>NW_008824359.1:3602649-3618244 GCF_000699105.1 Pygoscelis adeliae | reverse complement strand
TGAGCTCTGAACTGTATTTGTTGAAAACAGAAGTTCAAAACTTGACTTGTTTTATGGATTTTATTCAGCTGCATATTGAATAATACTGACCAGACATTAAAAGTTATGATCTTTCTACACTTTTTTTTTTTTTGGTAGACATAAAGGATTATCAGATGCAGAGACTTAGGTGGCACAGCTCTTCTATTGATCTTTTTTTTTTTTTTTTTAAAGTACCCCCAAGATACATCTCTTTAAAGTTATGCACTAACAGATTCAAGAATTAAGCAGTATTAACCATGTTTCTACTCATGTTCTTCTAATCACTTTACTCTGGGGTTAGCATTTGACAAGGGATGTGAGACAGAAGATGTGGAAGCAAAGAATAAGTGAATTTTTCCAATGGTCTTGAACTAATGCTATGTGTAGCGCACATGTGTGCTGCTTTCAGTCACATGAGCTTCTAGGTGGTTTAAATTACTCTAAACATTTAAAGCAGGCTGAACTATGTAAGAGTCTCTGAGAATTTAAATAAAACCACTTTCAAGATTTTAAGTAGTTTGAACATTATCTTTGCCTGGCTGAGCTTTACCCTAATGGAAGCCAAATAAAAAAAAAAAAAGGATCCTTTTTTAGATGATCCTTTTTTAAAGGATGAAAAAGCCTTAGCTGAGAACAATGTATTTGGGAGATAAGGAGGTTAGATAGGGGTAGGGATAGCTGTTTATAAATATCATGGGCCTGATGGATTTGGGTCAGTTAATTTAGCTAATGGTGAAGCATCAGATTTAACTGCAGTGTTGAAGTATGTAAAATTTTCAAACTCAGGAGCCAAATTCTGCTCCAACTTGGGAGTTACAAAGTCTCCTGCCCATATTGCTTTCAGTGTCAGCAGCTCCAAGTCATTTTCTTTCCACCCCACCTCTATGGGTTTTCTTACTTCTGGGGATGGCAAAAGGTCTGGAGATGGTGCTGAAGCAATCACAAGGTCCAGCCTCTTCTGGGAGACATGTCCTGAGACATCCCATAGAATTTCTCTGGCCCTCAACCTGCGTGGGTGAATGGGGTGTTTATATTTACATCTTTAACTAGCTTAAGGAATATTTTTGCTAGCATTACTATCTAGTGACCACTGACACCAGCCAACCTCTAAACCTGTGTAAAATTGCTGAATCATGCCAGAAGGAGGAGAGGAACCACAGAGACAGAGAAACGGGCTGAAGATCCAAGTCATATACACCAAAATCCCTGTTCAGGTACAGCCAGGCACAGGCACATGGGGAGAAGGGAGAGGATGGCTCATTTCACCCCACATAAATGTTGGATTGGGACCCATAGATAGATCTACCTTGTTTCCCATGGTCCCGCCAACCATGTTAGATCATCTCAGTGTGGTGACCAAGTATTTTTTAAAAGGTATTGTGGGTACAAACACCTAATGATTAAAAAAATATAAGCCTAATGACTCAGGCGATAAATCCATCTTTGCATTTCTTGATTAAATTCAGCAAACATTGACACTGCACACACATCCAAACATATTTCAAAACCCAAACATTAGCTGAACATAAATTTATGCGTATTCTTGAAAAATAGCTGCACCAGGACAGTGAATGAAGAGGAATTGGATTAAAAGCTGGTGGCCCTTACAGATGAATGAGCTGATACAAGCAATTTGGGCTGATACCAATTCATGGCATTGTGCAGTTAAGGAAACAACGAACAAGTGCAAAATAAGGATTAATTTAATTACTTGAAATGGCGTCTAGCCTTTCCTCAGACTACAGGGTGATAATGCAGAATAAGCTCTCAGTTACCAAGTGTGAGCAATGTAGCCCTGACACAAAATCCTCAGTTTGCTTTGCATTTTCCTGGCCTTTTTTTTTGCTCTCAAAGTATATAAAAGTCCCTTTCCAACTTTTTGTCATCTTGCTTCTATTTCCACTCTGTCTTTCTGCCTTTTCTGGTCCGAGAGTATCTTGATGTCTGATATTCCATTAAAGAATGGCTTTAAACCATAATTTCTTGCTTTGACACGTGATAATGAACTGTATACTGTACCACTAATTGTCCTTGTGTCCACTTAGGCTCTTTCCTCAGGGTGGCCCATATCAGAGATCTGACATCATGATAGGGGTGTACTTTATACTCTATGTGCTAGAGAAAACAATTAAGAAACCAGTAGCAGTGTTTTCCTAAGATTTTGCTAACTTTTATCACTGGCTACTCAGCTTTTTAATGAGCACTTGACTTTCCTGTTAGAACAAAAGCACCATTTGGGATCCACACGGTATTCTAAAAACCTAATGCAATTTATGTGTTATTTCATCTGCAAATAATTCAACCCTTTCTAGAAGTTAAAGTTTAAATTGAACAAATTAAGGTGCTGTTGCAGAAAATTGAGCCATATAAATGTCGTATGATCACTGAAAAAAAAAAGAAAGTGTAAGAATGACCTTTCTGTGAGACAAAAATTACCATCTGAGAGCATCAGACTGGTCAATGAGGCTTTCAGCACTTACAGCAATATCAAAACCCCGCTCACAGAATTGTTTACATTTTTCTATACTCGCCCGTCAGTCAGTGCCTCTGCAATCAGGGCTTCAGAGCCGGTGTGGGAAGGGGAGAGAGCAGAAAAGTTGTTCAGCAGAAGTGGCTTTATTAGCAGTTTAACGTTATATTGAGGTGCAGTCACTGAGGTTTCTCTGGGAACGTTTGTGGGTTACACATATATGCACCTACACACACACACAGCAGAGTGAAATGCCAATACCCAGGTTGTGTTTCAGAGCCTGGCTGTTGTGCTGATGGTATTGGTTATGTGTTATTGCGCTGTGCTCCTCTAAAAAGCTATGAGCGAGCAGCAAGGAAGAAGGTTGCCTCTTGGCCTTTTCCTCACTGCTGAACATCGAATAAACTGCAAAACCAGGCGGAAAAGGAAAATGAGGTTGCGCTTTTTCTTAGGAGCCACTGAATGTGCTCAGGGGAAAGTACTGAGCATGTCGGGAGAGCGCGAGGAGGAGGAGGAGAGAAGCTGCAGCAGAGCAGGCACTGCAGAGCGTGAAGTTAACTGCTCTTGCTCCAGCCCTATGACTGTGGGGTGAGCAGTTTAAAGAGGCAAATCCATCTCTAACTTCTGGGTGACTCTGGGCCTTTTCCCAGTGACTGAGTCATAACAAAATAAATTTTGCTTCCGCTAGTTTGCAGCTTGCCTTCACGCTTTCATAAAGTGCAAGTGCAATAAGAATAACTTCTCATTCTGTGAGGGAACATGAGTTTCTTTTTAACCCAAGAAGCTCAATCTACAGAGCATACACTCGGAGAGTAATGCACTTAGGGTAAATTAATCTACCATCTTCACCCACCGGTCCAGCGTTTCTCACCCCATGTTTCTCAGCAGCTAAGAGTTATCCTGTTGTTTGGCTTGGCATGGAGCTGTTTATTTATGCTTCTTTGAACCTTCATGATACTAATACATCCTGATATTGGAGTGGCCACCATGTTTTTCAAAGTAAATATCTTCCCGCTCACCAATACCACAATTCTGTTCCCACCACCTCTTTGTTAGGGAAGGGATTTGCTTTTGCAAAATTACATTAAACATACAGCTTGGCTTACCTGTCCTTGTTCCATTTTGCCAGCCGGTGGTGCCGGGATGGAGAGGTGGTTTTGCTGCCAGGTGACAGGATTGCGGTGCTCAGAGAGGTCCATTTAGTCACAGGAGTCTGGACTGGAAGCTCTTTGCTGCAATGAGCAGTAATTCTCTGAAGGGTGACTGGCAGGAGGGTCCTTCTGGGCAAGCAGGAGGCAGCCAGCCTTCCCCCGTGCCAGGTGTCATAAAGTCTTTGCTGGACCTAGTGGGAAGATCTTGAAGGAAGCGGGGTGGGGGGATGTTAAATTTCTGCTCTAACTGGGAGGATTTGGAAGCAGCTGGAACCGTAGGGGATTTTCCTGGCAGGAGTGATTTGCACAGTGCTCTTTGGCAAATCTACTGCTGTCGCTGGCTGGCTGCAGGTTGGGGTCTGCAGCTGAGGCAGAGAGGGGAGTGTCGGGGTGTTTCTGCTGCTGCTAGGGGTGCGGCTCCCCTGACTAGCTTAGCTGCAAGGAGAAACAGAAGGGCATCTGAAAGACGTTGTCAGGGGGGCGAGGTGGAGGAAAGGGTAGGGGTGTACATCCAGGGCCATCCGGGGCTTCTGGACAACCTGTTCCAACGTGAGTAAGCATCGCTTCACAGTAGCTGGACTCAGGATCTATCTCTAAGTTTAAACACTTCCTTTAATCACTGCAGCATCCTACCGCTGTGTGTTTGCTGGATCCTGTTCATAAAATATTTATCACGCTGTTTCTGCATCAACAAGGTCTAACACACACTGAAACAGGAAACAAAGACTTGCTTTTAATAGGATAAATGATGCTTTTCTACCATTCATTAACCACCATTTTCCCTGCTGCAGAAAAAAATCTGTTACGTTTTGGAAGACAAACGGATATGGAAGACAGTGGGCATCCACGGAAAAAAGCCATTATTTGTCACAATTTAAGATTTACTATAGGAGGTGTGTGCAATGATGACCCAAGGGAATTTCCTAAATACTGCAGGATCTTGTGATGGATTGAACTAATAATAGCTATTTATCTCCACTGGAGATGCAGGCTAATGGCCATGACAAAACTCTATTATGATATTAGATTATTGTTTTCCAATTACATAAGGTTTAGTTTTCAGAGGAAGTGAATGTAGCAAGATAATTTCAATATCAAAGTTATGCAGTCAAAGGAACGTGATGCTATTCCAACTCACCAACTATTTCTATTACAGAGCATTGCCAATTCCCAGAATTTATTCTGTTGTCCTCCTTACAGTCCCAGCTCCTGGAACATGGGAAACTCAGCTTCTCTTTTTAATGCATGAGAAAGTCCATTGAAAAGTTGGAAATGTGAATGCCTGAGAAAATAAGGCAGATGAAAACAACTCTATTTTTTTTTCTTTTTTAACCTCATATTTTTCAGCTAATCTTCCAATTCCAGTCACAACTCAAAATCAGCAATATTGCTTACGGTGGTACTGGCAGATCTTGACCATAATCTATGTCTCAGTGTGGCAGACAATGTTAAAGCCCCAGCTTAAAAGAGGCTACAGAACAAATTTAATATCTTACCTGAATTTTCATATAAGTGAAACCTAACTTCTTCAGTGTGCCTTGATCCACAAAGCATCTAAATGTAAACACAGTGACAAATCAGATCCAAATGCTCAAAAATATTGAAGAAGAATGAGTACTTCTGTTACATGTCATTTTTACATGACCTCATTTTTTCCTTAAAGGCCTGAAAATAAATACATTGTAATGGTAATTATTTAGCTGTATGAAGTCATCTTGGTAAAATTTGCAAGAAAAAGATGATTACATACTCAGTTACTTCATCCTGTTGAATGCAAAATACAGACTGGCATCTTTGTAAGTTCTGAATTTCCTCCTTCTAAGGAGGACTAGTTTCTTTTAATGCATTTTTTGCTGTGTGACTAATGTATTGGGCAGAGATGAACCGTCACCTGTTTTTTAGTGGAAAGCTATGTTTCTCCCCTTGGGTCTATCTAGTGAATGGTATGCAGAGACCCAAGAAAAATTGTGATTGGGATTTTAATTGAGAGATTTGCCAAGGATGAAAGCAGGTTTTAAATTATATGGTGGAGGACAGAACCGTCAAATTCCACCACTGACTAGTACTATAGCTGTGCTTGCCATTTACAGTGTGCAGCCAGGCTTGGAGAGAAAAACCTGGAAAATAATAAAACAAAAAGGAGTTATCTATCATCTGTGTTTCATTGATTGCTCAGAAATAGCAAGCTTATGGTTAAGTTGAACATATGAAAAAGAAAACTTTTCCAAGTATGTTTTTCTCCCCATCAGTGTAAAGGATCAGCAGTATGGATGGGTGATTTCTGATGTGATGGTTTCAAAGTCATAATAGTTACCCTGACAGCAGGCAGAATCAAATGCATTTTGATATTGGCTTTAAGTGCAGTAAGCAGAGACGAGACTTTTCCATTTAAGTAGTAAACAAACAAAGCCCACAGTAAGTTTTCTGGCACCTGGAGTGAAGGCTTCTGAAGGCATTTAGCTCTGCACAGAGCTTCTGTGCAGTCTGTAAGTATGGCTTGCCCCAGGCAGACATGAAACAAATAACCCAGGGAAGCACGTAGGAAAGATGTTTGAACGCTACTGTTGGGGGAAGCAAACAAACAAAAAACATAATTTATTTTATTTTCCGACTAAGGATATAGAGTTTCACATGGGGCAAGAGGAGTCTTTTGTACATCCTTCCCACTTAAAATCTAAATGTGTTTGTGTTCCAGTTTAGCAGAGTCTGAACTCATATGAACCACCAACTTTATTCTCCTTTTTTTCATGACTTGTAGTTTCTGAAAACAGAAAGTTTTCATTTTTTCTTATGTCCTACCACAGCAACAAAATATAATTTCAAATTTCTGAGAAGATTTGCACAGAAGACCTGGCAACAAGGTGTAAAGAGCGAGGAATCAGAAGAGTGGAGCACATTTCTGATCCCAAGCATTTCATGAGTGTACACAAGAATCCCATGCCTTACCCTCTGGGTCAAACATTTGCCATTATAATGCTCTGAGCTTAATTCATTTATAGCCAATACTACAGCTACCAAAATCAGCAGAAATATGTTGAGTTTAAAGGGGTTTAGATTCAGGTCACGTCAAAGGAAGTTTTTTTCTGAGAGCCATGCACTTCTTTTGACTCCATACACTGCTGTAAGCACATGCATACATCTCCATTAACTGGGTTTTTTTAACAGCAACCAAAAAATCCACGTGCCTTAGATTGACCGTGTCTCCTTGTTTAAAACAATTTGAGATCTACAGAGAGTCAATATAGCCTGAGTCTTTTAGACAAACTGCAGCAGAAGAAACTGCTGTGATTTCATTTCCCAATATTTTTTCTTCATATTGCATTAAATGGCCCATGACTTTGATTAAATTAAAAATATAATGTATTGGCATTTTCAATGCCTTAAGATTTATATTTTTCATGGTTTCTATTTATGTTCTGGTTTTACTTTATTATATTTCTTGGAAAAACTCATTTCAGAGGACTCTACCAGCTGCCATACAATGAAATCCAAATATCACAGAAGCCAGGGTTTCTTTGCTCCCCCAGGCCAGGTGGGACCAGCTATGGTACCTATCTGCTCCAAAGGAGTTCAGAAGGTTTTGGCCCATCTTCTTTGAGCTAGGATTTTCTTTTTGCCATACGTGACAGATATCAATTTAATTTGTAGAAAAAGCTGTTTATATGGGAGGAGTAAGATGCTTTCAGGGAGATTGGGGTTTCATTGTGCCTTGTGGCAAGACATGCAAGGAGCCATGGCCACCATTAAAGCTGCTAAAAAAAGGACTTGTTTTTCCAGTGTTTAAAATGATTGCCGGAATTGCTGGTTTCTGCTGATATTTCCCCATGCTTGCACAAGCCTACCCCTCAAGCTGATTTTTCTAAAGAAGGTTCAGTAAAAATAATTCAAGTGTTTCCAAAGGAAAGACAGAATAGTACAGGATTTTGCCTATCCAAACATGAAACCAAACCAAATGTTACAACAATTGCACTGAGAATTCTTGCAGGATTCAAAATTTGGGATGTGTGTATTTGGTGGGGGATCCTATTTAATACCGTGAACACAAACTTTACCCTTCCCATGACAAAGCAAGAAAGATTGCTCATGTTTTAAACTTCCAGAGTTCTTATTTGGATGATCTGATTATTAGGGTTGAGTTTAATGCTGAAACTGTGAGTTTGTTGCAAAGGGTGGTGGAACATACTATAGGGTGGTCCCTATCTGCTGGTTGAACCTACTCTGTACAGACTATCTTACAGTGAAGCGTGACTTTCACCTGTGATTATTTATCCTTCAGGGGCTTTTCACGTGACAAGCTCCAGGAGTGAGAATATGAAATTGCCTCTCCTGTGCTTTTAGTGTTTCCTGCAGCTGGCAGGCTGACAGTGAGGGAAAGTGGAGAAGACAGCCTAGCTCCAGCACAGAATGGGGGGAATGGCAACCGGGAGCAAGATGCAAAATAAATGCAAAGTAAGGGGTGGGACAGAAGGGCAGGTGAAGGCCTGGAAGAAGGAAGGATGGACAGAAACAGAAAACGAACTGGGGAATAAGCCAGAAGTTAGAAGTTGGTACAAAAGGTGGTGGAGAGAGTGCAGGAAAGAAAGGAGGGGTAGGCTGAAAAGAAAAAGTTTCTCACCAGGGAAACACCCTTTCCTCTATAATTCAAAACTAGTGCCAAATTTTGGCATCCTTTTGCTTTCCAGGAAACCGCTGTGAGAAGTTCAGTGAGGGCACCCGTATATACACGTGTGTGTAAGTTTTCCCTCTGCAGTGCAACAGTCGTGCACTGTGTGTATGTGGATGTAGCTATTGCCCCTAAAATGAGACTGGGTAACTGGGATCCATATGTTCCTTACCCTTTGAGCACTTGACATTATAACCTTAAAGCTAAACCTCTTTCTTTTTTTTCAGTATAAAAGGAAGAAACATTGGTTTCCTACTGGGAAGTGCAACGAGGTGTGCCTTTAATGCAAGCACAAATGGGACACTAAACAGGTAGACAACAAAATAAAAATAGCTGTGCTGTACCGTGAAAGGAAACGAACGGAGTTTGAACTTTAATTAACTCCTTCTTTAAGTATCAGACAGCAATCAGCACAAATTATGGAGTAGGAGCTTTTTACTCTTGAAAACATGGAGTCTTTGCTTCCCTGCCTCCTCCCCTCCCCACAGCTGCAAGAATCCAGCTGAGATTAAGAATGTTTTTTTTTATAGCACTTGTAAAAATCAAGTCCACAATCAACTAGACAAAGCAAAGCCATCATGAAAGGAAGTAAACATCCGGCCTTGGTGTGTGCTTAGCATGCTGGCTGAAATCTAGCCTCTCCAGCGCAGCTGAAAGCCTGCTCAGCAGTCTGTGTGGAAGGAGCTGGCAGCCTTCAACTAGCCTCTAATGAGCCTCATCAAACAAACAAACAAAAAAAAAAGAGGTTTCACAAATTAGCACCAAAGACAAGTGTTAGATGATTCTTCTGTTTTTGTATAGTGCATACATCCCTATTGCCTCTGGGGGTGGGGGGAATCTGTCCTAACATTACCCCTCTAAATGTGGGGCATCTATTTTAAAAAGGACATTCACCCTTCTTCTGGAGCCAGTAGTGTAAAACAGCTGCTTCTGGGGGATGAGTCCCTTGACGTTTTGGGATGAGACAAATCACATCTTGAAGTGCCCCCCACCGTTGATGATAAAGACCTGTCCAAATTCTTTGTACTATTATTGTCTTCTGCTGATGGGTTCCGAGAAGTTCACTGGTTAACAAGGCTGTTGCAAGGATGAGGAGCACAGCCCACCAAGTTAGGCTTCAGGGCCACCATCCCATGTACCTTGTGTTTCATTGACTTAACTGATGAGCAGCATTGTTCTGTATATCAGCATAACGTGTGCCTCTTCCTCTTAGAACAGCAGCTGATCTCAGAAAAAAAAGTTACTCACTGGCATGCAACACAACTAGGGGTATTTATTTCTCGCTTGGCACAGGACCATATTCCTCAGTAAAATTTGCATGTGATCTGAAAATATGGAAGGAACAGTATATTCTTTACTATGCCAAAGTTTCTGCAAACGTGGCAGAAACAGCCCAAGCTGCTTACTAAATTCCCTTCTTTCCCCCAAAGAGCTCTGATTTGTAATAAGAACAGAGACTAGAGGATGATTCTTACATAAAACCAAATGCACAATTCTGCCTAATTATTTGCCCTTGAAAGGTGATTTTTTAATCTATTTCCTGATGCACTTTTTTTCCTCACTGTGATTCTTTGCACAACTGTCCTCAAGACAAATATCATTTGAATTGGGGACAGCCCTGTTTGGAGTGCATGCATCAAGAGTTTTTTCCAATAAGCTGCAGCTCCTATCTTAATAAGAGCCTTATGACAACTACAGGGCTTTCAATTCAGCTTCAGTACAGTATACTCTGGTCTCTCTTTACTGAGGAATAAACTATCAAATTTTGCTTGCCTCTAGGTAAAAAAATAGCCCAAATACTGCAGTGTCAGCGTAAAGGAACAAGGTTTGGTTTTTGTCTTGACTCCTCTCTCAGGAAGGAGGAATGCTGAGGAGGCTTCTGTGGAGGCATCTACACTAGCATTTTGGTTATCCTGCACTGCAAAGGGGTATGAGAGCACCCAAACAGGATTTTTTCTGTCTGAAACCGAACAAGAAAATGCTATGCCAAGATACTGCTAACATGCTCCAACCACATGCATTCCCTTGGACCAGGCTGGACCTAGACCAAAGCAAAACACTCTGAAATGTAAATGTGGAGGTTGTTGCATCCTCAGCACCAACTCTTTCACTCTTTAAATCTGCTTCTGCTGGTCTGCACTGCCTGTTAATGTAGACATAACCCAGTCATGTGTAAGGGCAGGGATGCGACAGGTGGAGGTGTGGGGTCTCAGGCAACTGCCAAAGGGGTAGGGAGTTTTCATCAGCAAGGTGACATGGTGACAAGGTGATGTGGCGAACACCTGCAGGGTTGGAGGTGTCTCAGCGTGCCAACACACTGCATCTAGAGCTGCAGCCATACCAGGTCCAGAAATGAGTCTAGGAGGTGTGAGAGGAGAGGAAAGGTTGAAGTGGGATACGCAGAGCTGCTCGGGGGAATGCTTATAGTGATGGGGCTGCAGCACAGTGGACATTGAGAGTGAGCACTTTGGACAGAAACTACAGAATTCATAGAAATCATGTGAATTCGCAACTGATTTTAGCTTTTACAATTCCAAACCTGGACAGATGAGGCTGCAAAAAACTAGGATGGTCCCCGTTTCCCCCAGCCTATTTCCATGCTGATTGCAGACTAAACTTAAAAGCGCTTTCCTGGATACTCACCGTGAGTTAGTTTCACATATCGAAAGCACAGCCAGAATCACGGCTACACAGGGTATGGCAAAACCTAACTCTTTTTGGTGAGTCCTTATCCAGTCAAAATTAGAATCATCTTTTCTAAAATGGATATGATTTTTCTAAAAGAAATCTGAGGAACAATAGACAGTGTCTAAAGGCAGTGAGCAGTGAATCATAGTGAATTGCTCATGAAAACGTAACTTGGTATTGTTTGGCATGGCACATCCAGTGATGTCAGCCGAGTGCAGTAAAATGGAAATGATTGATCTTATCCTGCTTCACTTGCTGGAGCGGAGGCTTGGAATCAGGTTGTGCAAAGCAAAACTCGCTTTTTGTTTCTTGTTTTAATTCATGGAGTAGCAGCTTTAAGGTGTTTTCACTTTTCTAAGCACTTAGTTCTGAAAATGTTGAAATGAAACACTACGATTTTTGGAAAAACTTTCTTTTTAGAACAATTTTATGTTGGATTAAACATGATTTCATAAGCTGTTTTGGTCAGTCTCACTTCATGTATTTTGGCAATGAGAAAAAAAAAAGCTTTTAGTGACGAACTGTGTCCTCCAGCTCTATCCCTGATTGACATGTAAATTTGGAAGAATGATTCATGAGAAATAATCTGTTTGGTGGAGTGCAGCCACTCTGCTAGGCACTGAGGGCAGCAGCCAGAGCTGGGTTCAGTGTCTAAGGGCTGATAATAAACACCAGCCTGAGCCTGCACTTAGAAACGTGGAAAAATTCAAGTCTCTGCACATTCAGTGAGCGATATTTCCTTTCTTCCAACTCCCAAATTACTTAAAAGAGCAGTATCATCCTGAGGGAAGAGAGAGAATGAAGACAAGGAAATAAAAATGACAACATAAAATAACCAGGTACCCTTTCCTTTTCATACAACAATACCAAAACACATTCGTCCCATCTTCTTTTTTGATGGAGAAACTGCAGAGGCAGCTGGAGGTTTCCCACCCCAAATACCTCCCAGACCCTGCTGAAACCCAAATGCTCTCAGGTTCCTGGTCTATCTCACGCTGGGATACACAGCACCCTTGGTGCTGCGCCTGACTGCATTGCATGATGCTGCAGCTCTTTATTCCTTCTTCACCAACCTCCCTCCTTCACCTGCTGTTTTTTCTAGCTCATCTTTTTTTCCATTTTACCTTGGTAGATTCTATTCTGCAACCAGACACCACACCACACTGAAATGCAACTTGACTTTGTTACCCAGAAGAAGCTTCTCAGATAATTTTAATGTATTTTATCTAAAACTTTCACATTACAAGGCATCAAGTGATTGCACTACATCATGCAGACAATTCACCCCAGTGTGTTTAGCTATAGCTGGGGACCCCAGACTTTCCCTCTTTATTACAGCCATATTTTTTACTCCACCTTATGGCATGAATGTTTAATTTCTTTAACAAAAATGCCTCCATTTTTTATAAAGTAAAAAATGAAAATTGAACCCTGTCCATTGGTTCCTTCCATGCAATCCCCTTCTCTATGCCAAGGCCAATGGAGTTTTCCTTTTCCTGGGTCTTTCCTCCCTCTTTGGGAAACAGTTCCTTTTTTCAGTCCACACCAGCAGGATTACAAGCATTTACCTTCACCTATGTTTTCAGTTTCATCATGAACACATTGCAGCTTCCCTGAGACTTAGCCAATATTGCAAGTAGTCATCCAATATTTGTTTATCTCCAGACTTCTTTACTTGTGGCCAAAACTGGACGAGTGCAAGATGCCATGTGGGATATGGGTATTTATTTTTAGCAGAGAATCCACCATACTATGTTGTTTTGTCATTTATACCACCTTAATTCCAGAGCACACCAGTGCCAGAGCAGAATCTAGCTCTTTTTAGCTGAATACGCCAGTTCTACAGCACATATTGGCCTCAGTGGTTAATGACAGTGGCTCATGCTCTGTTAATTCATTGACCATTTCCTCTTTTGTCTCTCTCATCCGTTTATTTTATAAGAAAATATTCAGGCCTTGAAAGTAGCATCTCTTCAGGAACACACCAGCATGGGAAGCTGTGTTTAGAACCTCTTCTCTTACGTTGAAATGTTAAAACAGTCCCCCATTTTCCACTGAAATGTAAGAAAAAAACTTTTACTGTGAGGGTGGTCAAACATTTGGACAGGTTATCCAGAGAGCCTGTGGAGTCTCCATCTTTGGAGATACTCAAAAACTCACTGAACACAGCCCTAAGCAATGTTTCAAGCTGACCATGCTCTGAGCCAGGGGCTGGACTAGATGACCTCTAGAGATGTCTTCCAACCTCAACCATTCTGTGATTCTGTGATTCTGTGAATTCTACACGATACGTATACAATGCACAAAAAAGTACTTTAATTTGTTTTCTGGGGGCTGGAACCTTCCCCTCTGAATTGAGTCTTCAACAGCGACAGGCAGAGACCTCTAATCTGACTGAGGATATATCTACAGCACAGCATTATTTAGAGATACTTCAGCTAGCATGGGTATTATTGCATTCTAAGTGTAAAAGTGCAGAGCTCATGGTGGGGTTTTCTAGAAAAGGAAAATAATGTTAATTTAGGTGCTGAAGCTAGAAAAGACAACGCAGAACCACTTGTTACACCTCCAGACCATCTTCTGTGTGGCTGCGGTAGGGGAAGTGCTGGGGCAGTGGAGAAGCATTATCCTGCAGCTATAAACCACAGTTATGGATTGACATGGCACCTTGGCTAACACCTGTGTGTAGGGTTACAAGGTACCAAGAGCTGGATTCTTCTCTAGGTGACCCTACATGTTTGCATAATACACTTCTCCTTGTAAGAGGAACTCTGTTGCCTGTCTCAGGATTTAGTAATTCAGTAATTTTGAAAAGGTCAGATCTGGAATTTAGCCTATTAATCAAAATGTAGGCAATTCATTGCAGGCTAAGTGGTAATTTCAATTTAGCATCAACCTGAGGGCACATGCCTCATCCTTTTAGCTGGCTAAATTTATCAGTAATAGAACATTGAAGTAAACGATGTCATTGCTAGTAGTGTACAGATCTACCATCAAGATCAGCTGATGTGTATAATTCCTGAGCTGCACAGAGGAAGGGCAATCAGTTTAACATGGACTTGTAAATAAATGCAGTGGATTAGCTTTTCAGACATTTCTATAATGGAGAGTGTTAGCTTTGCCTTAGGCAGCAAGTGGGGACAGAAAAAAGTGGTTCTACTGAATATTTTTGAGACTTCTCTTAAGAGTCCTAATGGTATGACTTAAAGGTTGATATTACACACATACACATGCCTTTTTCTTGTTTTCAGGTATTTTCATAACGCCATTTTCCGCCTAAGTTCAGAGACAGAAGTGTTGACTTACAAAAACCTGGGGAAACAGACTATACTTACAGAACCCATGAAAGAATGGAAACAGCTTCCTTCTGCAAGTGGAAAATCAAGATATGAAGGGCTAGATTTGCTCTGCTTAACCAGAGAGCAGTCGAGGTCCCTCTGCAGGCAACAGAGAGAGGTAGGTACATTCCAAAATCAGTTCAGCCACTTTCTGAATCCTCTCGGTCTCTCACTGTTGACTACATGGATGACGCAAAATAGCTGATCTGCCAGCATAGGCACCTCAGGTAGATGCTGAAGTGAGGTGGGGGTGAATCCCCACCTAAATGATTTGCTCCAGTTGTCACAGCTTGGGATAGCTGAGTAATTAAACCAGGTTTTCCAGAATCCTGGTTAACATGTCAGCCATAAAAGAGGCTTCCTGGCCCTACAATAAATAAAAGGCTTCTCTATAACAAATACAAAGACATCATTTCTCATGCCTGTCAGTCATCTCAGATAGTATATTCACCATTTTCCCCTCAAATTTGTAACACAACAACCAAAAGTAGTCTTTAGCACTAAGACACAGGCATCCACTGGGGTCAAAAATATTATTTTGCTCCTGAAAACCACTCTGTAGAATATAATCAAGAACTGGACCTCTGTATTATACTGATAGTGAGGTATTTCATGAAGAAAAAAAAAATTATATGCCCTGACTGGAAATGTTTTAGTACTTTTTCTCATCCTGAAACAGAAAAATAATATTCAAAGCATCAATCATGTTTGCAAAAAGAAAAGTTCCCCAAGAAATATTTTTTTTTGGTGAGAATTGTAAAAATGCATTTATAACGACAAGCCTTTTTAAGTGCATTGTTTGGAGTTCCCCTGGATCCCCCTAAGGGCATTCTGCCTAGACTGACATCCTGTCTCTGGAAAACTTTAAAAGAAATGAAGCTTCACAATTCTCAACAGGACAATGTTTCAGTTGAACAACTGCAAGAAGAGTTTCGGTCTAAGAGTTTCAGTGGAAACACTGGTGATAATTATACAGCAAGTCCTGTTCCTTCAAATAGGTTTTGTACCAGTTTGTCAGTACAAAAACCACGTTCACCAAAATTGCTAAAATTGTGTAAAAAGGTAGATGTCTACATTTTAAATTTTTCATTTTTTTCTTTATAGACTTAAAGCTAGGCTGGCAACTCCTCATATGATGGAGAGTTTCTTATAATATTTACAGTTAATATTCAGTCCTTCTATTATTTGTAAATATGGAAATGAAGGACAAATTCATCTCTAGCATACATAGCAGTTGAATTTACTTTTATACTTTTAATCTGGA
>NW_008824359.1:3590375-3602602 GCF_000699105.1 Pygoscelis adeliae | reverse complement strand
CATCTGCTAATGAACATGAAGCCACTACTGACACTGCCAAATGTGGTTGGAGCACAGGGATAACACACAAAACTGAGCAGGCAGTGGGATTGGAGGGGAAGTAGGAATGGTGGCAACAGAGGACTTGACCAGGATGCTGGGTCATTCATTAGGGTAAGTAAGTACAGTGAACACAAACCTTGTCTTGGGCACCAAGAGAATATTTCTTTCCCCCAGATGGAAGGGGGGAAAGGGGAAAAAAAAAAGAAAAAAGAGCAAGCAACAGTGTTGTAATGAGCAGTACTGAAATTTGAGAGGATATAGGGACTAAGATTATTTCTAGTTCTTAATCATTGACCTCATATAGCAGGACACACAAATGAGGGTAGTCCTGATGTGAGATATGTATGGACAGAACCAAGCAGTTGTATGCCACACTGAGGCTGGTTCTGAAGTCTGTTCAAAATTCATTCAGGCTAAGAGTAGTTTAATTGTGTTAAGAGATTTCTACCCAAATGAGTCAACATTCACGGTAACAAAAGGCTTTCTATTTCTATTTGCATCAGGACTATGCACCAGAATTGAGACTATGGAGAAAATTTTATTTTTTCCCAAACACAAGATTTAGCAGAAACCAGAAAATGAGAAAACTCAGTTGTTAAGACACTAGCCCTATATACTTGAACACATGGGCTGAACCTGTCTTATTGTATTTATCTGCTGGAATATATATGACAAGTATCAGTGAGAACTGTCAGTTTTCTGATACTTACTGGCTTTCCCCCCACCTATACTACTCTTAATGTTCGTACAGGGCGTAGTCAGCCTTCCAGACAAAACTTCCTCCATCGTAGAAGTTGTGCCCCCACAAAAAACTCAGAAATAGTATTTTGCTCCAAGCATGATGTAAGGCAGCTATTGCTTCATTAGATTTTTTTTTTCTGTTTTTATTTTTTTAATGGCAACATGCATGGATGTGCCTTCAGTGAAGGACTGTGAAAAAACTTCATTTCCTAAACAATACTTAGCAAAATCTCCCATGAAATTGTTTGCAGCCAGGATATTATTCATCGGAGCCCATGTCCATTTCCCAGGAAGACTTTGATTAAGACAGATTTATTACTGGATCCTGATAATGCCTGCAACAGTAGGAACTGAATGTTAATGACTGCCAGTCAGTTTGAATTAACCTGTCTTGGAGGGACTTGAGTCAGTTAAGATCTCAATTTATACTTTGACTTAATGGCAGTGGATTTGGTTTTTAAACCATCATCTGATATGTTAGTACTTGAATATTGCAGGAATGAAGCTCTCTAAAAAAATCTGATTTGATCTCAGTAATATTAGTACATTAAGAAACTATATGTAAGAAACAGCACTGACACCACAGATATAAAAAAGAATTTAAAGAAATTTGAGCTGCCCTAGGGTATTCCTGGTCTCCCACGTCTGGTCCAGAGGGGTGCTTGTCTCCCATGGGCTATGCTAGCCCTATGTGAACAGCTAAAAACTTCATTAGTGGTACCTACCTACATGAAAGCAAATGGATCAAGCCTCGTTTATTTACCACAGTCATGTGGGCAAACACCATAACATTTATTCCCTTGTGAAATAAACATTAATTGAACAGCAGAAGTAAATTGAAGGAGAGCTCTTATCCTGTGGTCTCCACAAGCATCTCATCTTTATGTGTCTCTGCCTTTCCTTTTTTGTTGTCTGTTTCATCCATAGATATGTAACATTCTATATCTCATCAAGAGTCTGATATAAAAACAAAACAAAATCTGTGAAATGCTCTATCAGAATGGATCATTCAAGTTAATGATAATCATCAATTGTTTAATGTAATGACAGCAGATTAGCAATTATTCAGTATATAAGCTTTCCTAAGAAGCATTGCTAGGCAAAGCTTAGTCTATCTCCATATCCGCTTAGAATGAGACACAAAACCCTGCCATCCCTCATTTTTCACTGCATCACAACATCCTGCAGTAATTTCGTCTAGTCTTAGCCAACTCCAAAACTACCGCTAAGTTACGCAGTGTACCCATGTACATCTTGCCTCATTCTAGTGACCAGATGAAATGCAGAAAGTGGACCGAAGCTGAAGAAGTAAAGTAGGACATTGTCTAATACACAGTGGCATTTGATGAAGTTTTTCTATTCCAACCCCTTGATCTACTTTTATCAGTTCTAATCACAGCAGCAGGATTGTTATAAAAAGGGAACCTGTCATTTCAACACTGTCTAGTCTGCTGCTTTACTGAAGGCCAGCTTTGGGACAACACTGTTAAGCATTACGTGTAGATGAAGCATGTCAGGATATCAGTCTGTCCTCAAAGCAGTACTAAGCTGACCACATACACACATATTCCAAGGGTCTCAGTCTGTGTGAAATGGTCAAATACTGTCTACAACATGAAATTTACTTTGCCTATCATCAACGTCTGCCTGATATATTAGTTGGTATGGTTTGTGAAGATGAAGGAATGTCTCTGTAACCACAGTGGTAGCCATTATAGAACAAGATCCATAGTTTTTAGTGGGAAAGGGCTTTAAAAAACACACTTCAATATCACAAAAGAAGTGATCCAACTTGGCATACCATCTGCTAAGTGCCTTGTTACCAGATATCAGCTGGGGAAAAAAATTGCAATGGTTTTATGTATAAATAGAAGATGTCAGTTTGGAAGCTTGTCAAACCAGCAGCTTTTAGAGGAACTATTTGTAAAAGAAAGATGTCAGTTTCCAGTTTTATTTTTGTTCTGTTGAAGATGCATCTTAGAATTGACGTTAGTGATTTTTTTATTCTTTGTAATTAGACAGCAATCAGATTCTTTTTATTATAGTGTGTTTTTTCCTCCTTAGTAGAAGTTTTGTTGTAATTGACCTATTTTTTTGTATAATTTTCACAGCTGAAAAGAGATAATCCTATATAAAATAGGTTTTAATTGACTTATTTTGATATGGTTTACACAGATGAACAGAGATAGTCCTATATAAAATAAACCCCTACTATTAGTATTCTTCCTCTTTCTAGTGTTCATTTACTCATATAAATCCCACTGGCAATAAGGCAATTACACCACAGATGGTAGAGTTCAAACAAATTAGATTATACTGTCTCTTCCCAAATAGCTTCACTGCACAAACTTCTCCAAAGCACGTATGTGCCAAGCCCTCATCTTGCCACTCAATTGCTTGCATAACATCACAAAAATGCTGTCTTTTATCAGCATTTCATCTTATCATCAGTGCCTCTTCACTGGCTCCTTCCCTTGCCTTAGTTGACCCTCACAGCCGTATACCCTTCCCCAGTTATTGCCCTCAAAATGCAAATGAAGGACAAACATCATGTACTCATTAACTCGCAGAGTGCTTTTCCCGTATTTTGCATCTCTTCTTTCCAATTACTCTTTCACTCTCCCACTTCTCCTCCACGTGTGTATATGCATGTGCCTTCTATATCCTATATCCCTCAGAACACAGACCGTGTCTCCTTGCATGTAATGCATTTTACAAGGAGACTTCAACCCTGGTTACACCGAGGCTTCTACTGCTTTGTATTACAAGTAATTAGTATCTTCATTAATACGGCAAAATCTGGTCCCCTGCAGGTTTTGCATAGATAGATAGATTTATTCATATCTCAGCAACTCAGATCAGCTTGACTGCTGCTGTAAATAGAAGGAGTCTTTCCTTGGCATGAAGGAGTGCAAAGGCAGCCTCTCTAAATATGGGATAGATGATCATAAAGCTTGAGGAGCTGGATAGCCACCACACCATCAAATCAAATTTTGGAGCACCGCAAAGCCAGAAAGGTCCCAACATGATGTTCCTCTGATGAAATTGCCTCAATACACATTGACACAACAGAAGTAGCCAAATCGCTGTTGCTAATTGTCTATGTCTGTGGTTTGGGTAACCTGAAGTTCTGGATCACTTCCATCCAATTTCAGCCACAGCAGATGCCTAGTCCTCTGTGAGATGGGAGTGGTCCAAGGTGAATGCATCTTTGGACAATCTGCCTGTAGTGTTCATTATTTAAATTCACAGGACAGGCACCCTCAGAGTAAAAGGGGCACCTCTATTTATATTTACGAAACTTAAAGGAAGAAAGAACGACACCAGACCTGCGTATTTCAGCTGAATCAGAAAAGGGGTGGACAGAGGACAGAAAAAATGTTCAAGAGCTCCGACTTCAGCTCAGACATCACAGAATGAAAGCATGAAAGTCCGAAACCAATATTTGATTTTAGTCTTAATCAAATCTTAAATCTTCAGCATATCTTTACATATAGTTTTAAACTTAGTGGATATAGGAACACTTTCCTGCAACTACCAGATTTCCCATTTAACGGCAACATCAAACATTCATCACATTAAGACCCAAGAGAATTTTTAATTGACCCCACTTTACAAACTGTTTGCTACTTTTCAGGTGATTGGACTGGTGCTTCCTGCATTTTGTGTGTGAACTTTTTTCTCATTAATTAAAATTTGCATTTAACTGTTCCCTATTTAAAAGGGGTGAGTTTCTCTTATTGGCAGAAACAGCTTTCAGGGCCCACTTCTAGAAACTTCTTGCTACTAAAGGTATTAAGTTATGTATTTATTTTAAACATAAAAGAAAATCATCTCACTGGCAAGCAGCTTCTGTAATCAAGTCTCCTTTCATTTACAGAGAAATCTTGGCACAGAAACTCAGAGAAAGCAAATATCTGCCTCCAAGGCTTGGATATGGAAACTAAGCTCTGTCCACAGCCTGACTGTGAGGTTTTTAACTTAAAGAAGCTGTAGTGTCTACTGTCCCCCGTCTGGAAGGTGTTTGCAGTGCTCTGGCTGCTGTATACAACCAGATATGGAGGCAATCCTGAAAGACTAATGGGTACAAAAAGATGGAGAATTTGGCATGCAATTATAACATGCCCAAGTAGTGAACATAGAGAAGAACTAATAAAACTTGCCTGCTCTGGGAGCTGAAGAGTTAAGGTAAATAAAGTTTAAAAAAAAATTAAAAAATCAATTAAAGTTTTACAGGTAAAAATTATGTTGTGAAAGAGATGGAAATAAATAAAAAATGAAAACATGCCAAAGCAGAAAAAAGTTTAAAGTAAGTAATTTATTTACAAAAGCAGATTTAAAAATGAAGTTACTGAATAGACCAAGTGCCACATTTCTGTGCCCTGGTCATAGCTTTGCTACTGTTTTTGTCCCCTTTGAAGTGAATTTGTATCTCTTTTTTTGTTGTTTTTTTTTCCTTTGTTTCTTTATTTGTTTCTTTGTTTTAAGTTTACTTCTTGGCTACTAGTTAGATTTACCTGCAATTACTTCTAGTTGCTTTTTACACATTTAACGTTGGAGTAGCAAAGCCTCATAGCAGCCAACAGTGACTATACCTTTTGAGATGTATAGCCAAGTGTATTAAAGGTGGGAAGAAGACAGCCCCAAATGTCTAATCTAAAATATTCTGGGTAAGCTTTTATTTGACTTAACTGAGCCATTAAATTTGAAAGTGGAGGGAAAAAGCAAGTGTTGCTGGGAAAAGCATGGCAGATTAAGGAGAGGAACAGCTGAAGTCCACATGAAATGCAGCACCCTGGAGGTTCTTGGGCAGGAATTAAGTGGGCAAATCATAGAGCAAGCCCTCTTCAAACACATTTCTGGATGCACAATGGAGGAGAAGGTGATCAGGAACCATCAGGACAAAATTACCAAAGGTAAATTATGCCTGAACAACCTGAGTGCCCTCTGTGATAAAATGACTGGTTTTGTGGACAAAGGGGAAGCAGTGAATGTCATTTGCCTTAAGTTTGCAAGGCTTTCAACACTGCATCCCACAGTATTCCTGTGTTGAGACATTATGGTCTGGACGGGTGGACAACCAGGTAAAATATGTTGGGCTCAGAGGGCAGTAGGGCATTGGTTGTGGTCTGACTCTAGGCCAGTGACAAGTGGGGCACTGCAGGGGTCTTTCTGGGGACCCGGGCATTGAACACCTTTATCAGTGACCTGGAGGAGGCCCTTTCTGTGTTGCTGAGAGGTTTTACATTACAAAGGAGGAATTGATGTGAGATGGGGTCATGGTACCTTGAGGAACTCTAGGGTTACAGAAGACCTGGGATCTTGTCAGTGAGCAGGGGAAATTTAGATGATAGCTTTGGAGTTTTCCTTGTTTTGAAAACTAATGACGGCAGGAAATACTGGAGGTAAAGCAATGAACTGTAATACATGGCAAGGCATTATCTCTGTGAAATACTGGATCATATGCTCCAAAAGAGAGAAGGGCAACTAAAAGGGACTGAATGTCAGAGGGAGGAAGGGCTGATGGCTGGCTGACAATTGACTGGAGCAGACAGGGAGGCAGCATCCATTTAAAACAAAAGATTTTACACAGTCAGACCCCATTCAGAAGTGAATTGAACGAAAGTATCAAAGACTGTTAAAGAAATATTTCAACAACATCTGTACCAGTGCCAGGATTCTGGGTCTGAGTAGGAACATCACATTTGGTAGGAGCTGATGCAAATTCATTTTCTCTCACATTGCAGTAGACCAGTGGCACGTAAAAATCAACATTCCAGCCAGACAAAAGCTGCCTAACAGCAAGAAACCAGTAACACAACAGTGAGCCTTCCTCAAACCATATGACTAGAAAATATGGAATACTGTTACCATAGCCTGCAAACTGCCTATCAGCTGGAATGTATATGTCTAGGAAGAAAATGTGAATGAAAGTCAGGAAAAAACCACTTAAAAGTTGTTTTCTGGTAGCCAAAAAGGATTGATACCACAATTCTGAAAAAGACCTTTGGCCAATGCTGGTTTTAGAGCACAGTAAAGGGAACAGTCGGATTTATTACTGCAAGTGGGTTAGATGGAAATAGAAACAGAAACAGAAGTACTGGTATTACAAGCTCTCTGTCTATCTATTTGACACATAGACATATAAAGGAAATGGGTAATACTTAATTTGTGTTGTTTCCCAAATGCAGAAAATTGAAAAAAAAAAAAGTCTTTGTGTAAAAAGAATGGCTTGCAGGGCTAAAAAATACACAAATATATTAGGAAGAAAAGAAACACTGACAAAAGTAGGGAAGCAGTAAAATACTCAGTGATGCAGAGAAGCCAGATGTGTTCAAAAACTTATTCTATTCTGTATTGTGAAAGAAGCAGCATGATCTGCAGTTATCACTTTAACATGATGATAAAGTATTTTCCAGTCCATAAGTAACTCAGCAGGATATTACATCATAACCATAAGAGAGAAATTTTTTTAGCAAACCCATATAGCTTGCACCAGAAGTAAAAAAAAGTTGGCTTAGGGCATTTTGGACAGCTGCTGTTTGTTTTCAGTGTACCTGGTACTGGCAGAGCCTGGAAGGATGGGGAAACATTAACATCCTAATATTCAGAAAGTGAGCAGGGATAACCCAAGTAACAAAAACCCTTCTATAGCCCCCAATAAATTAATGGAAAACCTGACTGAGCATTCATTTGTCTTAGAGAGAAGTAAGGAACAGGGATATAAGTACTGCCTCTCAACAGCATCTCTTGAAAAATAAATCATGTCACATAAGCCTGATTACATCCTTCAGGACATTACAAGTTCAGCTGATAAAGGAGTAAGTAGAGATATAATGTGCTTAGGTTTCTGCAAGGCATTTGACTTAGCACAGAACAATCTGATGAAAATATTAAAACTATACAATATTAATAAATTCCAGTTTAAATAGATTATACAACAACCCAATCTCAAAAAGTAGCCATTAATGTGAAATCATTAAATGAAGAGATTAAGCTGTCTTTTTTTATGAGATTGGTATGACACATTCATTGAGCGAGTATAAATATGCTGCTGATAAACTCAATAACAATAATCAAATTTGTAAGTCACCATTGCAGAGCAGGGAAAAAGAGGGATCTTGATTACTTTTTTTTAAAAACTTTTTTTTTTTTTTTGACTGTCGCAAGTTATCTGCAGGAGCAAGAGCTGCAGTGCAGATATACAGACTAGGACCCTCAGAAGCATTTAGGTGTTCTGGATGGATGAAGATGGAGCAAAAAGGAAGGCTAGGAAGGAAAAGTTAATTGTTCATATGTCATTGGTAAAGCCAAGACTAGAATGCTACAGTACAGTTTTGATTTCCACATTTTATAAGGAACAGTGAAATGCAGATGATCAGGTTGATGGGAATCAATGTACCATGAGTACATGCTTCCAAAAAAAAAAAAGAAAGCTAGCTGATACAATGCCTGATGAAAAGCAGGTAGGAAATCAGGTGTGAACATCTAGGAATGAGTGTTCAGCCTGGGACGCTGCTCTTAGCTGATGGTGGATTCCTGGACTCTGTTTCTCCAGATGAAGAAGGGATGTCTTCCTTCAAGGTTCTGTGTAGCAAAAAGTAAATTAAAACTAAAATTTGGAGCTCAACACAGGCAAAACTTAGTAGAAGTCAATGGTCCACTAGAGACATTAAGCCAGGTAAAGAAAAGATCCTCTCCGCTTTTCAGGTCTAAATCTATGTTGCATGAATATCATGGGAAGCTTGCTAACCCTTACGTTGGCAGATTTTAAAAAGATACATCTTAAAAATGTCATATGTGCACTGAGAGGGGCAGAAGAAAACATGCCGTCATCTATTTATGTTCTGAACTGGCCAGACCAGAGCCAGCAATGCTCTGAAAGCTGAAAAACTTCATATCTCCTCAGCATTATACCCTGGCTATGTCTCACATTTTTGTATTCCCAGCAAAAAAGAACAGCAAAAATGTGATTGAAGCAAACATTGCTTAAGAGAGAGTTCAGATTTTTTCCTCCGCTCATTTTAGCTGTGTTTTGGCACAAAGCAGGAAGGCAGAAAAGCTGTTTGTGGCCTCTTATCTTAATATTTCCATCCCAGCCGTAGGCGGCCTGCAACGAAATCGCATTTGCAAGTGTGCCATAATGTTACAGCAAATGCTGCCATTCAGCTGGGATATTCCATCGCCCTCCAACCAACAGCCAGGAAATGCCCTATATGATAATTGACAGGCTACTCTGAATTACACAGCTATAAATAGCACACCATGG
The DNA here is from genome assembly GCF_000699105.1 of Pygoscelis adeliae. Taxonomy (NCBI): domain Eukaryota; kingdom Metazoa; phylum Chordata; class Aves; order Sphenisciformes; family Spheniscidae; genus Pygoscelis; species Pygoscelis adeliae. The sequence goes on along the minus strand of NW_008824359.1, from coordinate 3,593,550 downwards.
GTGCCTGGTGAAAGAATGATAAAACACAAGTGAAAGTTGAGTTTTTATGAAGTAATTTGCACCACAGAGAAGTATTTATTGCTGTACTTGCAGTTTTTCTATTTTTCCTTCCCCAATACATATGGAACAGGGAGCGGACAGCAATAAAGAACTGTGAAATATGATCTTTAAGAAGTTCGCTCTCTCTTTCATTTCCATATTCTTTCTTTTCCTGCTCCTTTGCTAAAGTTCCTGTAATACCATTCATATCAGTTCAGTCTTGTTCCTATCTCTTCCTCCAAACCACTTTCCCATCAATAAACCTCCCTTATTCTTCACATCATCACAAAATACAGAGGAGGGTGGGCATGTATGTATTCTCGTAACATGCCTATGGCTACTGGAGCCATAGAGATATAGCACTCAAAATTTTCCTTTAGTACAGCAATAAATCCCTAATTTTCTATTCTCAACATTGAAGAGACAACTTGAAGGATCATATGGTTGATTAGAGAAGAAATACCTCCCTCTGAAAGATACAGAAAAGATTTGTGAAAATTTAAAGATTAAATACAACCTTCAGGAAGGTTAGGGACAAATAGCAGCAGACATGCCTGTTATTTCTGCATGGACAGTGTACCCTTATCCACATACACAGTATTTCAGCAGTGTATAAGACATAGATAACTACCCATGCAACTGGTGTTAACCCAACTATGTCTGTATTTTTGTATTCCTATGCACTCAACAGAAGCACACAACTGCAGTTGAAGGGGTCTGAAGATCTGCACAATTGAAACTTCCATCCAAAATACTAGTTTCCATCTTTGCTACATTAAAATTGATCAAATAAATGGCTTGGAGTTCTGATTATTCATAGAAGCTTTTTTAATCCATCAATAAATAATTACCATTAAAAATCTCTCATCCTTTACTAAAAACAGAGGCAGAGAAAAATCAGGAAAGATGCTTGAAATGTAAAACATTAAGCATGTTTCTTAAACTGACACTACTGCTCCCCTCTAACTGACATGACATTACCCAAACTGCCCTTTGGGAAAAAATAAGGAAACAGTTAGTTAAGACAGGCTGGAGCCTTCATGTTTACTTGAGGTTAGAGTTATCCTAGTTTCCTGAAAGCAGAATATGAAACAGTCACAGAGAAGAAGAAAGAAGTAAAGAGAGGATGCAATATTTTGTCTCCATCCCACTCCACTGCAGAGGAGAATAACCACACCACGCTATCTTCAATCGTGTAAACACAATCTCATATTTTAGGGATTATTTCAGTACAACATTGACCAACAGGCTAGGTCTGATTCCCTTTGAGAAGTATCAAATCTGTACCTGACTATGTAAGTCACCGCACACTGCTTGTTTTTGGGACATGGTTTCCTACAAAACACAGTCAGTAATTGGCAAGAAAAGAAGATAAGAAATAAAAGGAAGAGAGGGAAAGGGCAAAGGAGAAAAAACAAGAAAGGTAGAAACAAGAACACAAGTCTCACGTTGTAAGTGAGGATCATGGCCTATCTCAGGCTTGGGAGATGTGATACAAACCAGATCATTCTCCCTCATTTGGTCTAGTGAGAATGCCTCCCAGAACAACACAAGCCTGATGGTACCATAGACCATCCTGGTATCTCAGGAAGTAAAGATAAAGAGTCTTTCCATTTGTATTTCATTCACCTGACCTCGATGTCACACTAAGTCCTTTCGGAAAACAGATGGATGTTCTTATTCTTTTCTTTACTAGTCTCAGCTGATCAGTTTTTGTCCATTCACTTCTGATCCCTTCCTCACCAGACACGATCTCAACATTGTTCTCGGGTGGTATCAGCAGACTTTTCTGCTGAGGTGTGTTAACTGTCCCCATATATATGGCTAACCAATGGCAAATCTGCCAACTTAGTACCTTCTGCAATGAGCAGAGGAATAAATTACTGCAACTCAGCTGATGCAAGGGAATTTGTTAGACTACTGTGGCTCAACTGTTTATCTGAGTCAATGGTCTCTCTTCCAATTCATAATTTCTAAGAAGTAAAAGTTGTAATTTACCTATTCTCCACTTATTGCTTTATCTTACCCATTTACTTGGAGGTCGATTTCATGTCAGGGCAAAGACTCTCTCATCCTCTGTGCTTGTACAGAATCTTTCACAAATGCATTTCTGATATCAGTCACAGATTTAATTGGTTGGATGTCTACTTATCCAGGTGCTTCTATGGTCTTTGTCATTCTAAAAAGTGTGAGCATGCAAAACAAATGAAAAAAAAATCAGCTTACTCAGACTGTATGAATGAAATTTGTGATATGAAATTATAATCTGATTCACATTTTCATTATTATCAGTCATGACAGATTTCCTGCCAGAAACTGATCAGTTTGCAGAATATTTTTTATATTCATTCTGAATACTCACCCCAAGAAATCTGGACCAGAGAAAAGGTTTTCATCATGCTAAGTACCAGTCAAATACTCTCTCTGTTCCTTCAACTCTTCCTCCAAATTTTACCTCTGCTATTTAACTTTTTCTTCCTTTTTAGTCCACTGAACATCACAACTCTTATTTAGGCTCAGATTCAAGAAAGGAAAGCAATCCTTATTCTTTGACTCCATCACAATTCTGAACAGGATTTAAGGTACATTTAAGGATGTGATTAAGCCAAATCCTCTTTTCCTGACCTGGTCCTCTACAAAGCTCTTAGGTTTTTACTAAAAAGGTAAAACTGCAGTAATTAGGAGCTGATTTTTAATGAAGAAACCTTACACAAATGAAAACTCCTTTCCTCGCAGCCACCCAGGCTTTTCTATACACTAAAAAACGGTAAAGCCCAGAGATAATACTACAGACATGCAAAGGAAAAAAGAGAGAGATGAATAAAGCAGAATTTAAAGGTCGTCACACCACATGCAAATAACCGAATCTGTGAGTGATGCTCTGAAGAAAGGAGAAGCTCTCTAAAACAGTCTCAAAAGAGGAAAGGAGGCCAAGCTTCAACTATTTTTACATACTGTCAATTTGCAGCTCATCAGCAGGACAGTGCAAGGGAGGATTATGCAACTCCTTCAGGGTGGTTATCCTGTGAGAAATGTAATTAGAAGGGCTCTGCTCACAAAGTATGTCAGTCTGGAAAGGTTTCCTCAAAGGGAGATATCTACTACCCATCCTAAAAGTGGGTCAGGGTCAAGACAT
>NW_008824359.1:3588815-3590327 GCF_000699105.1 Pygoscelis adeliae | reverse complement strand
GAGAAGGCTTTTTACCCCTCCCTTTTACCCACGAGGATGGCAAGGGCAGACAGAGAAAAGGCATCTCCCCTCTCACCATAGGGTACCAAGGAAGGGCAAATAGTCTACAGTGCAGATAGTGGTCATGTCTTCACATTGCTGACAGCAGTGGCATCAAAAGAGCAGGAATTCATAGTGGCAGCTGGAAGGAGGCCAAAGATACGTGAGGAAAGCAGTGTTCCCTCTTTAAGGAAGGAGTTTTTTATGCACTGTAGGTCTGCCTATCCTATAGCTACGGCTTGTTGGAACACAGCTAAGGCTGTGTTTGCATTCACATGGTAATTGCTTCGGTAACAAAGTGTTCTCTGTGCCTAGTAATGCAGTAAATAACTACACTGAAACCAGGTAGAAGGCTGGGATTGCAGAACCAGAAGCAAAATGGCTTCACGTGTACATGCTTCCTGCAGCCTTCAGGTACCAGAGCACCTGGCAAAATGCTCAAGTTTTTCTTCTCAAGAGAGTCCAAGGGTTAATGTCAGAGGAGGTACAGATCCTGTGGTGCATCTATCCCCCAAAAATGCTAGACTGAGATCATGAGGCACTCGTGATCAAATGAGAGTTGTGATGTTCAGTGGACTAAAAAGGAAGAAAAAGTTAAATAGCAGAGGTAAAATTTGGAGGAAGAGTTGAAGGAACAGAGAGTATTTGACTGGTACTTAGCACGATGAAAACCTTTTCTCTGGTCCAGTCTTCTTGGAGTGAGTATTCAGAATGAATGTCAAAAATGTAGGGGTGTGAAGTTTTGTTTAATTTTTCAATTATTGAACATAAAATTAAAAAAAAGAAGTTTTTTTCAGTCCTATTATTCAAATGTGGATATATTTTCAAGCTGAAAGGGTTAAGGCCATTATTCTGTTATGTGGGCCATTGCTTTTGATCACCCAGGTAAAAGATGTAATCTAATCAAGTCATTTACTCTTGTAAACAGACCACAGCATGGCAACAATACCTGCCCCTATCCCTTCATGAAGGTGCTCAGTATATAGACTTAATGAACATGAACAGCAGCTCTGTTGACACGATAGATGGTCCTGCTACCAATCCATACACTGTGCAGGATTTCAGCAACATGCTCCAGCAACAGAATTCTATGAACCCATCGTGGTTTACTGGCTTGATAATAGAAGGCAACCTCTTTTGAAGAGAGAAATCAGAAGGCATCTGATCATCTACACACTGACATGTATATGCTGCAATAATGATCCTTTTTCAATCATGTTTTGGTGATGAGGCAGCTCCTCAAAGAATGGGAACAGAGGTATGGCCATTGTCATCGCCACATTTTCTCAGAGAAGTGACTTCAGTACTTATTTTCATCAGTGAAACCAAGCAGGCTGACCAGTCTCTTTTCCTCCTCACTACCCGGTGTGTGTAAATATAATCTCATCTCATACATTCTGCGGCTGGCTACTCAAGTAATTCAGAGACAGATGCTACATGGAAAGCAGACAACACAATCAGCCTTCCCCTCTA
>NW_008824359.1:3584136-3588801 GCF_000699105.1 Pygoscelis adeliae | reverse complement strand
CCATTGGGACAGAGTGAGCTGTTTAGCACTACAGAAAGAGCAGAGTTATGGTCTAATGCTCATTTCCCATCTAATTACCAGCCCAGAGGCCAAAACTAATCACAATGGCTCCTATTTGTATTGACCCTGGTTAGGTCCATTCTCAGACCACCTGCTATATATAAACCTATCCTTATCACAGTTGTTAGGGTGTTGTAGTTCAAGACACTGATTCAGACCCATGCTATCCAGAGTTACCAGACCCTTTCTGACTCTGCTGTCAGTGGATAGAAGAAATCACAAGTCTCCTACTGACACCTGCTATCAGCAGGTTGAATATGTCCCAAATGGCAGCGTCACAAACAGGCCCTTTAACACGCTGTGGCTCCACACCAAAACCTGTAGGAAGATAATAGCCAAAACTTCCTGGGTGGCTGCAAGGCTCTGAAGTTGGTAAATTCCAGTGAGTTTTGTACAGCTAAGAAATGATCAGATATTTTTTAAAGCAGAACAGGGAAGGCCCTGAGGAATTTGCTGATTTAAAATAGGAAAGAAACACCCACACCCACAGCCTGTTTTAGATCCAAAGCAATGCACTAATGAAGATCTTGAAATTCAGAGTCACCCTCAGAATTTAAATTTAGCAGCTTAGCTACTGTTTTATCTTAAAAAAAAGACTCCAAGAAAAGAAAATCAAACACCACCCACTCCCTTTACTACATCTATGTCAGATCTCCCACTCATCTCCCTTCCCCTTGGCTCCAAGCTTTTCTATTTCCTGATTAAAGTGAGAGGTGAGGGATTTTCCCATTATCACCTGCATATTGCATCCTAAAGATGTGAAATGTCTGGAAACAACCAGCAGCACAAAGCCTTAAGCTAGATGCAGGAACTAAACTGAACACCTTCAGCCCATCTCTGTGCCAGGGACAGAATGTGGCATCTAGTTCACCTAAATGATTCAGATGTTTTGCATATACATTTGCACTGCTTTGTCAACTAGTCCTCCTGAAGTATGTGCTTGATTTCTGTACAGAATTAAGGGAGGGATGAAGGAAGGCTTTGAAAGGGTCCAAAAGAAATTGGGTCCAAAAGAAATTGAAAGGGTCCAAAAGAAATCCATACTATTTCTGTACCAGAAATAGTGTGGCCAGCAGGAGTAGGGAAGTGATCGTGCCCCTGTACTCGGCACTGATGAGGCCGCACCTCGAATACTGTGTTCAGTTTTGGGCCCCTCACTCCAAGAAGGATGTTGAGGTGCTGGAGCGTGTCCAGAGAAGGGCAACGAGGCTGGTGAGGGGTCTGGAGAACAAGTCTGATGAGGAGCGGCTGAGGGAACTGGGGTTGTTTAGCCTGGAGAAGAGGAGGTTCAGGGGAGACCTCATCGCTCTCTACAACTATCTGAAAGGAGGTTGTAGTGAGGTGGGTGTCGGTCTCTTCTCCCAAGTAACTGGCGATAGGACAAGAGGAAATGGCCTCAAGTTGTGCCAGGGGAGGTTTAGATTGGACGTGAGGAAAAATGTCTTTACTGAAAGAGTGGTTAAACATTGGACCAGGCTGCCCAGGGAAGTGGTTGAGTCCCCATCCCTGGAAGTATTTAAAAGACGGGTAGATGAGGCGCTTAGGGACATGGTTTAGTGGGCATGGTGGTGTTGGGTTGACGGTTGGACTTGATGATCTTGGAGGTCTCTTCCAACCTTAATGATTTTATGATTCTATGAAAAGAAGATCTTTATCCACTTGATGCAGGTGCCTGGGCCTGACAGCTCTGCTGAGTAGGTGGTCTGGATTGTTCATTGCTCCTCTGAATACATATGCCATCATAGATGTCTGAATTCATCTTAGATGCCATGTGAGGTAACCTAAAAAAAAGTCCTCTGCACCTATAGAAAACCCCAAGCCAATTCCTTCCTAACAAAACATGACATTGCACATACAGGTTTCTCCCTGGTGGAGGATGAATGAGCAACAAACCTCATGAGGCAGATGTTCGTCTCAGTGCTCTGGTGGAAATCACTCAGACATCGATAGTGTTGAGGATTGTATAAGGACAGAACAGCTGCTCTGGAAGAGCTTTGGTATTGGAACAAAATGTGTTCCACCGCAATCCAGTCTTCTCTTGTTGCATTCATCCATGAAGTAATTTAGTCTTTCCCTTCCTCCCAGCTGTAGGGGATTGTCTCTGCCTCTTGATATAGAGAGGTTTGAGTGCAGCATCTGACTGAGCCCTCTCAAATGAATCCTTTCAGTCTGTATAGTATGGGCTGGGAGAAGGAGGAGAAAGGCAGAAGATAAATCTATCTATGGATGGATGTATAGAAAGATGCATATGTAAGAGACATACCTATTAGGTATTCAAAATTCTGCAAGTATTCTGGGCTTCTTTCCTCCTAGCATGAAAAATTACGTATTAATTTTGAAATACCATATACCTTAGCCATATTCCCCCACAAACACATTTACTTGGCTGTAGCTTTAAATTTTAAACATTAAAGTGGAAGACTTGAGACCTATTTTTCAGCTGAAATTAATTGTCTAAAGTTTGCCTCTATTTTAGTTGGCAAACTGTCAATATCTTTTTTTTGCTTCTTAGAATACAACTTTCTCTTCATAGTTGCAAAAATAAGGTCATATGAACATAAACATAGCAACATTTGGCAAGACCAAAATGCATCTAGAACAATCCTGTGTTTCTCATAATGCTCAATAGCAGATGCTTAGTGAACGTGTAAAATAACAGAGGCAGAGTGGTTGATCCTGCACTCCTAGCTTCCAGCTGCCTCATTTTTTTAGGAACTTTATGAGTTGGAAAGAGCACTCCTATTACCACATTTAAATTTTCAGTGGCCCTCTCTCCTTGTTAGATTTTTGTCCTGTAAACACACCCAATCATTTTTAACCCATGTAAACCCATTTTTTGGCATCCCAATTATTCTCCAACAATAAGACCCATGCCTACTTATTAGGCATTAGGTGAAAAAGTACTCACTGTTACTTTATTAGGTTTTCCTTCAGTCTTCTGAAATAAAAAATAATGAATATTTTTTTTCAATTCAGCTTCTCCACAGCACTCATGATTGCAGATTCCTCTATCATCTTTTCCTTTCAGCCATTTCTTCTTCAAGCTGACACATCTTCACTCTTTTTCATTCTCCTTGCATAACATTTTTTGGTGTTTCTAGGCACCCTCATACCCTATCTTTCCACTGTTTCAAGGTCTAAACAGCTCCTTTTCAAGAAGGGCTCATTGGTATTCAGGATGTGGGCAAGCCATAGATTCAAACAGTGGCATAATGATATGTTCTGATTCTTTCTTCATTACTTTTCTAATGTGTCCTAACATTTTATTTGCTTTTTTGACTGTTGCCAAGTATTGGGATGAGGTTTCCAGAGAACTGTAAAAATCCAGCTGCAAAGTTGTGGTAAGGTATTTTTGCACATACAGTCCTTGTTCTAGTTTTGTTAAATTTTGACTTGGTTGATAGTAGGACTATTTCAGAGACATATTGGCATAATAGACAGGCCTCTGCATAAATGCTACAAATGTTTTTGGGATGAAGAGTGTCGTGTGAATGTGCTGCATTTAAACTAGATGAAGGCAATTTAAAGAAAAAGAAATTTGGCCCCAACTCTCGAATGTGGTCCTTATATATCATATTGTATACATGGATATACAAGACATGTGGTCTTGTATATCCATGTATACAAGAAGATAGTTCTTGTTACTGCAGGCTCCAATACTTCCTTGCCCAAACATCTCACGGAAGAATGAATGAGTTTTATTACAAAAGTGGGGAGAGATGAAAGAGGATACATCCCTGCCATACTCAGCACAGATGAACAGATAGTCCTTGCTGCAAGGAACTTCTGATCCAAATAATATAGAAAGAAATGGAAACATGAGAACAGGAACAATAGCAGCACAAACAAGTCAATGCTGTGATGTTCTGTCAGGAGAAACGGCTGGAGTTTTACAGGGAGAACAAAACCCGAGCAGGGAGATGGCAATGGAGAGAGAAGCTGGAATACAGGACTACAAAGAGAGTCTGAGAGACTGGGGTCAAGGTAGACCAAAGTGAAAAGCCTGTGTGAGAAAGGGATCTGGATTTCACAGCTGGAGGAGAAGAGAACACTAGGAGCTATGAGCAGGGTATCACAATAGTCTGCACTGCCATGGAGCCAAGAAAGGGCTGCTGTAATTATTAACCCTTAAAACAGTGGGGCAAAAGCTTAGAGGGGCAAAAAATGTGTCCTGCATCCCCTGAGACTATGTTTAACCTCAAAAGGCAGATAAGCAGCATCTTATCTGATACCACAGCCAACATGATGAACAGAGACAAGAAGCTGCAGTGCTGAAGGGATACAGATTTATTATTATTAACCTTGGTTTCTTCATCCCTGGCAGAGATGCAAAGTGTGTTCACTGCTCCTGATCCTGCCTTCCCAGGGAGTGGGAAGAAAAGGATTATCCTGCAGCACTGAGCAACAACAGTTGTTCCTGCAGCAAGAGGAAACCATGGTTCACACCTTCCCAGTTGATTTCAAATTTTCTGCTAGTCCAGCTCTGCCTATTTTTCCCCACAATGGGGTTAGAGAAGGCTTTTTAAGGAATGCAGTCCATCAGAGCTGGCTTCCCTATAACAGATTGTCGTGGTTTAACCTCAGTCGGCAACTAAGCACCACGCA
>NW_008824359.1:3582708-3583518 GCF_000699105.1 Pygoscelis adeliae | reverse complement strand
ACTGTACCAGCTACTAGGAAGGAAATTAACTCTCTCCCTGCCGAAACCAGGACACAGATGAGCAGATTTTGAGGATGGAAGGGTGTCTACACTCAATTTTCTGAACTCCTGCATGTCACAGTGCTGCCTGGTGTAGTTCTGGACCATCTGGTCCATTGGCAGTGCAGACTTCCTCAAGGTCTCAGAAGGAAGGAGGCTGCTGCTAGAGCTGGATGTAGCTGCCTAGGTATTGCCCTGTGGGCAGCAGAGTGATGCTGTTTACTGTTCTGGGATGCCTTTGGTAACTCAGATCACTCGGTGAGGTGATCAGCTTTGGTGCAGGCGCGTCCCACAGTGGAGCGGTGGATTGCGGCATACAGGGGGGTTTCCTGAGCCAGGGAAACCCCAGGGGAGCGCAGGGACCCGCTGGGAGCCGGCAGCTCTCATGAGGGCAGCTGACAAGGCATGGGCAGGACCAGGGGTAACAGCGGCCACCCCTCACTCCCACAAAAGGCAGCCCCAGGGAGCGCTGCCACCAGGAGCGCTGCCAACAGGATAGGTAAACAGGGCATGGCATGTCAGCTAGGGCGTGGCGCGGCAGTTTGTGCGGCAGTTCGCAAGGGAGGTCATCTCTTCAAAGGAGGGGCATTCCACGGGCCAAATGGGAGACTTGGAGTACACATAACCCAGCAACCAGGCACCGTTCTGTGAGCATCGGCAAAGGTCAAGGGCACTCATTATACCTGACCCTCAAGGCAGAATGGCAGGCACTCATCTGAGAGCCCAGGCCATGGCTCCAGCTGGGGGGACTGCACCATCTAACCCACGGGC
>NW_008824359.1:3561949-3579053 GCF_000699105.1 Pygoscelis adeliae | reverse complement strand
GTGGTGGATGCCCCATCCCTGGAAACATTCCAGGTCAGGTTGGACGGGGCGCTGAGCAACCTGATCTAGTTGCAGATGTCCCTGCCCATGTCAGGGGGGTTGGACTGGACAACCTTTAAAGGTCCCTTCCAACCCAAACTATTCCATGATTCTATGATTCTATGAATGGAGAGAGAGTTTCTCAGAATTTGATCCCACTTCACGTTGTATTACAGAAAAAACATCTCCAACCTGCTTTCCAGCACAGTTCTGCAGCCTCCTTGATTATCCATCAGATCAGCCATTTAGCAAATTTCTTGTCATGCTCACCAGCTGCATCTGGTGTCACAGCTCATTTGATAAAGAAGAAACTGTTTTGTTGCAGTTTAGCCAAAGACAGAAGTCGGTGTGTGTCATAATGCCAAGCAAACAAGAAACTAGCAAGATGGCACACTCTCCATCTTCACCATCACTCCAGCCTCTTCCTCTTGCTGTTACCTCAAACAACTGGAACATCCCTGTTATGTGGAAAAAGTGAAGCAATGATTCACAAATCAGGGGAAACAGTTCAGCTTGCTTTTACCTCTTTCTTTTCAGAAGATTTCCCTTGTGATAAAATAGAAAGGCACATGATCCTGGAGAAATAGTGAGTCAGTTTTAGCTTCCCTCCCCCTGTCCTGTTCCCCATGCTTCGGAATCTATACTTTGTCTGGTACCTATATACATATGTTGGTTGCTTGGTGAACTACAGAGCATAGGCACAGCACAAGGCTATGTTAAATTCAGTTCACAACCTGTTTATTTCCTTTTCTGCCTCCATTCATTGATTTTTTCCTCTTCTTCTAAACCTAGTCCCTTGACCTTGTGAAAAGAACTTTTTATTTCTCTCCCTCACCCAAGACTCCCCAGCCTTTCCAGCTTTATTTGCATCTATTGTCTATTTTACTATAGGTAGCATTAAAGGGCAGGGGAAGGAGGGAGAGAAACATGTGACAATGATCACACTACTTCAGTATGACCTTTTTTTTCCATCAGCATAGAGTTATTTGGAAACCACCTTGAGTTTTGCAAGCTATTTGTTGCCATAAGGCTTAGCTCTCCTCCAGCCCTTTTCCTCCAAGGATCTGAAATTCCTCTACAAATGCCAATTAATTAAGCAGTTTCCATGCAGGAAGTTTCATAATACTAATTTTAAAATGAGAAAACTAGAGCAGTGAAAGCGTTGTTGTCTAATTGCCAGCTAATGGTAAAATTAGTAAAAGACCCCTGGAGTCTCCCAGACCTTATGTTTTAATGAATTGTGTTCGTCTCCATTAGTTAGAATAGGATGGTTTTTGCCCCATACCTTTTAAAAGGACTTCTCCCCTTCTTTCCCCAATACAATAGAAACATCTCCCTTTTCCTTATAACAGACATCATGTAAGTAGAGTTCCCCTTGTGAATAGAAAGGAACCTCTCATACCTAAAAGGGCTCAGTCTTTAGCCTTTCTCCACTCTTTTCCAAGGCCTTTTTTGTTACCAGACCAGGCATAACCAGAACCATGCTGTATTAAAAATCAGAGCAGGGAAATTAGTGCATAAAAATCCTGAGTTTATGAATGAATTACCTTTTGCCAGTCTGAGTCACAGGCCACCTGTGGTGTCAGCTGGCTCATTCTATGCAGACAAAATAAAACCTTATAAATAAAAATATTTGTGCAACATACTTGAAATCACTGGGGAGATTTTTCTTGGTGTGGGAAATACAAACCTGGCTAATTCCCTCCTTGATAAGTGATTTAACCATCCTGCTCTCACACTTCTATCCTTACTTTTTATGGGTGCATCTAATTTGGCCTGTGCATATGAGCTGAGCAGGTATGAGGGGGAATGGGATCTGGACAGACTGTGTCTCCTATCTGGTCTATGACTCCAGATTCCTTCTTTTTAATTAAAATTTGGGCTTAAATGGAAGGGCAATATATTTGATACTATCTTAATAGGGACGATGAGTTGCAACCAGCTTTCTCACTCAGATCTAGGGGTGCAGAAGCACTTTTCTGTTTCGGCCTGTTTAGAGTGCTTTAATCTTGAATCTGCTTAATTTTAGATTACAAAAAATGTCCTAATACATGTAGCTTCATTTAGTTATCCTAGGAAAAGAGAAGGAATAACATCAGGAAGACAGAGCACATGCCCCTTCCCTAGCTTTTTAGCTATTTTGACTGACTACCCAATCTGCTTACTGCCTGTGGAGCACAGGTGGAACATGCAGCCTGGGGATATAGACTCTATCGCCACATACAGCCACTAAAGCCTTTTATGTGTCTAGAATAAAATCCTCCAGTTAGCTGTGCTATCAATCTACCCTGTAAATTGTACTTGAGAAAACCTAGGCTGAAACCTAGGCTGAACTATATAGCCTACAGCATCTTGTGGTCCAGTTCCTTTCTTTCATTTCATGTGCTGCAGTGCATAGCTTTTTAGGAAGTCATCACTGCCTTGATACATGAAAAATATAGCTGATCTAAATTTATGCCACTCACATTTAGTTTTTTCCTCACACACAGCATCTTTAAAAGCACTGCATCTTTAAAAGCACTGCCACAGAAATGAGACCACTGGGACTAGGGCTGATGGCAGAACACAGAAGAACCTGTGCTCAAAACCGCTGCCAAGTGGCCATGGCTTCCAGCAGATTTCAGATGCTCATGCTTAGAGCAATCTCCTTAGCTGCTAGGCAAGGACTGATGTGTATCACATCCAGTGCCTTGCTGGGGGTGATGCCTCCTCAATTACACTTTTCACACCAGTGATAAAGCGGTCTCAAATATTGCCTGACTCTATTAACTTTGTACATCAATGACTGACTTAAAAAGATAAAAAGAACACAAAGAAACACAGTTTCACAGTAAAAGCTGCATAGAGGATGTCACCTCTACCAAATGTGTTTGAACACAAATAATCTCACACAAGAACAAATGGTGATGACATACAACAGATCATAAATTGGGAAGATTTCAGCAAAGGCAGTAAGAATGCTTCCTGTGACTAGACCTTGGTTTGTCACTGAGCTCACGTTGCTCAGTCTAGTTGTATGGTCTGAGTCAACATTTCTGAAATCAGTTCACCTGATGTCATTGGTTTCCACACCACCATTTGTTTAAAGCAGTCCTCCAAAAAATGAATATGTCTCTCCCTTTTCCCGTCCCTTGCACATGCTGCAAACGAAATTAACCTGTCCCTCATACTACTCCTGTTTTATCCTTTGCCAGGGACAGTCCTTTTTCTTTTGCTACATGCTGATACTGCACAACATTGGCTCCAAAGGCATTCATTTTATTCTATTAAATGTAGATGCTTCCACCCACAACAGTTACCCCAGGATTCCTTCATAGTCAACTGAGAGAAATAAGCATATTTAGGAGAGAATTTATCTCATCAGCTTTAGCTGATGTCTAAAATAGCTCAAACGAAATGCAGACTAAAAGAACCCATCTTTCTCCATTGATTAGAGAGGAAGCCTGACGGGTTAGCTCAGATATAAATGTCAACATTATAGGCAGCAAGGTAGGTGAGAAGAATCCCAAATTAACTTACCAGTTAGATATCATGGGCAAAGATAGAAAAAAAGAGAAACAGGAAAATGAAGGCATTCATGAAAAGGTATACAGATAAACATCACCAGACCAGAAGTAGACCTCAAACCTGTCCTATTTCAGTCCAGTTCCCTTGACTTTTTCTCTGCAACTTCCAATTAATTCTTGTACAGGACAAGAGTACACTTACAAAATTCAGCACATAATTTCGTACACTCAGAGATAAAATTTATATATACTTAATTTATATTTTAAAGTAAGCCTGGTTTTTGACCCAGTGAGTTTCTGTTCCTGGAGGTCAGCAAAACTGGTATTTTGAGATCTATTAACCAGGGAAGCACATAGGCAAATAAGCATATCCTGACTTTAGTTCAGTGAATAAGAGTTCTTCTTTCTCCTCTCAGTTTTTACATCCTTACTACCCCTGAAGCTACTAAGATAATTGCTCCTTTCAAGTATTAATTCAAAAATGAAATTTTTACTAGCAACCCGTGTTATTGGTTGGGATTAGCTGAGTAATTGTAACAGTGAATGTCTGAGATGATATAGGATACATTGACTCACTCCCATCCAAGAATATGAAGACTGATTGTGCCACTAAATAAATAATGACCTTGGCTTTTCCTCAGGTGATACTTAACATTGAGTCAATTAATATGGATAGCCATTAAGATAAATGTGTTTATATATTAATCCAATCTGTTGGCATTTTTATGAAAATACTCCATAAAAATTTAGGTTGAGATTTTGCAATGAAGAGTGGGGAAGTTTGGCCCAAAATACTGCCTTATGCAAGTGAGGTTGGCAGAACGGAACTAGAAAATCATTGTTTCCAAAACCCCTTAAGGTGCTTAGGTTTCCAGAATGAATTAGGACCAATCCTGTGCCCATCATCAGTAGCAAATAATCCCCATGAGAAGAGACGGTGAAAACTTTCCACCACCAAAAGGCAAACACACCTTCTCTTAGCTCCATGTCCTGATCCAATCTCATTCAGAAGTGAGGGTTGCACACTAGTAGCAAAGTGCACCTTAGAAGGGGGTTTGATAGTCCTATAAAGCATTCTGAATATTCCCAAGGTGCAGTGCAATTACATGCCCCAGCTGCAGTATATTTTCAGCCACAGAGGATGGGATTCATCTTCAGATGAAGAGATGTAATTCTGTGTGTGTACATGGAGAAGTCCATACGTGAACTGTGCAACTCAGCTCCCATCAGTCAATGGCTATCTAGTCAGTATAAACTGGTATAATCTAGTCAGTGCATCTTAGAGGGTGATCCAATTCATCCGAAAGTTGACACCTAGGATGTCCACTGAAGCAGGACTTGGTGGCCTAAGGAGAGGTCTCTAGCATAACTTTATGGTGGCCCCAGCTGCAACTCCATGGTACTTTGTGGGTTGTGGGTCACACCTGCCATGTGTGACTTACGTAAGGATTACTCCAAGGGTTAGAAGTAATAATGTAAAAGATGAAACATCACTTGGTGATCTGGGCAACTGGGCCACAGCTGTACCTGTAAACTAAACAATGTTGGGGGACATTCTCTGGCTCTAAGGCCAACTGCTATGTTCTGGCTATATCCATACAGCTAAACTTTCTTAGCATCCAAAACAACACCCAGCTGGACTTTCTGAAATGGACCCTGGCCTGTTCCAAGTCTCAGGAATTGTCTGGAATTATCTGAAATAATTCTGGTTTGTTCAGTCAAAACACTGGCAGGGGCTGCTCTGACAATTTCATGCTACAACTGAGCTGTGGAGTCTGTGCCCACACCCTAGCACTGTTCAAATTACTGGAATAGGTAAAATCTACTCGTTTAACAGTTAGGCCTGTACGTCTCATGTACCGCAGTTAGATGCGTAGATTCCTGTGATTAGGTTTTGTTTCCATCTCTTTTTAGTGAACTATAGGCATCATGTTGCCAGCCTCGCTTACAAAACTAGTGTGATATCTACTGATTAAAAGCATTAAGATAACATCCGGATCGGTCTTACACACAAAGGCTCCAATTTTATCACAGTGACAGGAGGCATCCCCAGATCTCCTAGGAAACCTCTTTCCCAAGGAGTGAGAAAAGGACAATATCCCACCGGATCACATACTGGATGTCACATCAGTCATGAGATGAATGTTGGGCTTCAATGCCAACCTGCAACTGATGTGGGTGTTGGTCCGCTCAGAGCATATCACAAACCTGTCTACCAGTGGTGAAACAGCAGCTGGAGATCCTGGATCCAGAGGGGAAATACAGGCTATGTGGCTCATGAAGAAGTAATTAATTATGTCCTCTTTTCTCCAAAAGGATCAAGTTGGTGTTTTCAGGGTTCTTTTTTTATATCTTGTCTTTCAAGTGGCTTTTATATTTCTTAGCATATGAAGATAGCTATTATTTCAGCTATCAGATTCAAGCCCCAGATAAGTTCACTGTTATTTGCATCTAAGTTCAGTTGTTTATCCCCCATTTGTACTCGACCACTTGATTTTAGCTACTGGAGAAATTCTTCATTTGGGTTTTCTTTTTTCTTTTTTTTTTCCCCCCTAAGTGAATATTAGCATTACCTGTTGTGATAACTGCTCTTTCAGTTACCTTGTCACAGCTGACTAGGCACCTGTCAAACCAGTCACAAATCCACAACATATTCTCTCCCTCCAACTCCATTCACATACATGTGCAAAGACGATTTTGCAGGGGAGGCTTTATGTGGGAATTCAAAATGAGACCATTATCTCATATTGCAGAATGTCTGATGAGCCTTCTAAGATGCTACAGTCCCAAAGGTAGTTTAATCACAACTTTGCTCTGTACCATGAAATGCAATTATTTTATAACTAACCAATTTCAGAAATGCTTAAGGTAGTCTGAAGCAGAGACTGTGCTGGGCTAGCATCTGACACAGGAGGATTTTAAACTGATAGGCCTATAGACACTACTACAGGTAGATGATTTGAGTGGAATGGCTTTTGGATTCCTCCTTTTTTAAATGCTGTACGCTGTGATTAGTTTTCAGCTGCTACCAAAAAGAGCAAATCCATTCCCTGTTGTCCTCTCCACCAGAGGCCAATCTCAGTAACATGGCCAGCAGGACAGGAGATCCCCAGCCAGGGGTCAGCCCTCGTTGGTGTATGTCCCCAGATTTCTCTGGAGGAGATCTCCCCATGACCACCAGCTCTGCTCTCATGGCCCCGAGCCCCAGCAGCCAAACCCCCACAGAGGAGTGGATGCACTCAGGGCCCTGACATTAGACAAGTGCCTGCAGTTGATGAAATAAGAAAGGAATACAACAGAGATAGGGTTTGGACTGGAGAGAGCAAAACTACTTCCTCTGGTGACCACCTCACTTCATTACATACCCCATGTTCAAAACTTCCACCTTTTTGCAGGAGAGCAGGACTGCATATTTATTGAGTGAAGAACTTATGGAAGGACAAGGGGTGAGCAAATCATTACCAGTAAAAGCACTTAATGAACTAGGTCCTTTTCTTTTTCATAAGTTATGCAGATTGATTTTCATATTTTATTTGATACTCAGTGAGTGGCTTGTGATAATATTTTTCAGCCAGGGACTACTTGAAAATTATTTGATGCAACTACTGTTTCAAACATTCAGTCTAAATAATATGCTATTGTTTCCTTATCCCAGCACAGCATAGCTTTTGCTTCTCAGTGAAAGCATTCACAACCCTCGCCTGAATTTTCTAGATGGCTGCACAAAAATTTCTGATAATGATACGCATGGCAGTACATGTCTTTGAAGTATATACTACTTTCGCTTTTCACAAAAGTGTTGAGTGGAAACAATTGCATACAAAAGGTCTTTCCCAAATTCAAACGAAGTTTGAAATGTGTGGGTGTCATGGTTTAACCCCAGCTGGCAACCAAGCATCACCCAGCCACTCACTCACTCCCCCACAGCGGGATGGGGGAGAGAATTAGAGGAGTAAATGTGAGAAAACTTGTGGGTTGAGATAAAGACACTTTAATAGGGAAAGCAAAAGCTGTGCACACAAAGCAAAACAAGGAATTCATTCACTCCTTCCCATGGGCAGGCAGGTGTTCAGCCATCTCCAGGAAAGCAGGGCTCCATCACGCGTAACAGTTACTTGGGAAGTCAAACACCATCACTCCGAACGTCCCCCACTTCCTTCTTCTTCCCCCAGCTTTATATGCTGAGTGTGACGTCACGTGGTGTGGAATATCCCTTTGGTCAGTTGGGGTCAGCTGTCCCAGCTGTGTCCCCTCCCAACTTCTTGTGCACCCCCAGCCTGCTCGCTGGTGGGGTGGGGTGAGAAGCAGAAAAGGCCTTGACTCTGTGTCAGCACTGCTCAGCAGTAACGAAAACATCCATGTGTTATCAACACTGTTTCCAGCACAAATCCAAAACACAGCCCCATACTAGCTACTATGAAGAAAATTAACTCTATCCCAGCCAAAACCAGCACAGTGGGTTTCCTGCAGTTACTCTCCTTTCTGTAGCACTTGTTGTACTAAAGGATCAGGGAGCTGCCTGGCCTGTGGGGAAAAACCAGTAAAATGCTTTTCAAGACTGTGGATTACCCATTTTTTCTGGAAATTGTGAGCAGCCTGCAAACATCTTAACAGAAGTGACCTCATTCTATCACATGTGAGTTGTTTCTCTAATTTAAGAGTCTCAATAGCTGAATAATTTGAGGAGGGAGAAATTTAGGGATATATATTATAGGCTTTCTTCTCCTGGCTGGAACTTGAGTATCCAAGCACAGCACATCACTGCAATAGAGGGGCTCACTGTAGTCCTATTGGTATTGTATGTGCAACCAAAGACAAGTGCTCTCTGTGCTGAAGAGATAATAAAATATGGTAAATTGATGCTAAAGTGAGATTATAAATAATTACTACGTTCTCTTTCATTCCACATATCATTGCCACTCTTTGATAAAAGCCAGGCTTCACCAACCCCTGCAGTCTTAATGGAGCACTGAAACATTTAATGCACACGGAGATTGTTGATAATAGTGCAAAAACACATTGAACAACATGTAGAGTGCTAAGAAGAATTTAAACATTATAAGACAATGCATTTCTGGTGCTCTTTCTATATTTGTTGGTGTTCTTTTGCTCTTTGTGCTTGTTCTTCTCTAAGATTTCAAAATCACGTTTCCATTTTTGTATTTTTGTATCCACATAAATACATAAATCTGAATACCTGTCACTTAGACTCCCTGGAGCTTGTAATGATATTCTTTTCAAATATCAACAGAGCCTAACATCTCCATAACTAACACATTCCACCTGACTGTTCTCTGATGGGCAGCGAACCCAAACTGTGTCATACATTTAAAAACAAAACACCTTTTGCATTTCTCATGTCCTAGGTCATGACAGTCCCTCTCAGGAGGAATTGTCTGTAAATATTCACATAGCTTCATTGATCTCCTTATTTTCTTTCATCATAAGACCCAAAAAACTTCACACATCTGGCCACTCATGTCTTCTGTTTACTTTGTTTCTATCTGCAGACCAGTGCTGTCTTATTTCTACCTTCTCCAATTATCTGTGCCCTAAGTATTTGCCACCTTCTGCTTCACCTGCAAACTCTCAGGGTAAGAAAAGGGTGTGGATGTGTGTTTGCTCCCAGCACGTATAGCACAGCACAGTGAAAGCCCCAAATGGGATGCCTTCATGATACAACAACATAAAAAATAGCTAGTGTTTGGTTGTACTCCATTTTCTACATCTGCAAAAGTGGATAGACTCAAGAACCTAACTAGAAGGTTCTCAATGTTGTTTTCCTGTTGTGCTGTACCAAACACCGCTTAGTCCTGACTGACAAAATCGCCTTGAGCTATTATCTCAGGGCTCTCAAGGTGAAGTTGGTTGCTCAACTCTTTTCAGGGAGTTGGTAACAGTCCTTTCTCTTTGTATCTTCATCTGAAGACCAGTACCTTACAACTGGGAGCACTGATGAGCCTCCAACTTCCTGAATTACACAGGCTCTTGAATTACAGAGAGTTTGGTTTCTTTCATCACTTCTAGGACCCAACCTTTCTGTAGGTGTTAAGCCACCCAGCTACCCTACAAACTTGGAGGGCACCATTTCTACACCTCTGCTCAAGGGACCCTGATTTACAATCCAAGTTCTGCCACACTCAGCAAGTTCTAAAGCAAACCCATGCAAGCATTTTTAGTTATTGACATTACTGTTTTACAATTTATCACACTGTGTCAGTGGTAATTGGAGCAAGTCTTCCTTCAGTTGCCAGCACTGGTAACTAATATCCTGCTCTTCTCTGTAGCTGGAGGCATTTTTTTTCTGCAATTGAAATAAAAGCTTATGGTTTGATTGTTAGCTTGCTTTCTTAGACAGAGGAGGTTAATGCAGTCATGCTGTCAGTGTATATGTGTCTGCTTGTCCCATCTTTTTAAACTTAATTGATCTTCAGGACCAGTTTTATGCACATTTGACAGAGGAGTAAAAGTCTCAGGTATATCAATCTTCTGGAATTTTCATGAAAATAGGCAGCACTAATAGCGAGACTCTGTCAGTGACACTTCGTAGGGAAGATTGCAGTACAAGCTTAATTTTTCATACAGTTTAGATGCAAAGACCTTGGACAGAGGAAAAGACTCAGTACATGCTTGTATCTTATTAAACAGCAGAAAACCACAATACACAAAATCTTAGGAAATTAGGCTTCATTAGTTTTGCTAGTTACAGGAAAATTGTAAAATGTGAATTCTGTTTGTATTTCTGACTCTGTGCTATCCATAAGTATATGAAACAACCAGAACTCACCAAAATAACATGAAAGATTTGTTTTAAAGTAGTTGTGATATGAACTCACAGCTGGAAGGAGTTTATTTATCTACCAAAGGCTCTTTCATGCTACTTGAAATGCATATGAACACATGGTTCCTACAGAACTGGTTTGTAAAAAAGCAACGTGATCCAAACTGTTAATGATAAAATAAGGCCTTCAGTACCTTAGATGAACAAGAAGTGAATCCTAAAATCAGAAATACCTCATCCGTTGCATCACTGGTATTCATGGAGACTATATGGGTGAATCCAAGCCACTGCTGCACGCCATCATGAAATTGGGCAAGGCAACTGATAAAGTGAAGAAACACCATGTTACCTCTAGAACTTTTCTCAGAAAACAATAGCTCTGTATATAATTTCTCAGTCCTGTTTATGAAAGACTTACTTACAAATAATCTTCAAAAGTATGCCTAGAAACACAATCATAACTGTATTGGATGTCAAAAATAATTGTATCAATAGAGACACAGTGATCTGACACATAGTAATTTTCCTCAAATCTCATTCCAGCTAGTCACTAGCTTTTGTGTTATAATTACTTGTCTTTCTATGTCTACAAACCACAGGGGCTACAGATGTTATTGCTTCTATCCTGATTAAGTATCCTGCTTTGCTCAGATACCAACTGCCTTTTTCTTTGAAATTGTCTAGTCAGCTAACATAATTAAGTTAAATTCAGAGCAGTTTCCAAACTCTGCTTAGCTTGAAGCTCTCTGGTTCTGCTTTAGAACCAAAGACCCTGTGAATCCAAAAGCTTGTGTACTTTTCCAGCTATCAGTAAGAATGTCTAAGAAATGGTATTTCCTCTCTTTGCAAATTTTGTCTCACTTTTATCCTTAAACTATAACTGTATAATAATCCTAGCTTCATTTCAACTAGACGTTGGCTGATTCTCATCTCTGTGCTCCTTATAGGAACTGAAAAATATATTAAGCTTCCTCTTCAAAACTAGATCATTGCAAAAATAAAGAAACCACATGCTGTATTAGCAAAGAAACAGAAATATGCATGCGGGTAAGGACATGATTTTATCTCGAATCTTCTACCTTTTTGTACTCACACATAGAGGAGGGCAACTCAGCAAGGAGGGCAACAGGAAAAACAGTGTGATAGCAGACTTTTTTCAGTACATTCTTCTCAGTTGTGTGAGACAGTGTCATACAGGTTTTGGTGTGACAATTCCCAATTGTGTGGGAAACAAAAGCCATGGGGCAAATATAAAAATGATGGCTGAGGACCCCAGTTTTTAGAGGCACAAAACATTATCACTCACAATGACTTCTTTTCAGGACCATCTAGAAGAAGCTGTGAAAATCAGGTATCTGCAAACTTTAGACAAGGAGATGTCTAAAGGAATATAATAGTTCTGAGATGTCTGCAGTGATGGACTCAAGGAGCAAGAATGAGTCAGCATCAGAGTAAGGATTGCCCGAACAGTTACCAGCACCCAGTGAAAATGCGATGAAGCACTGATTTCTTTCTCTCGTTAATTTGAAAGCCAGTCTGACAAGAGAACTTCCTCCATTTGGTCTGCTGCTTGATCGCTGTGGGGGAAAATAAAGATATTGTTGTCAAAAACTCTGAGACTCGGCACAAACATGGCAATGCCTCTACCAACTCTATCCCATTCCTCAGCTATTTATTTTTCTTTAAGAGTACATTTTTAGTATCTAAATTCATGTTGGACCTGCAATCTGAATCCATATATCCTGCAATCGCTATCAAAGACTACCATGGGAAGATTTGTTTGTGGTAAGGAAAACCATAACTTGCTTTACTGCTAAAGAAAATTTATAAAGGAGGTTTCTTTCCTTTTCTAAATCCAAATCATTAAATAATCATATTTTTCTTTTAGGTTAGCAAATCTTATCCATATGTTTGAACTTAAGGATAATCACTGCATCTGCACGGAAAGATACACACAGGACAGTGATTAAAGGATTTATAGCATCAGCATTTGAGTTACAAATAGTGCAAGATCTTTCTTCTAGAGTAATGACAATTCCCAACAAAGAGAGGAATGAGAGATGGTGTTTGTGACATTAATTAATAATAGTGCAAAGTCCCCATCTAAAAAAAAATGATCCACATTCAGCAGAACATTTTCTTAAATAACAGCATCTTGAAAGGGTTTCCCTCTGGAACATGTAAATAGGAAAATCCCCGATCTGTCTCCTTCTTCCTGTCTCAAAAATTGTGAGCTGATCAAGGAAAAAACATGGAGGTGAAACAAACCTTTCCCAGACTGTTCCAAGCCTATTTTCTCCATGTAACGCCTGTCTAGTTCTTAGTAAAGTTAAAGGGATTTATTTGCATTTGAATCTGAGCAAGTGCTGAAGACCTCAATTCATCTTAATTGTATGGACTGAATTCTGCAGCTAAAATAGAATTCACAGGTGTTATGTAAACTGAAATGCACCTGTAATTGATTATGATGAACCTGCATGTTATGTCCTTTATTCTAAAAGATCTGTGAGTCTATCTTGTCAGTTAGAAAGTTAGGAAAAAATCCAAACATAATTGATATAATCAAGCAAAAGCACACTGTCACTAAGACTAAAATATGATGAATTTTCAAACATTCTTCTAACCATGGTCTGGAGCCGCCTTGGGCACTCTTAATGTAAAACAAATGTCCATACACATATGCACAACATTTACTTTTATAGAAGGTGTGCATTAACAGCATTATAACATACAGCGAACTTCCCCATTCCGAAGGTAAATCCAAAGTGAGTAAGAGACTATAGGTTAGCCCGGTCCCTGTGCACACTTCCAGGCCACCTCTCTTGTTGCTGTTGTACATGCAGATTTGCAGCTCCCAGCAGCTATAAGAAAAGTCGCACTGGGACCGTGCAGACCCCAATCTGCAAGTCCCAGTCAATGTTTCAAATATAGTGACATATTACTGTGATCATCTGCATTTTATATTGGGAACGCATTCACCAAGGACATGACCTCATTTTTGTTAGGAATGTAAGGGGAGCATCAAAACTTCTTCCTCTGCCGACACTCCTTCTGCTTCTGTAACATCATCGCTAAGGTCATGAGGAGTTGGAAGGGATCATAGATCTGAGTTACCTAAATGGCATGGTGCTAAAAATATATTTATTCAGAATGGCTAATTAAGGTGAATGACTACCAGTCCTCATTAGCACTGAAGTGGTGTTAATTTGATTAGACTTCTGGCCTAGATAGGCTTGCAAGACATTATATTCCTAATGCAATTTCTCTAACGAGAAAACATTTCAGATGAGATGTTACCCATCAATGTCTGTCTTTGTATAAATATTAATTAGACATTTGCCTTTTAATGTTGATGTAATTTTTAGGGGAGCAGGGAAACAGTGAAGATGTGACATCTGTATTGCCCTGGGATATGGGAAGAAAGTGAGAAAATAAACTTGTAATTCTTGCTCCGGTCTCATTCTTTAAATACTTTGTAATGCTTTCACAGTAGAAAGTCATACTTGAAATATGCTCATTAAACCTGTCTTTCCTTTAACATACCATTATATATTTCTGGCTCTTTAACTCAAAACTCTCTTCAACCAATATTTCAGTGCTTAAACATAGTTAACGTGGCAACATAAGTTTTAGACTAGAAAAAATACCTTCTGCTGTGTTCCTTTTACGAGAAGGCCTGGGAGGAATAGGAAGAATGTGCTGTTTACATATTAATTAGAGCTCACAATGATCTGTGCTGGAAGAATGCTCAAGAAAAAATTACCCATTTCGTTGGACTATGAATATTTTCCCACAAGAGGTCTTGTTTAGAGACTCCTGATCTATAAAGTTTAGCCATCATCAGAAATCAAAAAGCCTTCTGTGTTTTGAGCAACACTTTGATGTTTGGAAACATCAGATGGAAAACAGGATTTTGTAGAAAATACCAAATAAATAGCGTAATTACTACAAAATGTCAAGGGGTTAGTTAGTCCCATGAACTTCACAGGTGATCTTATAGGCTTCTGGTTAAAAAAACAGGTTATACTTTTAGGACTTCTCAGGGCAGATTCACAGGGGCAGAGATGTCAGACCACGGCATGGTGCCCAGGG
This sequence comes from Pygoscelis adeliae, assembly GCF_000699105.1. NCBI lineage: Eukaryota > Metazoa > Chordata > Aves > Sphenisciformes > Spheniscidae > Pygoscelis > Pygoscelis adeliae. The sequence continues at coordinate 3,564,635 of NW_008824359.1, read as the reverse complement.
CCCCTCTGCCAAAGCTAGGGGGAAATATTTCCAGTGCTCTCCTCTAGCCACAGCAATTCCACACCAGCAGCATCAAGGGGATCAAGCCTTTATCCTTTTCCCACCTTTTGGAGCAATCCCAACCCTAGCCCAGTCTGGCACCTTCTTTCCTCTTCCCCCTTTCCACTTTCATACTCATGCCTGGAGACGGAGAAAGCTGAAGAAAGTCTGCCTTGCAGGGGCTGCTGAGAGGGGGAGAAAAAGAGAGAGAATATCAGTTACTTTATATGCTAAAAGATTTACTCACAATAAGGTGAGGAGAGTTTGTTACACAGAAAGTAGTCTTAGATACTGTACTAGAGACAGGTGGGAGGAAAGATAAGGAAGAGGAAAGATGAGGAAGATGGCATGGGAAACATGGAGAAAGAGCAAGATAAAAACCTTTGTCACAACCCTTTCAGTGACCTCACTCAGTCCCTCTTTTCCACCGTATCTCCTCCATACCAGACAGACCTCACTCATCCTCCTACCTCACTCCTCTAAAATGCACTCTAACACAGGCTTCCACCATTCCCTTCCCTTGTAGCCACCGTTTAATTCCATGTTACATCATCTATAGAAGAAACAAAAAACCCAACATTATTTTGACATCACTGGTATGGGAAAATTAATTTTTTCCTACCATAATAAGATGCTTTACACTGGATCTGCTAATTCCTGAAGTATACATAGACTTCTGAAAATCTGCTGTAGAGATTCACAGGGGGGAACCAGCAGCCACGAACTGGAAAAACAAGTTCCACCAAAGGCCATCAAAGGCCAGTGGGACTTGTGATTCCAGATTGCTTAGGTGCATTTTGAAAAAATCTCTTCTCTGGGAGAAAAAATTTACCTTTAATATTTCTTAACATCTAGGTATGCTTATAAAGTTGTTTTGCTGGACTACATACTTGTGATAAATAAAACTGTATGCAAATGAGAATTCAATGATCTTGAATAGAAGATGATGTAGTATTCTGCAGAAGTAAAGGATCAGACTCTGGCTTATGGGAAATAAACTTATTTTATGGCTAATTCCGATTTATTTTCTGGTCTTCAATATGGAATGGAAATTCTGCAGATGGAGAGCATGTGCTTGGCTCTTGGAATGACAAAAGCAGTGATCAAGGGAGCCATTGCTTGCCCTACTGCTCTTATTTAAAAAAAAAAAAAGCTCGTCTTCTTAAAATGTTATTTTTCATCTCATTCAAAAATTTCCACTTTTTAACTAACTAAATCCTTTTGGACACCTTTTCTAGCTTTCAGTCAATTTCATAACATAAGTTATTTTGCTTCTTTGGTAGTAAGAATAGTTGTCCAGTAATTAAGAACCTTAACAAGATGAAGTCAGAACAATTAGTGTTTAATACACTGTTGGACCAACATTTCAGTAAAGTCAGTGCCCAGTACAGATGTCTCTGAGAAAGAATGGATATATATCCAATTGGAGTTTTAATATCACCACTTTCATAATGTGGATTGGGAAAGTTTTTAAATTGGTATAAGTTATTTCATTCTGAAATGCAGATGTCTCCATGGCAAGCAGCCTGTGAATCAAGGTAAGTTGAAAGGTAATAGCATTGGGAGGAAGAGGAGGGTTGCTGGAGTCATCATACATGACTATAATTGTGATTCATTCTGGCTGCAAATATTATCTTGTTAAAGAAATAACTTTATTCTCCCTCTTTCAAAAAAGTGCTACAGAAGACAGTTCAAGAGAGTGGATTAATGGTTGCATCCTTGTGTTCAATAATATTAAATGCACTGAATGCCTCTTTCACCACTGAAGCTTTACATGTCATTAAAATTTCTAAATATATTTATATAAAAACTTCACCAGGATTTATAAGGCCAAGTTTTAAAAACTGATGGTCAATAGTATCATAAAAGATTATACTTCTTCCAAAATTGAAAAGTTGGCATCACAATAAATAAGGAATTGTTTTATAAACTGGTAAAACGTTCACATGCATCAATGCCCCCGACCACTGTACTACCCTCTTAAAGGACAGAAGAGCAAGGACTTTCATTTCATTTGGTAAAAACAACTTGAATGCTTAACCCCATTCACCAAGTTTCTGTAGCCTCTGAAGATTTATGTCCTTTTTAAACAATGATATTTTGTGTAAATATTATAGGACTGATCTAATAAAGACTGTCTGTAATCTAATCAAGTAATAGAAAACAGAGATAGCCTGGTTTAAATAGCCAGGGACTGTCCTGTTCTTAGTAAAGTATCATATTATAAAACATGTTTTCAAGTGTTTTCTCACATCTAGCATAAATATTTCTAACTGATGGACCTTCATTCCTTGCCTATGGACAAAATGGAATATCACCTTACACTCAAGCTTAGCGACCATGAAATGGTAGAATTCTCAATTCTCGGTGAAGTAAGGAGGGGGGCCAGCAAAACCGCAACCATGGACTTCCAGAGGGCGGACTTTGGCCTGTTCAGGATGCTGGTTGAGAGAGTCCCTTGGGAGACAGTCCTGAAGGGCAAAGGGGTCCAGGAAGGCTGGACGTTCATCAAGAAGGAAGTCTTAAAGGCGCAGGAGCAGGCTATCCCCATATGCCATAAGAAGAACGGGCAGGGAAGACGACCGTCCTGGCTGAACGGGGAGCTTTTGCTGGGACTCAGGAAAAAAAGGAGAGTTTATCGCTTGTG
>NW_008824359.1:3547293-3560026 GCF_000699105.1 Pygoscelis adeliae | reverse complement strand
GTGGTGTTGGGTCGACAGTTGGACTCGATGATCTTAGAGGTCTTTTCCAACCTTAACGATTCTATGATTCTATGATTCTATGATTATCAATTCTGTTGAAACAAATTCATCTAAATTAAAATCTTAGCAAATGTTTTGGAGGACGGAATTCAGCTAAGTTTATAGACATAAATTACATACATAACACATGAAACTGGATGTTATCTAAGGAAAAGCGAACAACAAAATTTGCTTTGATAAGCTCGTACAAGTGAAACCAGGTCTAATGACTTTGGGTGTTAGCATGGCGATACAATGTGTATTTCTTACAAAGAATAGGATCTGTCCAACCTCTGCTCTAAATCATATTCATCCAACGTACTGATTCTAAATGGATAAGCCGGAAAACAGAATTCAACACTTTATAATGCAAAAAGTATGTACTAAGTAGTCAGTATGTATACCCCTTCTAGCTGTATCCTTGCTTATCCAAGTACCTCAGGATGCAGGTAACTTTTCACCTAATGATACTTTTTACTTATTTCCATCACCCATCCTTCTCACTTGAATTTCTTTGTTACCTTCTATATCACGACACACTGGAATTGAAAACAAATGTATAAAAATTGTGCTAATTTGAAAATATCATTGTTAGACTGTTTTGAAATTTGTGAGGGAAGCCAGGAGTGGATCTACGCAGCAGAACATAGAAAATGCAGCAAGGAGCAATAAAAACCCTCCATTGTTCTATGCAGCTTTTCTGGGCCCTTTTTTCATAAAGCCTGAAAAAACACACCTTTGTTAGCACCTTATATTTAGATACTATATGTAGATAGGACAGAAATACTCTGTGTAGATGAACTTGATATAGTACAAGGGTGTCATGGATAATGATGTCATTTATTCTTGGGTCTGTTTTTCTACCAGCTAATCTTCTGATGCACTTTAAAGAGGGAAAAGTATACTTCAGGAAGAAAAGGGGCACGTTAGAAGATTTTACTTCTCCCTTTACCAAAGTTCAAACCTCACCTCGACCTCCTCTTCTGGTCTTTTCATGGTTCCTTTCTGTGTGACATCTTGTTTAAGCCCATTCCTGTCTTTACAATTAGAGATTTCCACCTTCCTGTGAAAGATCTGACCACCTGGAGCCTGCGTGCATTGCTCTCCTCTCCTGAGGTGGGAGGAAATTTGAGCCTGTGTTGCTGTTGTTACAGAATGGTTATGTTTTGCTTTTGTGACTGCCACATCAAAAGAAACCTGCATCTCTCCCTGAAGCCAGTCAGAGCTAAGAAGTGTATTGGGTCTTTATTATGTCTACAGTGTTATATTGATCCTTGAGAGCTTCCAGGGGTGCTGAAGCCCCTGTGTCAGAGAAGCAGGGTTGAAAAACTCTGCTAAGATTCCTTTTCAGTCTTTTAAATATCTTTCTTTCCCTCTCATTAAGGGCTGATTTACACCATGGTTTGGAACAAGGTGGAGAGGTGCCAAAGCTGTTGAAGATCTAAGCATTCAGTTGACACATAGCATTTCTATCTGCAGAGTTAGCAGCAAAACGGTTCAAGTTTCTTTACATCCACAGGGCAGGCATGCCCTAATTATCTCAGTGATAAAGAGCAAGATGTTCGAATTTGATATACTAGTCCCTGTGGGACAGAGCGGCTAGTTGAAAGCAGGTCTGTTAAACCTGTGGTTATGCTCACTGCTGCTGCTGCATGATCCTGATCTAGATGGGGCTTCTTAGGGGCTACAGGGGCTTAGGCACAGGCTATTGCTCTTGTCCAGCCATGATATAACACAGGTAATGTTGAAAAGTACTCTAATATTTAGAGTGGGGAAGAGAGAGTAAAGGACAAAGTAATGACTTTGATCTCAGTTCCTCAGCTTAGAGCCCTCAGGAAAAAGATTTCCCTGACTGGGAGAAGAACTTGTCATGACATTGACAGAGATAAAGTCATCCCTAGACTAGAGATAGGCTGTGGTGTGCAGCCTGTCACAGTAGCTATGCAAGGGCTGTATCAAACTGTATATCAGCCTGAAATATTTATGTTCTTATCACACTATGTCACTGGGTTTGACTGCCCTAGGGCTCATGATTCCTCCACCTTCCTCCACATCCACCCAGTCCATTCCCAACATACTCCTCATACAGCTTTGCACCAGCTCAACCTTTACTTTGACTTTGCCTCCTGGTCAGCAAAGGGGTGCGGGCTGATCATGCTGCATGGGCGACATATTCAGACCCCAGAGGACAGCAGGCACCTCCTGCAGTTTCACATCCTACTTCTTCATTGGATGGGCCTTGTAAGGATCTCTTGGTTTAAGAGGCAAATTAATACATGGGAGTGAAAAATGTGATTTCAGAGGAAAGAAATAGATCAAGGGAGTATAGAGATGTGGAATTAGAAGTTCACCCTGGGATTTTGCAAGTTATCAAACTCAAGAGTTTATAAGGTACTGAAGTATTGGCATGGGCATTAGCAATTAGTAAGTGTTAGAAAATCATTGATCAGTTGCAGTATGCTCAACTGTGATGGAGGCTGCAAACAGAATAAGGCCATGAAGAGAGGAAAACACAGACTCAGACGAGCAGTTTTGCACAAGGGGCAGGAAGCAACGCAGGTGCTCCTAAGCCTCCTTTCCACAGCTAACATTTCTGTGAATGAAGCAGGTTTCTAGATGAAAAAGTTTTCAGGGAAGGATCCCCTGTGAAAGCAAAAAAATAAATGCTTTCAGCACAAAAAGAAGAGCCCAGCAACAACTAACCCAGCTTGTCATTTCCTTTATTACAGCTTGGAAGCCAGTCAGTCCCCTTGTGGGACTGAAGCTAGTGCACTGACAAAAATATACTGTTTTCTTGCCAAATGGACACATTTGAAAAAGCTGCTATTTCATCATGATGAGACATTTAATTTGCCATGTCATTTAATAGATAAAATGAAAAAACAGAGACTCTAAAACATACCACTGACATTCCAAGCTTCCAAGCTCCTCTCCCTCAGATAACACATTTCCTACATTAACGAGATGGAGGCACTCATGTGTGGTGCAATAAAGACAAAATCAAGTGCTCTTTTGCAGTGTTCTGTCAAATCCTCCAGGAAAATCTGTGGCTGCAGTTTTCATGCCCTGATTCAGAATTGTATCAGAGGAAGATATAAAAAAGTAGAATCCAATATGGGCAGACTCATCTGGAGGCTGAAGAAGTTTCTAAGCATTTTAATACTACCAGGCCATAATTAAGCAGAGGCTAACATAATTAAGCAGAAGGTGAAAAGACTAGGGGCCTACAAAAGTCTCGCAGGGTTTTTTTCACTGAGCTGGATGGATTGCAGATTTGACTTTAACTGCATGTGCTAAATTTGTCCACAGCTTTACTGCTGAGATTGTTCATCCTATTTTTCACCCCAGCATGAAGCTTTTGTTGCTAGTTAGATGAAAACATGTAATTAATCAGGAGTTCTACAATAGCGTGCATGTCCTGTATTAAAAATATGAATCAGGCCACATGGGCTTCTAGCCTCTTTTTATGAAATCTCGTCGCATCGTCTCTTCCTCATTATCTCTCAGAAATGAAAGCCAGAAGCCAAAATTCACAGTCCAGAATGCATCCCATGTGGGACTCGGGAAGATACTACTCTTGCTGTGCTATGCAAACAAAGCTTTTACAGCGAAGATGTCACTGCCCTTATACTTAGTTCAGCATGTCCAAGGATGAGCAAGGAAAAAATTAGGTGTTTTAGACAAGGGGAAACAGATATTTGTTCTCAGTGGATGTTTGATGAGCAAGTGTAAATCAGTGAGGCAGAGACAGAGGAGGGCTGTTCCAAAAGACTGGAGCCTCAGAGGAGAAATTCCCAACATTAATAGTTGTAGGTGTGTGTTGAGGTACACAGGGAAGCCGAGAGAAGTAGAGGAGGGAGCGGACAGCATAGAGGGTCTGTAAAGGGGCACCTACAGATGCCCTCCCAACTGCAGTTTAAAATGTGATCCAAGTTGCAATTTGGGAAGCAAACAGCCAGCTCATTGCTTCTCACCACTGCCCTGGCTGAAGTCACCAACTCCAGCCCATCCTCAGATGTTCATCCTTGACCTTCTCCTGATGATTATCATTTTCCTGTTCAGTTCCTGCTCAGCAGCAAGCAGGAGTGCCATTTCTATCAACAGGAGCCAAATTATTTCGGCAAATCTATTTTGTTTTGTCTCAATCAGGCTAATGAGTATGGTCACAAGCTGCTGAGCTGTTTGGTAGGAAGGTGAAGTAACTTTGCTTGTTAGGAACAGCTGGGAGTGGTCTGAGGCTAGTCACCTCTTCATCCAGTGCAGATGCAGAGGGAAGGGGAAGCTCTCTCTGCCTGACAGCAGCCTGGAGTGAGCCAGGCAGGCTGGAAAGAAGGGCTGTGACTACAGACACTGGGAAGACATGTGAAAAAAATCAGTACCTACCTGAAAAAAATGGAATTATTTGTTGGGGCACAGTTACTCCTGTAAAAAGGTACAGTTCTTTCATCTTTGCAGTTATTTTTGCCTCCAGTTGGCTCATAATACTCACAACCTGGTTCTCTTTCCATTAATGTCTTTCCAGTTAACGTTCTCTGATGTACACTAAAGCACTTATCAATTATTCATATTACAACAGCACCACTATTTCTTTTAACAATGAGATTAAACTGTTTATTGAAGCTGCTGACCTAGGCTAGTCACTAATGGGACATTTGGTTCATTAACCTGCATTTTTCACTCTGCTAAACTATCAGTTAGAAGGGCTCAGATGGGAATCCTCCAAGCTCCTTATAGGATTCCATGTAACAGGTGAGACAACACTAAAATGTATGAAGAAAACTTTCAAAGTTTCCAAAGATGGAAAGATAAAAAAAATTAAAGAAAAGGTCTATTTTTCTCATTTCATTGGTACAAATAATGAGTTTTGCAAATAACTTTTTTTTAATAGAGACTCATTTACTGGAGAAAGTGTGCAACTGAGAAGGGAATCAACCTTGATGAATCCAGTTACGACTTAGAAACAAAGTATTTGTACCACAAGCAATTAATTCTGCTGAGATTTATTTAAATTGCAAATGCAGGAAGGAGATAATTTCAGTTCTGCCCTGTTCATCAGAAACTCCACCTTATCCCAAACCTATCAGCATCAGATCCAGCCACAAAATATGCAGAACAATGTCATCAGAGCAAACTTTAATTCGGGGATCATACCCAAAGGGCATGGCACTGTTTCTAATTGAGAGTTTTCTGTCCCTTTCAAATTAACATTTCAAAAGGCATCACATGGAGTAAAGCCTTGGTCCTTTCCATCAGTTTTAAAGTTCTTTAAATTTGGGACATGACAGGAGGAAGAGACATGATATCTATGTGAAATTATGAACTGTCAGGCTACTTGTTTAAAACACGTAATTTCTGCTTTATGAGATATGTTAAATTCAACAATACACATCACAGGTTTATCTATGTGGAAGGAAAAAAGGAAGGAAACAGGGAAGGAATGAAGCAAGCAAGGAGTAATACCATTAAAGTTAAAAAAAAAAAAAAAAAGAGAGCTTAGAAGTTCTTCTGCCAACTGGTGCTCCCTTTGTTCAGACTACCATGGCAGAGGTCTGGAATCCCCAGAGGCTCAGATGATGCCAGGAAAATATTGGCAGCAGCTACTTCCGTGCTCAAGAGCATTTTGATAAGGCAAACTTACTTACTTAGAATCAACATTTGAATAGAGATTGAACAGAGCAGCTGTTAAATGATCTTCTGCTTTATTATCCTTGATGGAAAGGGTTAAAAGAATCCGTGGTTCTAGCTGAGTAAAGATTCATGTAAGATATTACGAGTTGCAGGAAGTAATTACCATATGTCCTGGTAGCTGATCACACATTCAGTACCTAACACTGGCAAAAGGAACATCCCCCCACCCATTCCAGCTCCCACGCTTTCCTTTTGAGATTAGCCAGGAGGGACAGATGCTTACCATTGCTTAAGTGACCAAAGCTTCAGAAAGCAGATCATAGAATCATAGAATGGCTTGGGTTGGAACAGACCTTAAAGATCATCTAGTTCCAACCCCCCTGCCGTGGTCAGGGACACCTTCCACTAGACCAGGTTGCTCAAAGCTGGTCTTTTTGTTTTCATCCTGCCCCCACACACTGCAGGGTACCAAACCTCCTGCAACTGCCAGAAACGTCTCTTGGGACCATCAGAGTACAGCAGGGCAGGGGGGGCTAAATAGGGAAAAAACGTGGAGAAGAGCAGGGCAGGAAAGCGCAGCCCAGCCAGGTCCATCTTTGGGAAACCGTATGCCCTTGGCTCCATGCAAGGGAAATCACAGAGAAAAGAATTACTGAATTTAACCTTGGAAGGGAATGCTACATCAGGATTTGTGGTCAGCTGCAGAAGGAAAAGTGGCTTTTTTTTTTCTTTTTCCTGTAATTGCTAGAGAAAAAAAAAGATCAGAAGAGTAACATATCACTAGTCAAAACCAAGACTGCTGAGGGAGAAACAGTATCATGATCTAGCTCCCCCTAAAAATAAGAATCATTATTATTTATTATTTGAAATAATATTGGGGGGGGGGTGTTGTTGTGTGGTTGGTTGGTTGGTTTGTTTTTTAACTTGACTGCTGCTCTGTGGAACTATCTATTCAAATATTTCCCCATGTTAGAAGACTGCACTTGCTCTCAAAATGAAAGTTCAGTCATTTACGCAGCAGGACATTAAAGAATGGCACCTTCAGGAAAACAAAAGGAAAACAGTAAATACCAGGAAGTTTGTCATAAAATCACAAAAGCTGATAGCCCTGGCAAAATAAAAGACTGCTTGCACTTAGCGTGTATATTGGGCCAAAATAAACACCAGGCAACCTGTAGCACAGCGAAGAGGTGTTCAAACTGGTCTCTGAACCGTTAAGTTCACACATGATACAGCACTGCGCAGACTGGCCAGATCGGATCTGTGTGTCAGTTGGACCTCTGCTCTCTTTGCAGAATTAATCCACTGACAGCATGGCCTGGCTCTGTACAGCCTGTGAAGCACTCTGCTGCCTACCCTTCTGGTCCCACATTGTGGCAAAATTTACCTGGCTCAATGTAGATATCTATGTCTGAGGCAGAGACCGCAGGCCCTCTTTGCAAGCAGGGGAGATCTGGGCAACGCACTTGGTGATTTAGCTCCTCCTAAGGCAGGTCAGATGAACAACATGCTAAAAACACCCGCTTCTTCGTGTCTGTAAAGAGGATCCAAGGAGAGTTGCTCAGATACAGGCAGCTATGTGGTAGTCATGCAACTTCAGATGAGAGAAATCCACCTTTTGGGGAAGAATGAATCCATGGGGAGCAGAGCAGACTATCAGTATTCAAAGGGCTGTGAAGATCTTAGGAACCACAACAGCAACAGCCGCTACTGAGGAAGACTTCAGGGCATGTGTGATCTGCTCAAAATCTGAGAGACCCAGAAACTTTATCAGAGAGCTGCATCAACCTCTGTAACCTTCAAGGTCGTTTAGCATAGCACTTACTCAACTTGCACTGGACCTAGGAAAAGGAATAGTCAATGTTTTCAGGAAAATTAATTTTCTCAGGAGCGCTGAGAATTCAGGCACTAACATTAATCTTCCTAACTATTATTGTTGCAATATTGTTTGCTTCTTTGTTTATTGGCTACAGTTATTCCTGACCTTCTTGACTATAAAAAAATGCAGGCAAAAATTTTATGTAGGCCACAAGGAGCTCAAATTAGAAAATACAGGAGAAAATAATTCATTTTCTTAGCTCACAGGAATTAGTGATCTGATCTACTTAGCTACTCTTCAAGGTTCTTATGCATTAAAAAAAGCTAATAAGAATATGTTACAAATAATAAGGAGGCAACTTATGAAGTTAGAACATTTTTCCAAGGCCTGCTTGAATAGACTCTGAAGTAAGTGAAGCAAAATGGGAGTGTAGGGGCTTGAGTTGCATTTGATACTGGGAGTGTTTAGCACACAGGCAATGCAACGTCAACTCTTTGTTCATTGTAAAAGATAGGATGTAAATTTATTGCTTGGGCTACGGTTTGTACAACTACAAGATGCTTACTACAGCAATAAGCTTTCATGTAAACATGAAATGCTTGCAGCGCTTTAGTTTTGCTACAGAAATGAAGCAAACATTTGTGAATACATAAAGGCCTGGAAAAAACTGCCAAAGGGCAACTATTATTGATCTTCATGAGAGAATGCTTCAGTGGAGAAAAGTGAGCTTCATGAGTATGGACTAGTTAAGATACTTGGAAATTTGATTGTGGTCAAATCCTACCCCCCCACCTTTTGATATTCTGATTCAGACACAATATTAACATTTCCATCAAATTGAAATTTCTGGAAAATATGAGGTACTGAATCACCTCATTTGGATCTGTTTTTTTCAAAGCATGTTGATCTTCTGAAATGCAAATATTTCTTTTCAGTTTATTGAACTAAGTCCAAGCACCTCTTCATTAGTCCAGTAATCCCTTCAACTATTACATGCTTTTTAGGAGCGGTAGGCAGGGTGCCATCCACTTTGTCCTTTTGGTAATGCTCCTTGCTTGGACTGTGTCTCTCAAAACCACAGTTTTTATGTGATAACCAGTAAGCAGACCTTTGGCTGAGACTGGGAAAACTACTTTTACTGTAGGTTTGTAATCTGACAGAAAACTCAGTACTTAAGAGGAGAACAAGGGTGCCAACAACTAAAGTACAACTCCAGAGGAAATTATGGCACATTGTGTGGACACACGTTAATTCTGAACTAGATAAAAGATAAAATGCATTGTTGTTTGGGGGTTTTTGTAAAACCATTATTCCAGAAATTATTTATTAGTGAGAATAAAAGAAGTGAGAATGATAGGGGGAGACTGTATTTTCTATTCAATTAACTGATGTAAAATGAAGAAACTTTCAGATGCTTAAACTTTTCTTCAGGTCTGAAAAAAAGCAAGAAAATTCCAAGCTAGCTTGAGAAAAAGTCAGACCACACACAATCTATGTATTTATTTTATGTACCCAGATCACTTAAGGCAAGAAGAGAAAATTTGGCTTTGCTTTTATAAATGATACGCCCTTATAAATGTCCGGATCATGTCATGGGTTGCTGCTTAAATAGGGAATCTGTCTTCCTCAGGAAAAAACAAGATAAAGTTCAATCAGATGAGAGGCTGTAAATCCCTTACCTGACCCAGCTGGGTTCATTGCAGAAGGAAAGTGTCCAGCTGTTTTCCTGAGCTCCCTGGTTTATTATGCCCACACGCTATCTCCAGTCTTAGTTAGGCTATGTACTTCCCTGGCCTCGAGTTTTACAATCGCCTTGTTCTGTGTTCATGTCATATCTAGCCAGTGCCATCTTCGTCTGCAATTGGTACCACTAACCATAACTGCAAGATGAATAGCAAATCACTCTAATTTAATAAATAATACACTGTTGAGGTATTTGGGATACATTTTTTTAATTGATGAGGTCTCGTATGAGTAACATCTTTGCCTATAGAAGATTCCCTCATGTTCTTGTTCTTACTTCTAAGGATAACAAATGATCTAGCAAAGGACAAAGAACCCTATTCTTTACCTGGAACTATACAGATGACTTCTGTATGCTGACAATTCATATATCCTTCAATTTGCTTAAAGGAATTGAGATTTCACTATGGGTTCTTCCTAGACAACTGAAGAATTCAGGTGACAGTAGATTTGTGGAAATTTAGATTTATCAGAGGAAAAAAGAATTTGGGAAGCCAGGAAGAAGAAAAACAAAGTGGTGGGAAGGCAGTACTTCACTGTTTCTGTCCAGGAAACAGCAGGAGTGAAATGGCGGACCTGGGAATGACATGAGTGGATTTACTAATCAGGAGCAAGGCTGCTCAGAAATACTCAGGTATTCTGACTTCATTTGTCATTTGACCACAGTCAAACCATTTGTAATGACTGTTCAGCTCAGACAATGTTGCTCCAGAAATCTGGCAATGTTTTGATGAAAGCTTGTTTGGCTTCCTGCCAAGCCATTTCTCCAGGACTGTCATACACCAAACATTCAGGGTAAACTTACTGATAGATTGACTCAGATCTCGGAAACCAGACCCTAGTAAAAAACCCAGATCTTTTCGGGTCCAAAGATGTGAGGTCATCTCATAGAATCAGGCTTTTCAGATTCTGGAGGTTTTGTTCTGAATCAAAAAAGAATACATTTTAAAACATTAAAATCCTTTTTAAAATAAAATCTCTCGTCTAAACTCTGCACAGATCAATTTTATGGAAAACAATGAAGGAAGGTCTGGGACAGTTAACTTTTTGGCTTCTTTGTATGAAATTCAAACATTCTAAGGAATAGTTTGGTATCCTCTCTTTGAAGATTACAAGAAGGTCATAACAGTGCTTATTGTTCCCATTTTCAGATGCTGCAGTTCTGACCTTCACTCTGTTCAGGGCTCTTCAGAGTCCTGCAAAGACCTAAAAACTGGCCAGTGCTTCAGCCAGGAATTAACACTGTGGTTCAAGCAAAAGTGAGTAGGAAGGTGATGTGTGATCTGAGGATCACACTTAGATGCTTTAGAGAAAGGTTCCCATGTTTCCACCTTCCCATGATGTTGGGGAGGCATTTCCTACATCTGTCTTCCCATCCTTCCCAAAATCAAGGTATCATTGTCCCTCATGCTGTTTTCCATCATTTTTCCATGGACCATGGGATTTCCTATCCCCAAATTTCCTCTTTATCAACATGTCCCAGTCCTCTTTCTTTTCCTCCTGCCCATTTTGGGAAGACTGTTATATTAGCAAATAAAGTGGGAAAAGGATAGTTCTGCAGCCTCAAGGGCAACCAGCACAGAGTGGCTTCATATCTATGTAGCTAGACTCACTTGGCACCCAAAAGAGGGCTGCATCAAAAGTGGGAAAAGCTGTTGGGAATGGGTACTACGAACATCGATTACTAAATCAAATAGATCCAGGACAGAGATCTGAGCCCTGGCACACAGCTATCATTAAAATAGTCCTTCTTGGTGTTGTCACCGGTCAGCTAGTATTGCTCCAGTGCTGCCTGGACACAGGTATTAGCCCTGGCCAGAAACATTCTCAATAGGCATCTTGGACATATTTTTTCTTGTTTGGGGCAGAGAGTGCTTAACAGCAAGGCTGTGTCCAAAACGTGCCAGCTGGCTTTGGGGCCAGTGAACAGGCCCTGGTGCTGCTTATTATTAGAAGTATAGCCAGCGCAGACCCCTCCCCTCCAGCCTCTGTCCCTGCTATCTGCTGTATGTCTTTTCCTCAGGGTGCTCTATATCGTCCATCCTGCTGTTCCTCAGAGCCTTGGGGCTCAGAGCCACCTTCACAGCCCTGTCCCTGTCCTCCTCCATCCAGAGTTCATTCTGGTCTGAGTACTTTCCATTCCCCTGCGTGCCAGAGACTATGCCTACAAATTCTCATTCCCTTATACATTTTTTCTCCCCCTTCCTTCACAGCATCCTCTTTTTTTTTTCCTCTCTCTCTCTTTGAGATCCATCCTTTAGGGTGTCAACACTTTAAACTGTTGGGAAACACTGACGCTGAGACTAGTTTTACACTGGAAAGTGTCAATATGTGCTGTCAACTGTTTCTATGATATAGAGACAGTGACAAGAGCTGGCTACTGACAGGATTTCAGCACGTCTAACACCCACATCTTCGTCCTCACTTCCCACACCTTGCCAAAATTAGCAGGCTTCTGCTTATATTAGATGCCCTCGGATATTCCAACTGGTCTCCATCTGCCAGATCAGAAGGATGTGGGTAACCTATAAATTCTTTGCCGTATCTTCCAACCCCATGCAGACAGCTCAGGCATCCCTTGGGCATCTCAAATGCACTAGGCAACTATGTGCCTACAATTGAATTTGATCCCTAAAAGCTGACTACAGTGGGAGTTAAGACAGCTGTTGTACCTGTAGACACTTACCTATGGACACCTGATCTTTGCTTTAGACTGAGCTGAATCACTCTATAGGTTCCTTCCAGTATATTAATAAGATAGAGAGGCTCTGATTCAGATGTCAGCACAGGTGTCTGCTGCCATCTGAGGTGTCTGTGGGAACACCATCCTGCCACCAGCAGCCTCGCCAGGAGGGCTCAGATCTTCCCTAGGGCCTTTGTAATGTGCAGCCCTGCGCAGATGCCTTGGATAACCTAGGGCCATCACAAGTGGAACAAAGCATCTATGCTCAGGCAGTTAAATCCCATTCCTAGTGCACCTATAAACAATTGCATGTTGACACCTAAATTCAGATCTTTTATCTCAAAGAGAATTACACCTTTGAGGTCTATGCTCAATGGTACTCAATGACTTTTTTGCCTCAGTCCTCACTGACAGGTGCTTGAGCCTTACCGCCCAAGCCGCAGAAGGCAAAGGCAGGGACTGGGAGAATGAAGACCCACCCACTGCGGAGGAACATCAGGGTTGAGACCATCTAAGGCACCTAAAGGTGAACAAGTCCATGGGACCCGATGAGATCCATCCGCAGGTCCTAAAGGAACTGGTGGATGAAGTTGCTAAGCCACTATCCATCGTATTTGAGAAGTCGTGGCAGTCCAGAGAAGTTCCCACTAACTGGAAAAGGGGAAACATAACCCCCATTTTTAAAAAGGGAAAAAAGGAAGACCTGTGGAACTGCAGGCCAGTCAGTCTCACCTCTGTGCCTGGGAAGATCATGGAACAGATCCTCCTGGAAGCTATGCTAAGGCACATGGAGGACAGGGAGGTGATTCAAGACAGCCGGC
>NW_008824359.1:3530565-3546208 GCF_000699105.1 Pygoscelis adeliae | reverse complement strand
TGGTGAAGCACTGGCACAGGTTGCCCAGAGAGGTGGTGGATGCCCCATCCCTGGAAACATTCCAGGTCAGGTTGGACGGGGCTCTGAGCAACTTGATCTAGTGGAAGATGTCCCTGCCCACGGCAGGGGGGTTGGCCTAGATGACTTTTAATGGTCCCTTCCAGCCCAAACTATTCTATGATTCTATGATTCTATGCTAAAACTACAAATCAAGCCTTTCAAATGCTTTACAGAGCGGATTTTAAAGCATTGTGTCTTACATTTTCATTGGCTTTCACAGTGTCAACAGCCCAGCTCAGTTAAAACTTGTGGTTCCCAAAATAAATTCGTGTTTATATTACTAGCAAAGGAAAATTACTCTGCTACACTATGTAAATAAGTATTTAAATTTTAAGCTCTTTCTTGAGCTTAAATTTTAAGCTCTGTCTCTTTTGTGAGACAACCACTTAGCTGTCCTGGATGTCAAAATACATACTTGACATTCTATTAGGTAATTTTCATCCATTTCAATATGCAGAAGCATCTGCTCTAAGGTTAAGTCAATGGTAATTTTTTTTGTTAAGTCAGGAACCAAATACGTCATCTATTTAGGGCCAGATATTCCACATTCCATTTCCCCATAGTCATTACTAATCACAAAGGGAAAAAAAAAAAAAAAGAAAAAAGAAGAGAAGAGAAGAGAGGAGAGGAGAGCTTTTCTTCACTAGCAGGGCAGTGCAACACTGAAAAGTTTGTCCAGAGAGTTTGTGCAGTTTCCATCCTTGGAAGTTTTCAAGACTTACTTAGGCAAAGCCAATGTATGATCTGATCCAGTGTGGCAACACTCCTTCCCTGAGTCAAAAGTTGGACTAGAGACTTCCAGGAGTCATCTCCAACCAATATCTCTATGATTCTATGATATATAGGAACCTAAACTTTCACATACAACTTCAGACCATTTTGAGGAACAGAGGACAAATTTTGCCCTTGGATTTGAGCTAAGCTTCCACTGGATGTTAAAGAGAATTATGAACATGTAGCTGAAGATGATATTTTGGCCCCAAAATGAAGATTCAAATGATATATTTGAGATACGTCAGATTTTTAGGAAGATTTTACCAGTGATATTTTTGCTGAGACAGGTCAACTGACAGGCATCTTGTTATTAACAATAATTTCTAATAGAAGGAATCCTTTACGCTGAACTGAAAATGACATTATAGTGGGACTTGGAACCTGTGGCTAGCCAATACAATACATCTTAACAGGGCTGCAGACCTTCCTGCGGGAAATGTTATTAAATCTTTAAAGCCAATTTATTGAAGGAAATTGCAGACAGCTTGAATACATCCATGATCCTGTGTCCTGACATTAGCTTGTTAAGATTGTGCTATGACTTTGTGTCACTGTTCTTTCTTATTTTGGTCTTTCACTTTATCTGACTTTCGCTTTCATGTCATGTCTTGTGTATCACTTTGTCTCTTCTATACCACCACCATCTCCTCCCTTTTTCTATTTCAGGTATGACAGGATCTATTTATTTTCTCCAGTGTGTTCCCTGCACATGCAATTAATGAACCACAGTTATGGGGGTTTTTTGTTGTTTTGTTTTTTTCATATAAAAACTTATTTTCCCTGGAATGACCTCTTCCATTTTACAGATTGGTTCTTAGGTAGGATCTTTGAGTTGGTCATTATGAACATTGTGGGTTTGGAGCCCATGGCACACTATAGAGTCCATTTCTTCTTTTCTCCTTGGTCTCGGCACCCTGCATTCCTTGTCCCAGTGCTTTCATTATGCTTTCAGTTAAGTTGGCAAATGAATCAAATCTTTCCATTCTCTTTACAAAAGCATGTCTGTTTTCAGTGTCTATCTGTGTACAAAGTTGCCACATCATAGTTCAGTTCAGCTGATAGTGAGGACACCACGACTTTATAGTCAGGCTATTTCAGCTGTTTATTCGCAAGACTAAGGACCATGGTGAGTTTTTAAACTTTAATGTTTGCTACCTGAGGAAACAAATATCTTAGAATGATACAAAAGCAGGTTCCTCCAAATTGTCAGAATTGTCAGGGGGAAGGGAGAAAATGAGAGACTCAACAAACAAAAAAAGAGACAAAGTAGGCCAAGCAATATATTTTTTAAAATTATTTACAGTAAATGAATACTGTTTTTATTGTCCTGACCTATTGTCGAATTTCATTTGAAAATATTGAAAATTTTTGCTCAAAAGAAGTAATAATTCAGAGACAGAGTCTGAGGTGGAGGTATAGTGCTTTGCCTCTTGAATCATTTCTCTGTGAGAAGAAAGTCCCCAAAAGTAGCTGAGCGCCAGACTCAGTTTCACTCTTTCTTTCACCTCTTCCCACACCTCAGCCCACAGTAGCTTGCTTAGGAAACTCCCTTCCAGTGTCAGGGGCATCAGTCTGTTCCCCTGAGACAAGGGGATCCCCTTCTCCTATGGGACTTCCCACTTTCTGAAGGAGACCTCTAGTTATTGCATGGAAAAGAAATTTCTTTGTCAGTCTGTAAATGGTACTTAAATTTATCTTTTGACTGTTCCCATTTTGCTTAAGTTAAAATGCACGGTCAAGAATAAAAACTTTCTTTTGCTTTGGTTGATTTGGATTTTGTCAAGGATCGTAAAGTAAAAATGAGAACCATGAGCCACCCTAACATTTCCACTCACCTGAAGGTAAATTCCTTCCTCTGGTAGGTCAAGATTTGAATTCCAGAACTATGCTTTATTTTCCCCAGGATAAGAACAAATGTGAGTTAATGCAGACCAAAAGATTCAAATGAAAAAAAAAGATATTGGATTTATCACTACTTAATCAGGAAATGCAGAATTGCATTCCTATGCCAATAGCTTGGGTTGTGTCAAAAAAAGAGTCTGAAAAATATTTCTGCAATCATGTTTAAATAGCAAAGTTGCAAGGAGAAAAAATAAGATTTTTATTTAAAATGGAAAATATTATTAAGGGATTTCAAAACCTGCGACATTTTCAAAATTGAGCAGTTTTAATTTTGTTTTGTCTCCCCTTTTTGACTAGCAGGTTGAAGAAAATAACGGTCCCTAGGTTTGATGGGTAAAAGGAAGGTTTTGAGAACTGAAAAAGAAGGTTACATTTCTTTTCAATGCAATTTTTCAAAAAGGTAACATTTGAAAATATAACAATGAAAAATACAAAGGTAAGAAACATTAAAAAAGCCCCTCAAGATGTATTGCTCTTCGGTGGTTGATTAAAAAACTGGAGGGGTGGGAGATTTTAAGAAGTGCTATTTATTTATATGAGTGCATGCACTTGTATTCCTAGTTAACAGCAAATACATGATCTGACATGCATCAAATAAAGAGCGAGCAATTAAACCCCTTTTCCAACAACTTGGAAAATATACCTCAAGCCCTCAAAAGAGCTAAAGAGTGGTTACAAATAAGTAAAGGAATGGTAGTCACAGCATTTATGCTCCGTTTTAGGTTGATCCATCTCAAAGCACAAATGAGGCATAAAATATCTGTCCACTAAGGACAAAGCTTCCTTGACCTCATTATTTGGCCAGGAAAGAACATTGAAGCTAAAATACTCTGATTATTAGGAAACATTTGCATTCTTCAAGAATTCTGGATGGTAAAAAAAATCTTTGAGGAGTAGCTTAGGTGACCCTCAGATCTTACACAGTAATACTAAGTGAACACGTACCCCTGACATCCAGAGTAGTGGCAGGCAATTACCTTGACCTGCAGAATTTCAGCAAATACAGTTATATATTGTCTTCTTCCCTACATGCAACCATTGTTTTTCAGTAGTCTGCAAGAAATAGCTTGAAAGTGCGAAAAAGCATTTTGAAAATTATTTTAGCTGCATACTAGAGTGGCAGTTTCTACATCACAATGCTGCTACCACCATGGAAACTACACTTAATCAGACAAGTGGTGACCTTCAGCTTCAGCCCCATAGCTGGCTAAGCAGAGGGGGCAAGTCCCATAATAAACTGAACCTGGCTGGCTTTGTGTCATGTAAACAGCTGGAGCACCTCGTAGCATCAGAAAACATTCAAAGAAAGATTGCAGAAGCTGATGTAAAATTACATCTCAAGGAGGAATCCATACAAGTAGATCTGAGATTGTCAACTCCCTGACAAAAATAGAAACAATCAAACTTTATATAGTGCTGATACCATATCATGATAGTGGAGAACACACACATCTCTAGGTATTTTGAGACCATTTTGCAGCAAGAGGTTTATTTGTCTCAAAAGCTCTTACAACAGTCAACATGCTAAATAAAATCAGTAGCAGCACATAACTAACCAAAAAGGGAAACAAAGGAAAACCTTGTAATTCTGAATTATGATAACACGTTTGCTCAATCAGATCCTATTGCCTTTGTTGGCTAAAGATGGATATTACGTGCTGAAAACAGAAGCAATGTGTCTGAACCATTGGAGGGAAAAAAAACAGGTAGGCGTAATTGTCTTTAGGAGAAGATTGATGCCAAAGTCTCCTCTTCCTTAGAAGAGACTCATTTAGGATATGTTACTGTATTACCAGCTTTCAGAAGCCCAACCCTTTCATACCAAATTTGTCTCTTAATATTTTACTTCCCAATTAAAAGCAATATTTTTTATTTGATCAGACTTTTTCCTGTGTTTGAAGAGGTACTTAGGAGCATCTTTTCCCTGACATACTTTTCTGTATTACTACTAGATGAATCCACCTCAGTACTTTTTTTGTAATATTTCAGACCATAGTCCAGTTTCAGTTTTGGTTTTTTTAGTTTGGCAAAAGTTGTCAGGGAGATAAACCAAATCCCTCCTCCTGACCGTACCACAGGACTCGATCCTGCTCCTGGGCTCAGGAGGACTGGGGTGGAGGATCCTCCTGGTTACCAGGACTGCAGCTGCTTGGGTGGATCAAGAGTCCTGGCATCTCCCTGCCAGTGCCCTGACCAGGCCTTGCAGCATCAGCAGCTTCCCATCGCTTTCCAACAGTAATTAGTTTGTTAACTGAGCTTGGGTGTTTATTATTTCCTAAAAACATATATGTTCCAACTCATTTAAAAGTGAATGAGGAGAGCAGGAAGTGCTACAGTCAGTGCTCCTTAGCAGGTAAGGCTGAACGTCCATAATGACTTCCTACGGCCTTCTGATCCGTGAATCAGCACGAACAACTAGACTGGCTCGGACTTTTTTTTCATCTGTCCTGCTGAGAGGGGAAGGCAGAGCTCAGCCTGTTTCGCTCCCCATACGGCGGAGGGGACAAAGGCAGGAGGAAGCCTCACACCCCTGTGCCCTGTCACAACAAAGCAACGATCCAGCTGCCTTGTTTGGAGGACTCCAGCAGCAGAGGGTCCCACAGAGCAGGAGCCTGCAACCCCCATCAGCCCTCAGAGCCACTGGCGTGGAAAAGATTGCCAGATACCTGCACGGGAGCTCAGGGAACAGCAGAGGCCGGCAGCGTGCATCTCTCTCTTGTTACCCTTGGAGGACAGCAGCAGCCCATGCCGCTCACTCACCGGGCTGAAGTACATTCTTGTATCTCTCAGGCTTTTGGCACTCTCACCATACCCAAAAAGATGACCAAATTTAGACAAAACAGATGTATTTGTAGTGCTTGGCCCTAGTGGAATAGAAGCTCTGGTGGCACCCAGGACAGAGCCACTCTCCACGTCTAGCAATATTAATTTTCCTCCCCTCAGCAAGACAGCTGCTGGCACGGCCATTGCTCCTTACAAAATGTCCACCATGGTGACGCGCCTTCACTGCAAAATGGTTGCCGGTAGCTTCTAGAAACCGCCAAGGTTCAGCTAGTTTGTTACTGTTTCTCTCTTCCCCATGCCAGGATTTTATTTTCTCTGCTGTCATAGCTTGGCTTCTGTCTGCTCTGCCTGCCGAAAAGAAGAAGAGGCATGCCTGGCTCTTCCCTTTGGGGTGCCATTAATAATTCTCCCACAAGGACAAGGTGGGGAGGAAAGGCCACAAACTCCCAGCCCCATTGCCACCTTCCCTCACTTAAAAGGTAGTCTAGTGAATTATGGGAGATTAAAAGATTACAATTCTTAATGTTATTGATATGAATCAGAGGAGATGAAATGTAAACAGCTAGTGAAAAAGCACAGGGGAGAAAACAGAGACTGAAAGTGCAAAAAGGAAAATAGGCCAAGAATAAATTTGCATCTTAAATTCTACTGAACTTAGTCTATTAATAAGTAGACAAATCTGTCAAATCCACTCATCTGAATGGAAAGTTTTATATCAGGCTACACTTCCCTGGCAGAAATTAATACAGGCTGTGCAAGGATAAAGGCAGTGAAAACCCCATACAAAAGGACTCAGCAGGTCTCTGCCAGCAGCAGCTATTGATTCCCCAACCGGAGAGGGAGCATGGATGACAGCAGTGCAGGCTGTCCTGGTTTGGCAGTGGAAAATAGGCAGCTCTTTAGCCAAATCAGGTGTGTGCAAACTAGGAGGCTACACCTTGGAAAGACTCCTGCCTGTGCCTGACTTGACCATGTGGGAACAGCCGCTGAAGTAATTGCAATGGAAATTAAATGTGTGAAGTACAAGTTAATCTTGATGTTTTGATTTTTTTAGGAAACTCTTGGGTGCATTTTTCCCAAAGTGCCACTTGCTGGAGGCATGCCATTAGGCATTGTTTCATTCAAGACACATGTTTCTAATCTGATAGGTGAGAAATAAAGGATGAACAACCTGGGTCCAGTAAAGACATTAAAAACAAACAACACCCATACATAAGACGAACCAAACTATAATGTTGTTTCTTAAATCTTATGACTGCTGGAGCCTGAACCATGACTTGCAAATGTCAAGGCTGGTATCACTGTGCCTTTGCTTGTCCAGTCCTTTATTATTAAAATTTTCTTTCCTGGATGGCCATCGTTAAACTGGAACATTGAGTCATCCCTCCACAGAAACGTCTCCCAGCAATGCTAGCCCAGCTGGGATTACGCAAATCTCCCCTCAAAAATGAATCATCTGAGGTGACTCTGCAATAGACTGGCAGTTCTCTTGTATTCTGGATTTTGGTCTTTCACTCCTTCTTTCCCAGCATTAGAAAGTTTCTGTCTTTTTATGTGTCTTTTTATATAAAGGCAGTCACTGCTGTGGTTGTTCTCACTAGCCATGGTGAGATTCTGACACCCACAGTGTGCCTTAAGCTGAGGCATCTACTGCCATTTGAAATGTTATGGTCTATCCCATCTGGTGGAGACCTGATGGGACAGAAGGACATAGGTCCTTCTGCAGGCCTTTTATCTCTCCTGCTAGTCCCATGCAGATTTCTGGGATACTCCAGCATACCTCAGATGGTAGTAGGCGCCTATTTCTAGGCAACTGCATCAAATCCCTTCAACTCAACTGAGATCAAGATTAAGACACCTAAATTTAAGTTACTAAACTAGGTGATTTTATGGACACTAAGAGCATAAACTTCTATTAACAGAACAGGTCTTGCCCATGCTGTCTGTGGAGCCTAGAGAGCAATGCAGCTGGATAGCTAGGAGGGGCTCAATTTGGGGATTTGCCCATAGGTGTTGGGCATCACTAAGTATTCCTCAGAGGAATGTTCTCCTTCCTCCCTTTATAGTCAATGAAGAAAAACTGGCAACTGTAGAATTAATCTAACCTATTTTGGATTACTATTTTTGGATGAGATTGTTTGCAACCTAGAAATGTCTTTTGTTACCACTGTCTATGTCAGGAGTCTATAAGAATATCTCAAAGGCATATAAGTACAGAATGGACATCTGGGGTTAGGTAAAATGAACCCGACACTTTTAGTCATGTTGATTTGTATCTCATTTTCAAGCCATCCTATATGAATCAAGGTTATCTTCTAAAGATACAAACCCACAAGATTTTCCAGGCAGTTAGGAGCTCACTCTTTTGCTCTAAGATAGGCTGGTATAAACCAACTTCAAATCAGAAATTGAGCAAACATTTTTTACTGCAGTATTAATTTAGGACTAATAATCTCTACTGATTGGCAATGAAGGAGGATGGAGCACTGTGCTAACACACTCCTAAGACTTGCTGTTTGAACCAGCTTGCACCCAGGTCCTTTGCCCACAGGGAGTGCCAGTTCACTTCAGACTGAAACAAAGATTATCTAGATGTACCGAAAAATGAATATGTTCAAACTCCAATCTTAGGTTTGATGCAAAAGTACTGGTTGAAGTTCTTCTCAAGGTTACATTCTTAGAACCTATGGTCCTCTTTTGATCTTTCTAACTTGTAATTCTTTAGGGGTAATACCAACACAAATAAGGATGTTGCAACATACAGAGTTATGTGTTTTATTTTTTCTTGAAAACATAAATCAAAATGTTAATGAGGTATTTTAAAGCCTTTGAAGATTTGGACCTCAGCCTTTTTAGATAGAATACCGATTTTCTTCATGAGGCAGTAGTTTGTATTTATTCTACCCAAATCTGTAAGTCAAGGTCAAATATTTGCAGCTTTATTCTATGGAGGACCATAAGCAAGCATTACCATAACAGTACAGTTCGGTATAGCAACAGAAATATTGAAAGATATTATTATTCATTATTCTGCTAAATAATGAAACATTTTGTAAGTGGAAAGAAAACCACATATAATACAGTTCTATTTTTACAAAACAAATAACAATGGAACAATGTTCCAATGGAACAATTCCAATGGAACAATGGAACAAATAACAATGGCTGAGGGGAGACCTCATCGTTCTTTACAACTACCTGAAAGGAGGTTGTAGCGAGGTGGGGGTCGGTCTCTTCTCCCAAGTAACTGGCGATACGACGAGAGGAAATGGCCTCAAGTTGTGCCAGGGGAGGTTTAGATTGGATGTAAGGAAAAATGTCTTTACTGAAAGAGTGGTTAAACATTGGAACAGGCTGCCCAGGGAAGTGGTTGAGTCACCATCCCTGGAAGTATTTAAAAGACGTGTAGATGAGGCGCTTAGGGACATGGTTTAGTGGGCATGGTGGTGTTGGGTTGACGGTTGGACTCGATGATCTTAGAGGGCTCTTCCAACCTTAATGATTCTATGATTCTATGATTCTAAACCCCACAGAATATTACCAGCTGGCATTATACCCATCAAATGCGACAGTGTATGTATTTGGAGTGTTGCAAAATGTGTAATTACAATACAAACAATTTCTAGAGAGGGAGTCTTCCGTGGTGATACTTTAAAACAGAAAAGCATTTTGGCATCAATAAAAAGATCTAACTGTGACATATGTCAGAAGAAATATATGTGCTTCAATGAGCTACTAATGCAAGTTCCAATCACCATAGTCTCAGGAGAAACAATTTCATTTAAAAGTTGGCAGTCAATTTCAAATTGTACTCTCTCCTTTCTAGTCTCCCCTAATTTAATATATAGCAATAAAAACATTTGGAAATAATTAGATGCCAAATAACCATTAATAATTTACCTTGTGACAAAGATCCAGTCACTGAAATAAAATATTTCAGTGGTTTTAATGAAACCAGTAATGAGTCTTCATATTTAAATTCTATAGTCTCCAAAGAAATTATGAAACACATTATCTATATGCTCCGATATGTAATGTAGGCAGCATTTAGCTGCAGATAGACATCATAAGGGCATCCCCTTTGTGTTAAAATGGTGATTATAAAATCATTGTTTATTAGTAAGTACTTGTATGCTTTATATTAACTGTCCAGGACCAATTAATTAGCAGTAGCTATATCCAGCAAAGAGGCAGCTACATTGTAATTTATTCACACTGTCTCGTGTTTACAACATTTACCCAGTATTTTAATAATTATGCAAATAAATTATGAAATTATACATAAGATTAGCATACATTTCTAGATTATAAAGAGGAAATGTAATCTGAAAATAATATTGTGTATATTGCCTGTATTTGTGACTCCTCTAAACCTGCTAGGAAGATATGTAATTAACATGGTGAGCTACCTACAGGTGGAACTTGCAGGTAATCTGCAAATCTCTGTGTATGTTTATGAGTAAATTACATCCTTTTGTAGACCCTTTTATATCCTTTTGCAGACACTTCATCTTGAGGAGATTACAATTTCTTTGCAGAAGGCTCAGTTTTTCTTGTTAAGATAGAGTGCTAGCATCCTATCCTACAGCCTCTGTGCCCTGCTGTAACCATACAGAGAACACACTGTTCCCCACTGTGATGGGCCACGTTTACTGTCAGTACTAGAATAGGAACGGAAGCCAGTTATTCTCATTTCTTGTCTCTTTTAGGGATCTAACAGAAGTCCTTGTATATGTATTGTTCAAACACTCTCAGTCAATAGTTACTATTACAGTAGATATTATTACATGTGCATTCTTTCAGGTAATACTTTTATCGACACTGATCATCATTCATTCCCTTGACTGAGGATTCAGAACCAATAATACAGAGCGCTGAACATTAATGAGTTTAGAACAAAAAAAGTCCACAACTGAAATTTGTTAATACAAACAAGATAGGCAGCATTGCCCATACCAAGGGGAAGCCAGATACACTATTGGGAGAACTGTATAATTGTGAGAACTGGAGTACCAAAAAGGAATAAAATTCAATAGCACAAAGTACAGGCTTGTGCCCTTAGGGAACAGTAACAAGAATTTCTACCTTTAAGTAGAAATTTATCAGTCACAAATAATGAAGAGTAAAAGGATCTGGGCGTCTTACACAGTCACTGGATGACTGCAAGCCACTAATGTGATACAGCTGTGAAAAAGGCTAATGCAAAGCTTGTCTGTTTTCAGGAGATGTAGAGAAATACTGCTATCATCTACAGCCCTCCTGAGACCTCAGTTAGAGCATCATTGTCATCCACAATTAAGAAAGACTAATTCTAACTGAAAGTATAAAGAAGAAAGACCAATACGGTGATGTTATGAATGGAGAACCTGCCTTTAAATGAAGCAAGTAAAAGAGTTTGGCTTAGGAAAATAAAGACTAGATGTAATATGGTTACTTGGCCTAAATATATTGGCATCTACACTCCAGAAAGACACAAGTACTAAGTAGGCTAAAGGTGGGTAAAGAACAGTTATTTACAGACTTTGAGGGCTGAAAATTACAAGGTGAGTATATAGTCATCAGATTTCAGAATAAGAGAAATTAGAGGTAGGACAATGGAACAGATTTTGGAATAAGAGAAATTAGAGGTAGGAGGATGGAGTTTGCCTTCTTAAAATGGAGTTTGATCAGTTTATGAAAGGCACTATTCAACTACCTCTTGAAGATATCAAGAAATTGGATTTGGTGACCCAGGAACCTCTTTCCAGTCTGTGCTCCCATGAGAAACTAGGTGCTACAAAACAAAGGCTACGTAAAATGAGTCTTACTGATGAATATTAGGTATTTTATCTCACTTTTACTTGTTTAATGCTTGTTGGAAGGTGTTTGGACCTAAATCCAATTAAGTGTTTAGGATCTCTTATCTTATTATTCTACTAACTTCCTATTAGATTCAATAATTCATTTATTTGGGAATGAAGGAACATAAACAGATTTCAGGAGCTTGAATTTCAAATGGAAACTGTGTCACAGACAACGCAGGGAAAGGGCAAGATAAGAATATGGAGAGGATGATCACATGTAGACCAGAGAAGTGTTATCCATAATAAGAGTCTTTATCAGCTTTATAGAGTTCTAAGCCAGAAAAGAGAACTAGTTTGACCTCCAATGTATGAAAAAACATTAAAATTTACTCTATTACCCACAATATTAACCCCAATAACAAGTATTGTACTTGACTATAACGTGTTTGGCTACCATATAAATTCAAGGAGGGCATCCAGTCTTGACTTGAAGGCGTCAAGAAATGGTGAATTCATCAATTCTACTGGTAGTTTGTTCCAGTGATTAATCACACCTAGTGTAAAAAGTGTGTAGTGCATTTCTAATTGGAATTTTTCTGCAAGATTAAAGAACTGTTTTATACCTGGTATTTCCTCCCAGCAGAGGTTTATGTATTCTGCAATGAAGACAATGTTTAAGCTCCGTCTATATGGCACTCTGGCACCATCCCAGCTCCTTATCAGAGTGAGACTGAGGCGTATGTCATTCCCCTCCCATCACCTGCGCTCTGACTTCTTTGTAAACAAAAACCTGACTTCCAAACTGCATGGAAACCATGGGTCCCTGGGTTCTGGACTACCAGAAAATCTGAACTCCATGGCATCTTCTTCTCCCAGCAGGTAAATTAGATGCAATCATGGTCCTTTTTATTTATCAGAGAAACAACTTTTACCATAAAATATTATTTTCCAGCCTGGAAAAAAATTCTGGCTCTGCTGCATGTTGTCCAGGATTTCAGTGTTACTTTAAACTCATTTTATATTAGTATTTTATATTATATTCCAGTACCAGTCTCACCAATGCCATGACCCTGGTGAAACCACCTCGCTGCTCTTACTTCATTAACACATTCGAAAGATACTCTTCATGTTTTTTCCCCATAACTACAATGGCAGATCAGATTCAATCACATATCTCTTATGACCTTATATCCTTTTCAGTCTTTTTTTTTTTTCCTAGGATTTAGTTTCTTCTCTCTAGGTGTGATAGCTATTCAATATCCTAATAAATCCTAGTTAATATTGCGGTCCCAAGGAAATCTAGCATGGAACAGTATCCATAACTTTTAGCTTTTTCATGACCTTGAAAATGTGTTTTCAGGATTAATTTGGA
Organism: Pygoscelis adeliae; assembly: GCF_000699105.1. Classification (NCBI taxonomy): domain Eukaryota; kingdom Metazoa; phylum Chordata; class Aves; order Sphenisciformes; family Spheniscidae; genus Pygoscelis; species Pygoscelis adeliae. The sequence continues at coordinate 3,533,533 of NW_008824359.1, read as the reverse complement.
TTTTTTTTGGCTTTATTTTTGTATAGTGCTGGAAAATAAACAGGGAGAGAAGGGAAAAAAATACTTGTTCACAAAACAAAACTGCATCAAATTTTTAGCCAACTTTAATGTCTTTGACAAATCTCAGCAGCAACTAAATGATCACGAGGACTGAATTATCCTCCACCCCAAAAGACAAACAGAGCAGAGTGGAATAGCATAGTGGTTCCCTTTCCTGGCTACAATTCAGGAAATAAATTCTGAAGGCTCAGTTTCCTGAGTATAAATATCCAGTGCTTTTGAGATGCCCCAGTGTGCATTGCATTCTGTAATACCTGTGATATTTGTAATATCTGTAATATCTGTGAGATGCACAGGAATGTCTCTGATAAACCAGAGCAAATCGGACAGCGTTATGCTTAGGAACAGAGTCAACGCCTGAATGACTGGCTCTAGTAATGGATATGCATAGTCAGGTCTTTCAAATCGACAGCTGAAATGCAGATATTGTTATGCACATAATGTGAAGGCTGTGGTTTACTAGCAGTGAGTCAACTTCACGTACCTCAGATATTAGGATGGGCAAGCACTTGGTAGGATGTTGACTGTGTACAATTTAAAAGCTACAGCAATCTTTTTCTGCTACCAGATTTTAAACAGGAAATCCTAAACCAATCCTTCAGTTGGATTACATGCTAACCATTGATAGTAATAGTCTTATTTAGCTTATTGTCCTAAAACAGAGAGAGACATTTTGTGCATAGTACCTCAGAAAGGATATAACAAAGCCAGAAAAATACAGAGAAGGCTGAAATGGATGATTCCTAGTGTGGACTGACTTTCCTGCTAAGAGCAATTAAGTTATGTAGGACTAAGTTAGCTTTGACTTTTCAGCCTGGAAAAGGTTACTCCTGAATGAAATAAAAATTAGTGCATGACAAGGATAGAGTGAATAAGAGATTATTGCTTACGACCTCCTCCAGCGTAGGAAGAACTAGGGGTCACCTACTAAAGCTATTGGGTGGCAGGTTCAAATCAAAGCCAAAAGCGATTTTTCTCAGCAAACACAATTAGCTATGGAGAGTTTGACCAATAGATGTTGTGAATACCACAAGTTTTACACACGCTCAAATGAAAACTGGGCAAAGCAATATTACACTAAAACTACTAAATACATAGAAACCATACAATTCTCAGGAAATACTGAAACCTGGAAATATATTCAGGGAGCACACCGTTCATGCTTAGTCTATTCCTATATTTTTTCCTAGGCACCTTTATGTGTGCATTCTTTTATATAATGTCCTATATAAAAGAGCCTTTGTTACGGATCAAAAGGCTAGTGCATCATAAGACATTATCAACAGAGCCTGAAAAATTAAAATGTGATGCAGTTCAATAGAGCACTTAAATGCATGCCTAGTTTGATTTCATTGAACCTTCAGTTTATGCTTAACTGCTTTGTGGAATAGGAAAGGAAAAAACTATCTGCTTAACTCTTCTAAGGAAATAGAATCTGTGTTTATACAACACAGCAAACTACAGACCTCTGTTCTGGAAGGGTCTGCCTTGAGAAAGTACATCTCATGTGCAAGGAATTGCATATATTGAGGACGCTAAATTCGAGCTTCTATGTGACAGAATAAAGGAGGACAATATTTAAATGGGATCATTTTGTTTTGGTAACATCAGCTGTAAGTAATAACATATGCCTGTATAGCCAGGTTATATCTGTGTTCAGTCTATGTTACAAAACCTCAGTCCTGTTGGACTAAAGATATGCATCTTTAAAGATATGCTAGGGACATAGGTCATCTAACAATAACCCCCTGGGAGCTCCTGGCTCATAAACTTGCTCTGCATTGAGCAGTAACATGGCACTAATCGTACCAGGGAAATAAACTGCCAATTCTTAAAGTTACATCCTTGCCAGTAGGAGCACCTTTCTTGCCCAGCCTGAGTTGGCATTTTCCCACTAGACATTCAGACAAGTAAGGAAACGGTTTCAACTACATGCGATGAAAGTTAGAGCTGTGTATCAGCTGCAGTAGTTTGTTAATTATCATCAAGGCATAAAAATGTCGAGGGCTAGAGGAGCCACAGGAGATGCAGGTTCTTGCTGCAAATTGTTCTTGCTTTGGCTTTCCATGTGCTTTATGTCCGGTTTTCAGATCCTTCTTGATGTCCTGATAAAATCCCTTATACTTCACATCAGGTATCAGAGCAAAGGTGCTTAGTGCAATTTGGACACATTCACAGAGTGAGCAGGTATGACACAGGACCTCGACTCTCGTGGCTGGCACTTGGAGGTTATGTGTATGCCATAGGGTAACTCAAACAACAATAAAATTTTTAGGCAACTGAAATGATCCCTTTGGGTTGTGTCAGTTTGAAATTATCATTATTCCATGGTCTGTGCCTGGGAAGATCATGGAACAGATCCTCCTGGAAGCTATGCTAAGGCACATGGAGGACACGGAGGTGATTCAAGACAGCCGGCATGGCTTCACCAAGGGCAAGTCCTGCCTGACTAACCTAGTGGCCTTCCCTGACAGAGTGACTACAGCAGTGGATATGGGAAGGGCTACAGATGTCGTCTATCTGGACTTCTGTAAGGCCTTTGACATGGTCCCCCACAACATCCTTCTCTCTAAACTGGAGAGGTGTGGATTTGATGGGTGGACTATCCGGTGGGTGAGGAATTGGTCAGATGGTCACATCCAGAGGGTAGTGGTCAACGGCTCAATGTCCAGATGGACGTTGGTGACGAGTGGCATACCACAGGGGTCCGTATTGGGACCGGTACTGTTTAATATCTTCATCAATGACACAGACAGTGGGATCGGGTTTGCAGATGACAGCAAGCTGCGTGGTGAGGTCAACATGCCAGAGGGATGGGATGCCATCCAGAGGGACCTGGACAAGCTCGAGAAGTGGGCCCGTGTGAACCTCATGAGGTTTAACAAGGCCAAGTGCAAGGTCCTGCACC
>NW_008824359.1:3514856-3530273 GCF_000699105.1 Pygoscelis adeliae | reverse complement strand
GGGAGATGGAACACCTCTCCTCTGAAGAAAGGCTGAGAGAGTTGGGGTTGTTCAGCCTAGAGAAGAGAAGGCTTTGGGGAGACCTTCTTGCAGCCTATCAGTGCTTAAAGGGGGCTTATAAAAAAGATGGCGGCAAGCTTTTTAGCAGGGCCTGTGGTGACAGGACAAGGGTGAATGGCTTTAAACTAAAGGGGGATAGATTGAGAGTAGATCTAAGGAAGGAATTTTTTACGCTGAGGGTGCTGAAACACTGGCACAGGTTGCCCAGAGAGGTGGTGGATGCCCCATTCCTGGAAACATTCCAGGTCAGGTTGGACGGGGCTCTAAGCAACCTGATGTAGTTGAAGATGTCCCTGCCCACAGCAAGGGGGTTGGCCTAGATGACTTTTAATGGTCCCTTCCAACTCAAACTATTTTATGAGTCTATGAAATCCCAAAATATATATGTCTGCATGGGCTTGATCAGTTAATTAGACATACATGCCTGGTCACCCTAAAATATTCAAGTCATTTTCAAAAGCAGATGTGGACAGGACTTCCGGAAAACTCACACCCTAATGAAACAGCCTGTGAAGGTGAGTAGGATACTTTAAGGCATCTCAGAGGGCATGAGTTTTCTCTGTTTATGTAGGTGAATTTTGCCCAAGGTATTTTCTTGAATGAAAGCTGAATGGCCGTCTAGGCTCCATAGACTGCATTAACTAGAGGTCTAGTATCACTTTAGGCACTATGATGACTACATCAGGTCTGCCTCTTCAGAAGGACACAGGTCTTCTGTAGGTCCTATGTCAGCCACTGGTAACCCTTGGTCCTCTTGAATACTGCTAAATGCCTTCATGTGAGCAACTGAACTGAACCTGAGATCTCCACTGATTACAAGAGAAGCTTATAACCTGCCTCAGGTATTGACACCTACATGTAAGCATCTACATTCAGGTGTTTTGTGGCACACCTTGATTGCCTGAACACATACATTTAGTATCACCGAGACACCTGGACTATTTCACTTGGCCCGCAGCTGATGCAGCTCCCACTGGCACTGTGTCATGTCTGCCAGCCCTTCAGGACATCTCAGATAAACTAGGGTTCTCAAGTGGCCATGGACTCCCATTTCAAATCAATCTCATTTTTAATTTTCAGTTTAATTCCATTGGTCTCTTTGCCTGCTTCCTATCATACTCTTCATTAAGATAGTTTGCTGTTGTGCCTTTGATGATTTTTTGACTGATAGTTTGCATGCAAGCTTTTAATGCTTTTGTTGATCCTTCCAAGATGCCCTGCCTTCCTCTCTAAGTATGAAAGTTCTTTTTTCCAACGTTCACTAGGCTTACATTGCTGCTTTTGCTCATTTTTTTGGAATAATGATTCTGTCATTTCATGGCTATGCTCACTCAAACCATCTTCCATCTTTCCTCTTTATTAGTCAGTATCAAATCTAAAAGAGCTACTCTCCTAATTAAAGTTCCTTGTCTTTAACATATTCCAAGAATATTGAGAATCACTGATGTCACACCACACTGTAGGCCCCACACTATTTTACCAGATACAGTCCAGTTAATTGGCAAATCACTCCCTTACAAAAGAAGACAAATGGTCTAGAAACAGGTTTGTTGCTTTTGTCTTCACTTAGAAGTACCCAGTACCTCTGCCTCCCATCCCTTCTGGAACTTCAGAGCAAATGTTATTTTCATGCAAAGCAAAACCCTCTTTTTTGCCTTGCCTCCTTGTTACATTTCAAATCTTGTTATGGTAAAAGGGATAATATCTTTTTTGTGAAGCCTAGAATTTATTGTCAGGCTAATTTAAACCCTTAACAGTCTAGTAAAAGAGTTATCATTAGTCCAGTTACAATCATATTAATATTTATAGTCCAGATGATCTAATTATTACAGAAAAATGTCATTAACAGTAAAAATTGTTATATATAAACTTCCTACTATTTAAATATCCATCTTTTTTTTCTGTAGCAGTGTTCATCCTTCCAATGTCCTCAGGTCCTGAGGCCGACAGTGCCAGTCTGTCTCAAGGATGGCAGGGAGGGGATCACAACTTGTTGTCGGTGTCCTAGATTTCTTGCTAAGTGTAGTACGATATTAATCATGAGGCTTCCTTTGTCTTCTGTTTTGAATCCACTTTGAGTTATTTTTATACATTTTTAACACAGTATGTACATTCAGTCTTTCCTCACTGGCTCCCAGTTAAAGTTTGTCTATCTTCAGCCATTAGCTATTAATTAAAGTTAGACAGTAGTCCCACCCTCCCTCCATGTTTTTTAGACCTTTACCATGCATGGTATACACAGACAAGTTAAACCACGCTAGGCAGTAGCTACCTGACCAATGGACAATCCCTGTTACTGCTAAAACAACCTAAAATCAGCTGAGGGAAATACAAGTTCAGAAAAGTTTTGAAACCTCCACTGTCAGGTAAATACAAAGCTTATGGCCTATGCTAGTAATGGCAAAAACATGTTTACAGGGCTATGTGATCGCATAACAGTGTAAGTTGCACTGACTATATTTTAAGCAAGATACTTGCTTGTACCCAAACTAAACATACTGTACAGATCCCAGAAGCTAGCTAATAACAATAAAAATAAATAAATAAATGAACTGTATTTATCAAAGCTGGTACTTTAAAGAAGTGATATTTCACCTTCTCTGGTGTCCTGCTCACTCTTTGATAGCACAAGGAGTTCCAAATTCATTGCTCCTTAGGTGGGCTGTCACAGCAGTATGTCAGCATCCTGGCTCCTCCTGAGGAGCTGCAGATCTTGATGATACTGATTTCCTCCTCACCTTTACGGTTGCCTGGGTCCAGTTTTATACATTTGCTATAATAGTCCACGTACTTATTCCTTCTAAACTGGTCTGTAGTTTTATGTTATACCTGACTGTTGCTGTAAAGAGTATTCTACCAAAGGATTGCAATATATGGTATAATTGCTTTTGTATTAACCATTGGTTAAAAATAAATGTTAGATCACACAATTGTTGTGATTGTTTGTGTCCAACAAATGTTGGACAAAGGTTCATATTATCTTATCTTCTCAGGCCATATATCCTGGTGTAGGTATTTTAATTATGTCACAACCCCAGTATCCTGGTGTTTATAACAAAGAAGAGCAATGGGGTTAAGTGGTTGCTCAGGCAATTGAAACATCTGGCTCGTAGGTGTATCCCTACACTGAAGACACCTAGACACAGATGCCCACATGTAGGCATCTGTCACCGTTGGGGACATCCTAGAGTATGTGAGGCATCTGCACAGGGTTGTATGGTATGCCATGGTGTTTATAGAAAAACCATATCCTTCTGGAGCATCAGCTAGAAGTGGAAGCAACACCTTGTGGGATGTCAGGTAATAATACTACATGCCCATACTTTGTCAGCTGAGTCAAGCCACTGCATTTAGGAAAGTAATTCACTTGTCTAAACTTAGAGCCACCTGAGATGTCCTAGAGTATTCGGGACATCCATATGGAGACACTGTGCCATTCTGCCAGATAGGAAATTCCACGAAATCTCAAATGACATGAGATGTTTCTATTTAGGCAACTGAGTCAAGCCCTAGGTCCCTGAAGTTGATTCCCACCCTAAATGTCAGTTTTATCTACATTAGTACTCTGATAATGATCACAAGTGTATTGTCATGCCTTAAGCTGATATTTAGACCCTAGTTAATTAAAAACAGCTTTTTAATCAAGAACTTTCCTCTTTTCCTCTTTATGAATGTTAATATGATTTTGTAAATCATTCATTATTACCAGTGTCATGCCAATGCTGAGGCTTTTAAAAAGGTTTCTTGCCAAAATAGTTGAGGCATACGGAATAGTGTACCTCATGATAAGATTCACATAGAAAGCTATTCCATTATGAATTATTTTCTGCAAGGATTTTAAGCCTGCAGGCTGCACTTACGGATAAAACAGAATCTTGGAACTGTGTAGCATCTAATCTGAAGTATCCTTTTATTCTGTCCTAATACTGTTGTTTTAAAAGATTTCTCATTTTTATGGTGTCATGGTTTAACCCCAGCCAGCAACTAAGCCCCACACAGCCACTCACTAAAGACAGTTTAATAGGGGAAGCAAAAGCAGTGCATGCAAGCAAAGCAAAACATGGAATTCATTCACTACTTCCCATCGGCAGGCAGCTGTTCAGCCATCTCCAGGAAAGTAGGGCTCCATCACACGTAACAGTTACTTGGGAAGACAAATGCCATCACTCCAAACATCCCCCCCTTCCTTCTTCTTCCTCCAGCTTTATATGCTGAGAATGATGTCATCTGGTGTGAAATATCCCTTTGGTCAGTTGGGGTCAGCTGTCCCGTCCGTGTCCCCTCCCAACTTCTTGTGCACCCCCAGCCTACTCGCTGGTGGGGTGGGGTGAGAAGCAGAAAAGGCCTTGACTCTGTGTCAGCACTGCTCAGCAATAACAAAAACATCCCTGAATTATCAACACTGTCTCCAACACAAATCCAAAACATAACCCCATACTAGCTACTATGAAGAAAATTAACTCTACCCCAGCCAAAACCAGCATATATGGGGTCTTTGTAAACAAAGAAATGCTTGTGGTTTTTTTTTTTTCTTAAATTACACAACAGCAAAAAAATAAGGTTTAATTCAAATGGCATTTCCTGATGGAAATCTGTCTGCAAAATGTTGTTGACCTGAGCAACAGTTTGAACAAAAGAAGAGCTTTGATAAAGTTCTCATTCATTCAACTAGTTTGCATTGCCATGTTTTCTTCTTTAGAAACACAAAGTATAGTATATTTTGCCCCAGAACGGAATACAATTACAGGTGGTCTCCATCAAGGTTTCGCTGGCTATCTGGTCAAAGCCCAAATTTCACAGTATGTTGTACTTGTGGTTATTGAACTTCGGACAGCTATAATTGCGGAACATAACTGGATGATCTAAGTCTGAATGGGTCATGTATTATGCAAATGATGTGCTTTCTGAGCAGTCTTAAAAACTGTCAGTGGACTAGACTGGGTATCAGAGGTATTAAACAACACATGTTTTGCTCAGTTCTCTGCTGTGCTAAAGCATCCTACTTAGCTGATGTGGCCTTATTGCTTCACAAGTGCATTTGCTTAGAGCTAGTTTGAATATATGTACATAGCACTGCCTTTTGTAGAAACACCTAACTTGGAGTAAGTAACTCTTAACGTCCAGCCTTCCAGATAATATGCAAACTAATTTAGCAAGCAATGCAAGCAGGGCATTTTGTTTTTCTGGGTCTTTCTAAGTCAAAACATTTTTAAGATCTGGTTTTCAAAAATAACGTTAGAAAACATTTCAGAACTTGAAAAGTCTTTCATCTATCAAAATATGATGTGGTATGCCAGTAAATATGTACTATTAATCTCAAAAGATTAAAAGTATGTTAGTAAACCAGAGTTGAAAAAGAAGATTTGGGGGCAATTAAAGGGAAGTTACTGGTGCAAGAGAGAGATAGAAAACAGTCAATATCATAAAGCTGGCCTCATGTTTTTAAATTACTGCATTCGTGTTAAAATAAAGTGTCTTCAAAGTACAGGACATCTGTTTCATACCTGCTCAGCAAACAATGTCCTTAAGTCAAGGGGCTTAAAATCTATGTGAAAGTCATTCAATATTTGAGGTATCATGCAGAAATCGTTATTATGAATGTAAAATATTTCTAAACCTTGTTCACTAAAACATACCTCAAAGAGAGGGAAAGACAAAAATAATCATCACAATTGCACCCTCTGACTTCCCATTGGACACAGGATGTCAGGATCTTACTATCATTTCTGTATGAAGTAATTAATTAAGCTGATATTAGTGCCTGTATTTTAGTCTTTCAAAGCTTTTGGTTTGTGAAAGATTTTCAGTCATAAATAGTGCACTGTGCTTTTGAAGTTGTTACAATGGTCATTCCCCCTAATGTGAGTAAGTTCTGTTATTTCTATTCATCTAGCTTCAGTTCTAGGTGTTGCATCCTTTTAAGCATTCTTCCATTGTAATGAAGCAGCTAGAACCATAAGAAATATTCTCTGTTTGTAGGTATTAGAGACTGTGATCAAATCACTGCTTAAATCCTTTGATATTAGCTAACAAAAAAGCTTCTGTTTCTCCCAGGCAGACCATGCTCCCACATCTGTAGTATTCAGTAGCTATATGGGTGTTTTTTTTCTTCTATGGTGTATATGATTCAAAGTTTGTTTAATGTTTTTGTTTAAGAAAGAGCTGCTTCAATTTAAGTATTAAACCTGAGATGCAGGCAAATGAAAATGTAAGCTATGGTACGAACTTCCATTGTGATAGCTACTGTAGCTGTCTATATGTCTTCTTTTACTTCAAAATAAGAGCTAAATAGGAGTATGCATGCATACTAAGCTACCTCACCTATACTCTGGGTTGCTGTAGAGTAAGGGTTTCTGTAAGGCCAGTGACTGTGGAGTAGTTGCTGAACTACAGGTTCCCCACCTAGTAACCTGTTCATCTGCCTACGTCACAGGCCAGTACTATAAGTCTCTAATAAAAGCACTGGGCTTTAAATGAACCCTTCACAGTGGAAATGCTTACCTCGTCCAGGAGCTATTCCATGTCTAATACACAATCAGTGATAAAAGGAAAATAAAGCAAAAATTACTGGGCAGCGTCCTCATCCTGCAGCATGCTGCTCTCTGCAGCAAATCTGCGTGACGGTACATTTTCTCTTCTTGCAGACTGCTGATAATGCAGCAGCAACAAGGAAATGTCAATTAACACTTCCACCGAGAGCTGAAAATTCCATATAGATGGATCCTCACTGCCTTTGTGAAAGATTATAGATACATATCATTGTTTATATCCAGTTTCTACCAGCATATCCGATCAAAATTATTTTGGCGTAGCAAAATACAGAGGATTTTTTCTTTCTTCTGAAAAGAAGCAATATCAGGAAGTGATAGGGGGAATAAGGTAAACTATGACAAAACAACAAAGTCCTTAGACAGACCTTCCAGAATATGCTAAAGTTCTGATTAAGAGAAACACTTTAAGCTTTATTTAATTCCTGCTTAGAGATAAAGGGGTCTTATCAAGAGCCATAAGTATACCCAGAAGGCTAATACATGCCTAAGCACTCTGCTGAATAGATTGCCATTAAAACTTTAACTTTTTTTTTTTAAACTGTTTTAACTAACAGAGAAACTTGATAGTTTTATAAAAGATAGACTTGGAGGGCGTGTTTGGTCTGCTGTCTTTTAGATATTTCTTCCATTTGAATTCCTGTTTCTTTTGTAGAGCAATCAGCAAAAGAGTAATATTGACTCTTCTCTCCACACAGCTGTACTGCAGCATACAGTACTTCCCCATGTTTGGATAAGATACTGATACAAGCATCACAGCCACCATCCTGGAGATCTTTCATGCTCACCTTCCTCCTGCCGTGATTCATCCAAGCAGCTAGATGGTATCAGTGGACAACATGGCTAATAAACTTCTAGAGATTGTCATCAGTTTAGAAGTGAGGTGCAGGGCAGCCTCAGGGATGTGACAAATTGTAAGCAATGCAGAAAAACTGGCAAGGCAGGGGTTAAAATAATTAATGAGCTACAGTACAAGGTAAGAGAGGGAAGTCCATAGATTTGAAAAGTGTAGACACCAAGTGCTCCAGGTTTAACTAAGGTGTGACTATGAATACAGGTGTAAAATTTGAGAAAGCATGGGTTAAACATGCATGCAGACTATTAATTTTGGCAGTAAGTCTTCAGGATCAGTCTCTTGGGAAAGAAGTGCTTCATGTTTTTCTGTATGGGACATTTATATCAAACCTAGATGACAGTGACAGCAGAATGATTTTTTTTTTCTGTGCCATCTTGGGGAGACTGGAAAATGTCCTGACAGATGCAACTGCAATTTTTGAAAACCTTTTGACCTCCTTGTCATTTCAGTTTCTCCCCTCCTTGTAGCCATTCACCTCCTGTCTTCTCTTACCAGTCATACACTAAAATCACACCTATCCTCCTTATTTTAAGAAATGGAGTAAAGATATGCCTTGTATGTAGAGTAATTCTCTCCAGCATCTCCTTTGGCTGCTTTTTGCCCTTTTCTTCTGCCCTGTGCACCTCGGAAGTAAAACAGAAGTTTCAGAAAAGCCCCAAGTGAACCTAACTCTGCTTTTAAAAGACTCAGTGCAAGTTTTGCCAGGGAGTTTGAAGGGAAGACAGTAAAGCTGTATTAACTCTTTTGAAATCCCATCCATAGATGCACCAGCCTTTTATGACCATGGAGAAGTTAGCCTTCCAGCCAACTGTGGTAGAGGATGTTTTCTCATATGTCAGAAGGGCAGAGAGGTTTTTTGAATATTACCAAAGGGCCTATTAACAGCCGCACATGGCAGCTGCCACAGTTCATGTACAATAAGGGCTGCAAAGTCAAGTCACACAAGCAAACCAAGTGGAGAAACAGAAAATCTCCTTCAGAAGATTTAAGACAAGTCTGCTGGGATGGAGATGTAAGGCATTTACACTCATTTAGTGTAAATCAGCACTGACACTAAACACATTTATGATCCACTCAAAGATCCACCTTCTTCCACCTTTGCAAGAAAATTTCCATGTTTTCTCCTTAGGATTCTTCAGCTTGGACCTAACTCACTGTAAATGCTCATGACGTTAATTCCCCTCTTCCTTTCTCAAAACAGGAGCAAATGGTCTTAAAAATCTAAGCAATCACTACTTTCTTCTTCAAATATATTTTGAAGGATTGATATTGCTACAAAGACCAGAAAACATAGTGCATTGCTCAGGTTACACAGACGACAGCTGGAATTATTTCTCTTCCCCCATCCTAATCTTCCTCTGACATCTCTGAAGAAGACAAAAAAAGCAAAACTTACCTTCCAAACCACTAACTAAGCTGTGTCTATTCCTCATCATATTGATTCATTTGAATGTTTAATTTCCATCCTACCCAAAGGCCTGGGGGCAATGGTCACTTCTGTATGTCTCAACAGCGTCTAGCAGAAAAAGATACTTCCTTTACAGAAATATTTGCAGTTGCCAGCATCACCCTGTAACCCAATAAAATAGAAAATTTTTCAATATCATAGATAATGCCAGAGAAGTAATCCTGCTCTGCCCTAGGCCCATGCGCTCTGATTCCACTTGACATCCACAGGCTTTACCAGGCCTTTCCAGAAATGCTTTAAGAAAAGAAACAAAAGAAAGGGGGAAAAAGCCCCCCCTGCTTATGTTATCCTCACGTAATAACTTTTGAGAGAACCTTTCCTAACCCACTGGGCTCACCAGACTGTCAGGATGTTGAAATGGGAATCCGCAGACCAAAGGAAACTCAGTCTAAATATCTCAACAAAAAGAATTATTTAAGATTCTTCTGGCATGTGCAAATTATAGAATAAGAGCTGGATATTTGGCACTCTTCTGCTGACTGTAATTTGCTGCATTTGACTAGTCTGCTGTTTTCTTCACCACAACCCATGGGATGCCTCTGGCTAAAACATTGCTTGTAACCTGGATTTCTATTTTATTAACCTTCTCCTTTATCTAATGACAGTCTGTCATGTTCTGGGATGCCAGAACAGTGTTCGCCTGATAAGATGTCTCCTGGGAAAACAGGCAGTTCTAAGGGATAAAAGCATACAAAAATGGCCAGCTTCAGCAAAAACTGCCACTCTATGAACCTGCCTTAATTAATATGTGCTCTACCCTTGGTGCATTTGTACTGCCGCAGATGTCATTATTGTCAGTTTATTAAGGATGCCTGCAAGGAGAGAAGAGTTTTTCTGGAAACCTGACCTCTTGTGTGTCTTCCTGACTGGTGGTATGAAAAATAAAGTGTTCTTGGGGGAGGAGGAAAAATAAGCAAAGAGAAACTTTATTATAAAACTACAACTCTGAGTTACATGTTTTCATTTGGACATACTATGTGGTAATATTCTAGTACCAGAACCCTGCTATGAACAATCTGTCTTCATTGTGCACATTTAATATGCAAGGAGAGAGCAATAGCTTTAATATCAATTCTCCCTTCACCATGATTTTTTTCCTTGGATTTCCTCATTTCATTTCCCTCCATGAACTCTTTTACAGCTCTTTGTAGCACCAAAGAATAATTATTCATGTGGCACGTTCTTTTTCTGTCTTCTCAGCCACTACTGGGCTTCTTGTTCCTGACAAACGGAATTTTCTGACCAATAAATAAGCTTTCTGAGGACAGCAGTTTGAAAAACAGGTGTGAAATGCAGTGAAAATGTCATCTACTTCAATTTAGATATGCTCCGTTTCAGTGACTAGGCCAAATGTTGATCCCAAACTCACACATAAATCTGTGTCTCATCCTTTTTTTGGAGTCTGAGTGCTTGGGAGTTTAACATGGACCATTCACTGTCCTGGGAGAATACCCTTAGGAAATCAAAGGGCAGTTTATTTAGTGAATATATGACCATCATCACTGTAATAGGCAGAGTTTCCTATTGATTAAAATATGAAAATGTCTTATAGCCTTCTTGCCTCCTTGTTGTCCTGTGGATTCCCAGGAGTTCACAGCAATAAGACCATGTTTTCTAAGCTATGTTGTGTCGTAATTCACATGAACATCCTTATCTTTTCTGCTTTTTTGATATGTCTTTTGACTAGGAATCTCAGATGAAAATTAAATTTATCCTCTTCATAGTACATACAATCACAGCTTCTGACTCCAAAGCTTTAACTTCAGATATTGAATATTTTTTACCATTGCAACAAACAGCCCTCTGTAGTAGCCCAGATCATGTATTAATCTCCCAGTGATGAAAAGCTTGTCACTTCTAATGAAAATCCACAGCCATTGGACATGGGCAGATAATTGCATACAATGAATGTTGTGTAGGACTAGTGTGTGCTGTGCAAAAGATATTCTTGGCAGAATCAGCCCGTAACTTGTCCCTTGTTAGCCGTCATGCCATGTTAAGCAGTCTGCACATGTGATTTGTGAAACCTCATCAAAAAGCTAAGCATACTGTTTCCAATTAGAAGTTTCCATAATAGTTCATGAGAAATACTGAAAGTGACAAAAGAGCCTGAGCACTACTGGGATCTGCCAGGATGTACGTATCAAGAGCATACATACCAGTTAACTGAACACTAAATTTTTTTCCCCTCTAAATTCTACAACCTTTCTGTTATGTCTGGGATGATCTTTGTTGTTTGCATGAGTTTGTGGTGGTGGTGGTTTTTTTTTTTTTAATGAAACAAAATATTAACCCAGAAACAGATTGTGAAATAAGAATATAAAAAATTTAATTTCATATCAGCTTCTTTCTCCTTTTTCTACCCCCCACTCTATTCTGGCTATGTTCAGTATGATCGGCATGTCCTTATTGCAAGGTCTTTATTTATATATGTCCTCAATGCTCAGTAGACTATGTATATATAGCTATGACATCTTTAATTAAGCATACCCAGATAACAGCACAATGCCATATCAGTCAGAAATCTTCCAGGTAGATGGACCAAGTGGTGTTAGCTCTAGCCCAAGAGTACTACTCCCTTGGAGGCACATTGATTAGATTTTACAGCTCATTGCTTAAAATCAAGAGAAATATAATGTTCAAGTAATCTGTTTGCAGCTTAATTTCTCTACATAATTAATTGTTCTTCCCCAAGAAGGGTAGACCCTTCTTGCCACATGTTCTTTTCATTGCTATTAAACTATTTATTGAGTTAGCTTGCATGGGAAGCTCAGCTAATTGTAAACAGCTGAATACTAATGTGACTTTGAGAGAAGTAAGTCTTAGTGACAGAGTGCTAGCATTTTTTAACTGGGACTAAACTTTATCATCCTTTTTTAGTTCAGAGGATAAATTAAATGTGAATCTGAATGCCCGCATCTGTCACAACAGCCTATATTTAATAAAGGTAGCTAAGAAAAGCAGTCAGAAAAGAACATTATGCTTCTCCAGGCTTGTCTTTGGAATTACCGTCTCTGTAATTATTTAGAAATATTTGGTATGGTTAAGATACAGAACTTAGTCTCATAACATATGGTGAGACATCTCTGGCTACCTATGGCCTCATGGTACAGGAGCCACTTATATTTTCTTGGGAGATGGAAATTGGCTGTGGTCTGGGGAAAAAAACAATTTCTGTCACCTGAGAAAGCTGCCAGGTGAAGGAGAGGCATCTGATGGCAGGATCAGGAGACCTGTCACCAGCACGTCTGGGTGTCTACCTGCCACTGAGCAGAGCCCAACAGTAAACTATTTACTTAAGCTATTCTCATTTCAATTTTCAAATCCTACTAAGTGTGAAATAGCATTAGGTTTGCAATGAAGGAGGTGTCGGACTGCTAATGTTCGTACTTAGATGTACACAAGAATGCAAGTACAACTCGAATAGACAGGTTCCACTATGCTGTCCCAGGCAGCTTGGGCACCAGTTAACCACAAAAAATAAAATTTACCTCTCAACATTCTTAGCTGCCTGTGCACTGTGTAGACTGAAAAACACAATGATAGTCTCTAGACCTTGC
Organism: Pygoscelis adeliae; assembly: GCF_000699105.1. NCBI lineage: Eukaryota > Metazoa > Chordata > Aves > Sphenisciformes > Spheniscidae > Pygoscelis > Pygoscelis adeliae. The sequence continues at coordinate 3,517,781 of NW_008824359.1, read as the reverse complement.
ACAGAACTTTTCCCTGTTGTATCCTCATAGCTAGATAAAAGAGGAAAATGTTGTGTGGGCAGGAAACTAAGTGTTGTTACTGGACAGTTCCAACGTATTTTTATGTTTCAACTTTGAATGCAAATATCTTAATATTCCTCCTGAACAGAAGCCACATCTCTATAATCAGTAGGCAAATATCAGGACACTTTCCAATTTCCTTTTTTTAAATAAGGAAACTATACTGTATTTCCAGAAAAGAAATCATAAAAACAGAAGTCAGGAAAAACCATCCATGAACTTGGAAGGAACAGTGATGAAACCACATACTCTAATCAAACCTGGAGCAATGCTAATTCAGATAAGGAATGACTAGAAAGCCTTTTACTCCTCCTCACACAAAAAGCTCCGTCAGTCTAGCTTGGATAGGATTGCAGAAAGCCAAGGGCATTCACCTTCATTAAAAAAGACAGCCTTAGTATAAATCTGTACATTTGTTAATAAGGCCTCAAAACAGCTGAGCACGAGCAGACACCTAACACTGCTGAACAGGGACAGACCCAAGCACATTCTTATAATTAAGCATGTGCTTGCACCATTTTGTTCTGTTGGGACCTCCTCGCAGCCTTCATTATAAACTTGTGTTTCAGAGATGAAGCTAAAAACACAGAGGGTTAAGAGAAAAGCTTTGTGTTTGCAAAGGCAAAGTGGGCACAAAAACATTAATGTGCATTGGGTTTTATTTCTGGCTGCTCTGCCCCCAGGTTTGGTCATCTGTTCGGAGAGTTATTAGGTACTGTGTCTCTGGCACCGCCCCAGCCTCAGCCCAATGATTTCTTACTTATTTCTGTTCTAAGATTTAAGAGCAAAAATGACAACCAAAGTCCCTTTCTTCACAGCTGCATAAGCAGGCTCATGACAACTTATGAAATAAGAAAAAGAGGTACCTTTGCTATGAATGTAAGAATACAAAATACATTTTTTTTATTGCTGTTTATTTCCATAACTAAGATCTCAAGAATCAGAACTGGCTGACAAGGACTTTTTTTTTACAGTTGTAAGGACAGAGGGTCCATTCTGGCTATAGGGATGTTCAGCAACATTCTTTGAAGGAGAAAAGAGTTGCCACAAAGGTGGGTTCAAAAATAAGTAAATTATTATAATTCTGAATTGTCAGGTGTTTATCAGATGATCGTATCACTATTACTTGTACATCAAAAAGGGAGGGAAGTCCCTGAGGGAGCATTTGTGTTATTCATCTGGCCCCTTCCCTCTGTCAGTAGTAAGGTCCTGGTAAGCTCCCATTCCTGCCTTCAGATTTAGCCTTCAGCATCTTGTAGTCATTTGTGCTGTTCATGTGTCATCCAAGACGGCATCCATCAAATTCATGCATACTGCAAACGTCATGAACCATGCCCATGCTCCTCACAGCCACATTAGGATGATGGTCCCCTGTCTATGTGGAACAGTGTGGGGAGCTATTTTCCTTAGCACTTTTTTCACAAGTGTCAAGTAACCTCGCAGTCCCTGGATTCCAGCAAAACGAAAGAAAACTTACTTCTTCAAATGCCCAAAAACTATTGAAAACCTGCTGCACAAAAAGTGTTTTACAGGTCTTGGAGCAGCAGAAAAAGACTGGAAGAAATTTAGTTCACAGTGTAAGATGACATATCTCTCCATGACTAAATATATTAAAAAAAAAAACCTAGATAGATCTGGGTCTAAATAATAACAGTAACATTATTGTTTCAAAATGAAAGCACAAAAAAATTGCACAAATAACTTGTGCTCACCTGTGCAAATGTAGAAGGGTTTAAATTTGCACAGATTTCCTTGTGTGTCTAGTCTATAACAGGCGGGTATTGTCTTATTAAATTGTGTATTTGTGTGTGTCTCTGTATACACATAAAATAAAAGCATTTTAATAAAAAAAAAATACTTCCATAGTTAGAAGTGCTCAAGGGGAAGTCACGTTTCTGCAATAAACTACAGACTAACCCAACAAGACTTGCTGTGGCCATGTTGTTGCTCTATTACTGTGAACTACTTGATTTGTGCATGTGAAAAAGCGATTTATCTGAAGCGGCCTGGTCTTTCTACTTCAAAGGTATTATTCATCTAAATCCCATATATAGATTTTGAAGTATTCAAGGCCCTGAGTAGCTTTAAACAAGTGATATTGCTTGCACACAGATGAACTGAAAGGGGAAGCCACTTTTCTTGTAGGTGGTAAATTTGACAGTGACTGTGCCTGAAGACTCAAAGGGCAGTTCAGCAACTGGATGATTATGAAAAGTAATAGAACTGGCTTCCAGAGCGCTCTTAGTTGTGATTTGAGTTCAGCCAAGTGACCAGAAGGAGTTAGATGACAGTTTCATTTCAGGAGAACAGACGTTTACAGCACAAAACCATTACCAAAACTTACAGCAATGAGATTCATCTGAAAAGGGTGAAAGACTTAATGGATTTGGAACCTGTACTACCACTAGGTCAAGCCAAAAGTACCCTGAGGAGAAGCTTGAGCTGTCATGGGGGATAGGAGACTTTGATCTCCAGAGTTGTATCAATCTTCAATCAGCACTGAATTAACAAGAACAATTCAGAAGCAAAGTGAAGGCTTTTGGGCTCTTATCACAGCCAGTTCTCTGTGACCTTCACAAATAAATCTAGGCTGGCAAAAAAAATGTTGTGTAACAAATGCTGCACAAGGAAAAGTGACGCAATAGCTAAACCTTAGAGTACAGCACAGATCTCTAGATCTTGATGAAAGGGAATCCAATCAAACATAGCCAGGAGACACCCAATGGAGGACATGGACAGCTGATGAGCTCAGCACCTCTTGACAGTAAATGTCATAATTTGCTAACAAAAAAAATCAAATGTCCCTGCTAAGTTTCTTTGGAGTACTTTTGCTTGCCTGTTCTCAGTCAGCACTGTACTTTCCCT
>NW_008824359.1:3514645-3514845 GCF_000699105.1 Pygoscelis adeliae | reverse complement strand
AGAAAGGGAAAAGTCAGTACAGCAACGGGGTAACCGACAGCTGGTACAATCACTGCAGCAGAGAAGGGGTGAGTAGGAAAGATCTCAAACCTGACTCTGGATCCCCCTCCAAAGGGAGGAGCTTCTTCATTATTTTGGTAGGAGGAGTGCAATGTCTCTGGTGTAAGCACACAGCACTTTGCCTGGCTTTCATTCATGCT
>NW_008824359.1:3513527-3514629 GCF_000699105.1 Pygoscelis adeliae | reverse complement strand
TCATGAATAGGCTGGAAATTGTTCCTACATTTGTCTGTGATGTAGACAAATAATCACCATGGACAAAACCCCTTTAGTTTGAACGTTTCCATTCAAGCTCTTCTACCTAAATAATGCAAGTTTGGAAGATGTTTACAGATTACTTTTTTTATCTTTTTTTGCCCACTGTCTATGGCAAGGGCTATTCTGGGATATGAGTGTGTCCATCCTGCATCCTCTAAGACTATATTAAAAGCTGTTGGTTGCCATAATTTTGTCCTTTCTTGAAGCAAAGTCTAAACTGAGCTCTGTTGCAGCCATCCTAGGCAGCTGTGATTGCCTTGCAGTTTCTTTCCTTTACGGTCAACTTCCCATGCTGCAGTTCCCAGTGTCAAATGCTTTGATCTGTCCCAGCTGGCATGCAGCCACATGGAAAACGGGAATACAGGGCTGCTCGCTCATCTCTGCTATGTCTAGGCTGGTCAGCAATGTGCTATGTAGTTCTCAGGCAGATTTTCCCTGCAGATTTTCAAGAGTGGTGGGAAGTAATCAGAAATATGCATCTTCCCCTCAGATGCACCTGATCACATAGGAATCCTGAGTGAGGGCAGGAGCAGGATGAATCCCCTATGACAATTATCTGTCCACGTTCATCCTTTGATATCTGTAGCTCTGGGAATTGTTGGTCTTCCTCTGAAGAGCAATGATCCCATTGGATTCAGGCACACTCGCAGTGCCACATGCAGCGTAGCTGTGACAGCGTTGGGTCCTAGGGAAGCAGGGTTATGCTGTTCTTCATGATCCCACCTTTTCCAAACTGGACTGATGGAAGAAAAGCTCTATATTCTCTTCTCTGAGGGATGATTACCTCCAAAGTAGATGCCTCTCGCTCCTCTGAAAATGGAGAGGGAGTCACTGTGTTTGAGCAGTGAAGTGGTCTGTTGTGCTTTTCCTGCTCCACAGAGGGTTTTTTTCTGGGATGGGGCTGATGTCACTCTATATCAGACTGTTTCACACTCTCAGCAGACTCAGCCTGGACATCAGTCCCTTTTGCTGGGACTCAGGAAAAAAAAGAGAATTTACCACTTGTGGAAGAAGGGGCAGGCGACTCAAGAAGAGTACA
>NW_008824359.1:3499748-3511726 GCF_000699105.1 Pygoscelis adeliae | reverse complement strand
CAGGGAAGTGGTGGAGTCCCCATCCCTGGAGGTATTTAAAGGACGGGTAGATGAGGCGCTTAGGGACATGGTTTAGTGGGCATGGTGGTGTTGGGTTGACAGTTGGAGTCGATGATCTTAGAGGTCTCTTCCAACCTTAATGATTCTATGATTCTATGATTCAATCAGCTGTTACTAGCACTGGTTAAGGCTTATCCCCCCCGAAAAAAAACAAGGGGCCAAAATTTTAAAAAAAAAAAAAAAAAAAAAAAGAGAGAGAGAGAGAAAAGTAAAAAGGATTATAAAGGCTAATAGAGACCTTGTCAGCTGCTACCTAGTGTCAGAGCTGGAGAGACCTTAATCAACCCCTGAGCCTGCTGTGATAAACACTACTATTCTCTAGCTTCACGTGATGTATGTCTCTGTGCTCAGTCATCATGCACAAAATGTTTGAAAACATAAGGTACCAATGTAAATCAGTCCTGCACTGAACATGACCATCTACCTGGTGAAAATTATAGTTGAAATATATTATTTATTTTATATATATATATTTTTTTTTTTATACTTGTAATGTATTTTTTACATATATATAATTATACTTGAAATAAAACTCCTTGCCTGCAAATTGTTTTAAAAAGTGCTGTTAAATGTATTAGTGATGTTAATAAATGATGCCTAAGGCACTTTGGAGAGAATAACAGTCCATGCTGTTATACTAATAATGCCTACTTTTAATCTCTTCTACAACAGTACATGAGAAAGCAAAGACAAGTTTGTCATTTGCTTAGGGTTTCAGCTAGCTTTGTAATATTGTTTGGTAAAATGTTGCACACCGAAGAGTCTAATTATTGTTATCCTCAAACAGTTACACATCATGAGTTGGACTCCCCAATAAATTATGAGATTTTAGCAATAACAATCAAAGTAAAAGTATTGTTTTCATTCACTTTCAGGTTTTGAGCATCTATAGGTCAGATTTTTTTGGTTTTCTATGTAACCATGAAAACTAAAACATTTTTGTCATCACTGGATTCCAGGAACTGGAGCTATAACAAAACCAGAAGACATTTTGAAACTCATGTTGGCAATATCATGCTCTACTCCTGTGTAGACTGACTCAAGAGTCAGAACTATTTGAATAAATGCAAGTATTGATGTATTAACCTAGTTGCAGAAGAAGGCCCAGGTTTTTTGCACAACTGTAGATTTAGATGAGGACATTTGAAACAAATCAAGTAAATCAATGAAACGGATGAATATGAATACATGCAAGATGATAATTAAGTCAAGCAGAAATAACAAAGTAAGACAGGAAAACGAACAATGGTTTCGTTCACTTTAATACTGTAGATAAGACAATACCAATCCAGTATGGTCAATGCCATACTTGTTGGCCTGTGAGGATCAGAACAACACAGCACCTTTCTGAATCACTCCATGAGGCAGTGTAATCTACTGCACTGTGACATCTGTTGTAATTGTGTCTCTAGGAGAACAAGGAAAGAGTTTGCATGTACTTCTATGTTGCAACCTTCCTGAGTCTCCAAAAGGTTGACCATAATAGCTAGTTACCCACTTGCAGTCAGCCACCAAGACTCAGTTATTTTGCATCAGTGGGTCCTTTTCCTGCCAAGGAAGCTTGTTGTAAGCACTTGCATGCTGAAGAACTTCAGGTTCCCAGACAGGGTATCACCTACATGGACCTGTTTAATGTGAAGGGTTAAAACTGGACCTTTATCTACAGATATCTACCTATCTGGACCAACACTACAGATGTTTTGCACCATTGGACATCGGATGAATGTAGACCAGCCATTAAGGTATAACATCATCACCTTCCATGTACATATAAAATATTTAGAGCTGGTTGACTGTATTTGTCAGGATCTGTTAGACAGGTGACAGTGCAGAAGAATCAATTAATCTCATTAAGCCTCTTTAAAAGGTAGTTGTTGACTTCAGGATTCTTCTCTATATTCAGGTTGGAGGCGGAGCAGATCAATCCACTGCCAGTCATCTCAGCTGAATCTGGGTGGGCTGTCAGACCAGAGCAGAGTAGAAACTGGTCTTCCAGAACCATAAGAATTTCAGTGCTGGAAGAAAGTTTCCAGTCACAAATCAAGCCAATCTCTTGAACATAACTTTGAACTCAGGATCTTGTGAATGTTGGAATAGATCCAGACAGAACATTTCACCCAGTTTTGCTCTTTGGTTTTAAGTGGGGGTAACACAAAGAAGAAAAATTAATTCTGTTCCCAAGGAGGAACTTCACCCTTTAGAAAACATTGGAGACATAAAATTAATTTTTCTAGATTTGTGGCTTGATTTTGTTTTTCTTTGCGTTTTTGGTTGGGGTTTGGTTTGGTTTGTTTTTTTCCAGTGGGAAATTTGTCAAAACATTAACTGGAACAGGTTTGATGCTTGATGAAATGACATTTTTTAAAAAGAAAACATTTTCTCCAAAATTTCCTATCCATCTTTAGACTACCTCTATTTCAATATCAAAGAAGAAAGTGAGAGATTCTCAGATTTTCATAGAAACTGTTCTTTCACCCATCTGAATCATATCTAAAGTTGAATCACAGCTGTTACTAGATAATGCACACTGTGACCCAAGGATCAATGCCACAGCTTTCTATTGATGCAATAGAAATGCTGAAGATTTAATTGGAAGTATTCTCTGTCCTCTTGCTCTGGGAAGGGCATTCTGTTCCTTATATTTTGCAATATCTACATGCTGCTATTCTCTGACCACACAACATGTTCGTCTTATCCCACTCAGCTGCATTATGTCAGGACATTATTAAATATTTACCTTCTGCAGCATAATGCAACACTTAAACGCTAAACTTGCCATTTCTGCCAGACAAACATAAAGTTATAAGTTCCAGATGTTGATGAATAAGTAATGTTGCACCCTGGGCCTAATCGCTCTAAGTTTCTAGATACCTGCAAACCATCAGTTATACAAGTGCTGCTCGTTAATTGTTTCTTGCTGGCATTTCAAAAGAAAATGTAGCACAACAATGGCACTGTACTTGCAGGGAATTTCTCTTTGAAAATTCTTTCTTTACTGTTACTAGATTTTTAAACTCTTCTTTGGCTCTGAATTAAGTTTAAAAAGCTGGCATTGAAAAAGTTCCCTGAAGAGAAAAAATGGGAGTCCTCACTGCCTGTTTTATGATAAAAATGGGAATTTACTTGCTGCATGACAGTCATTGTGCCTAATATATAATCCAATAAGAGGCTGGGCACTCTGCTTCCCTTATTAGTGATTTTAAGAGGCTGATCCAATTAACTTGGAATTTTACCCTAATTCAGTCTCCACTGGCAGCACAAAAAAAATGACTACTGAGTATTTCATAGTTGACTGTACCCTTCCAGCTCTGGAGAAAGCATGTTGCCAGCCTGGTTGCAACCTCAGCAGGAGTTAGCTGCCCTTGTCTTTCACAAATCAACAGAACTGTCTTGCCTGGTGAGCTCAGTTGCATTTGTGCGCCTTTTGACCCAACCCTCTTCCATTGCAAATGCACCTCTCCAAAGAGCTGGTGGTGCTTGTGGAAGACCTCCAGTGAGGAGCACGCACAGTCTGCAGGCCAGACATCCTACCTATCCCACCATGCTTTGCTGCATGTAGAATTGGCTTCCCTTTGTATTGGTCTATCAACACACATCAACACACTCTTGAAAGGTCATACATGGTAGATTACACCCAGACACCCAAGGCTATGCCTATACGCAGTTCAAAGCTACCTCTATTTTAGTAAGTTGGACAGTGCCAAGGACATTGGCTGGGGCCCCACAATTTCAGCCTGCCTACTAATAAATTGTAAGGATGGTCCTGGCCTGGCTTTGCCTCCCCTCAATGAGCACTGTCCCAAACAAACCCTGGGCATGGCTGGGAGTTAGTATGAGCAAGGAACTGCTCCCTACAAGAAGTTCATGTGTGGCCATCCTGCCTTGGAGATTGAGTTTAATAGCTTGGAGAAGGGCTGTTGCATGCCGGCTGGCCTCGGGGACAGAGAATAACCCTGGCATTGCTCAGTGTGCAGAGATGAGGCTTATGGATACGCACATGCACTGCAGTCTGTACTGAGGCACAGGGAGCCATGCACCGCCCTGCTTTAGAGTTCACCCAAGGCCTGCACCAATCTACTTGGGGAAAAGGCAAATTTGGATTTGAGCAGGTCTCATACCACCTTCTCAGCAGACATAGCCTTTCTGTGGAATCTGAGTCAGTGAAGTACTCTTGACATATTATGCAGTCAAAGTTTAATTTTAACTGCAGCAAAGATTGGAAAATGACAAAACAAAACCGTAGTCTGATGAACATAAAAGCTCCTGTCTGCTGAGAAAATAAATTCCGCAGAATTATTGAAACAGAACATAGAATTAGAACAAAATATTTCACTTCCTGCTACCTTTGGCTTGCAAGATTTCATGAGAGGAAAAATAAACACAATTTAAAAAGTCACTCTACCAGAGTAAAATGCTGTAGTGATTAAGATAATGCAGCTGAAAGATATCTGCAGCCTAGACCTGGTGACTGATTGTATGGGTCAATTCAGAGAGACTTATTTCTTCTCAGGGAATTCATTGACAAATTGGACTAAGGAAAATACACCCACAGCATTGTGCATGTCTTGGTCCTCACATCAACATACTTGTCACTGTCACAGCTCTTGGATTCCACATACTAACTAGGGAGCAAGTATTTATTTCATAGATGTTTTCCGTTGTTTGCTATGCTAGTGAACATCCGCAGTATAAAGGTTTGGGTTTCTGGCTAAAAGCAGGTGAATCATTCCCATCAGAATATTAGACTTCCTGAATGTCCACTTATTTTAAAGCTGAATTCCAGTGTTAGGACTGGTATCATGCTTGCAGATAGTTCGCTGGTGCTCCAAAACTGCACAGGAGCAGAATAGAAACATTTCCAGGTATCTGTGCAATTAGCTGCAGCTCCTTTAGTGTCTTCCCAGTTAATTTTGGCAGGAGAAACTGTACATTCTTTAGGAAGAAACCTTAATTATTACTTAAGTGTTCCCCTACAAATATATAGGATCTGTCCTGCATATGTAAGCAGATGCCAAATATTTTTCTGTGTTGCTGAGTTTTCTATTGGGATTTTGCATTTTACTGTGAGTGAACTCCTCTCCTCTCCTCACCCCCTTCCATCTGTGTTCCTCAAGACCCCCTTCTACCATGCTTTCCAGAGCAGATAAGTCTGGTTGTGGGATGGGAAGAGCAAACTGGATTAACTTTTGGTCAGCCCTAAAGTGGTCAGGCAGTTGGACTAGGTGATCGCTGTAGGTCCTCCTCTCCTCTCCTCTCCTCTCCTCTCCTCTCTTCTCCTCTTGCTTCTTCCTCCACTCGTATGACAGAGAGCATGCAGAACTCTGCTGATTACTATATACCCATGTGAACTAAAAAACAGGTTTTCCAAAGTGCTGCGTATACGGCAGATAAAACCAGGCACCGTGATTCATTTAATGTAAATTTAGACAAGTATATACACAGATACCCCTAGACTTTTCACCTCACCAAAAGTTTCCCAAATAGACAATCTTAAAGCATGATTCCTCCAACCTATGCTATTTCAGGATGTCTGCTTCCCGAAAATACGTAGACATCTGAGTGGTAGTCATTTAATTAATTGAATCTAGGTCCATGTGTCTCTTATTTGTCTTTCTAGTTGACTAGAATAATTTTTATGTGTAGCGTCTCTTTGGCCCCACAGATATTTGTCAGCTAGCACAGCTGTTTTGCCCTGTATGTTGTGCACAGCAGACTCAAGACTTCACCTATTTCTTATTTTATGTATTTCCTCCCATCGACCTGCTTGGATTGCTTCTGCATAGGCTGTTCTTTCCCCTGTGAGTACAAGTAAGTGCTTTGGCCTTTTTAATCCCTTTCACAAGTGCATGGATTGAATAATGACTTGACCCTCTAGTTCTAACCTACTGCGCCATTGCTAACGGTCAGCGTAAGCTGTTCTGGTGAAATTTCGCGCCTTGGCAATGCAGAAGACACATTGGTCTTCCTCCACCTCTGTTCGAACATGGATCCCAGCCAGTGACTTTGTCCTCTGTCCAACCATCATGAACCCAGCTGCATATATATTTTATTTCAGTCTATCTTGTCACTTCACAACCTGGTCATTCAAGTGCTGCAGAGCCTGGGTGCCCTGTTTAGCAAACAAAAATATTAAAAACAAAACAAAGAAACTGCAGAAAAAAAAATTATTTGGAAAAGATGGCCCATACATAGGCAGATATCTACATTTTTGTAGTAGAAAAGGGAATATAGAAGAAGAGAATTGCTGGGGCTGAAGGAAAATTTTCTCTGCTGTTTGAAGTCACTGGAGATAGAAATCAATAGACCCCAACTGTGCTCAGATGCACTATTTTCTATAATCATAGATTTTAGAGTTCAAAGAGGTATATTAGGTTTATCTAATCCATCTCCCTGTCATATAACTGCATTTTTCTTTATTGTACATTCTCCACTGCCTTTCCTGATTTAGCTTATAAAACCTGTACAGCTTAAAATAGCAGGTTAGAGACAAGAAGTGAAGAGTTAACTTAGACTTATTCTGTCCCCGTACTAAAATACAGTACTAGTGCATTTGCTCTGTAAGACTGTGACCTCTGTGTATTCTTGTCAGCTCCTTTGTGACATTGTATTTGCTTTATAGCAGTGAAAATATAAAAAGTTTAAGCTGATTCTGTTTGAGACTTAAGTAGTGTGTCCCAGGTTTTTCCATTCATTTTAAAGAATACATATTTCTGTCTGATTATATATTGCTAAGTTACTGTGAGTGTAAAACAGCAGTGCAAAAGGAGAATCCCATGGAAGAAGAAGCAGGGCTCAGAAAAAGTCTGGTTGCCAGCCAGCCAGCCAATATTGTAAAAAATTGTTCATATTCTGCACACAGCACACAGCTGTTAGGGGCTCAGGATCTGAGAGGTGGGAGAATTTAGGAACATAGCTTGAAATGATAAAAGGGAGCTGCAGAAAGACTTAGGAAACTGATCCATGTAATAATGAGTGGAGCAGTTTCTGAGACTCTGGAGAGTTGCATATTAAATAATATACCATTTATCAGGTAAAATACCTTGGGATTGATACTGATCTCACCCACTCAGATGTTACAATGCTGCTTTTTCACTGACTCAGAGGAAGATGACCCTGATTTATACCATCACAGCTCAGAGCAAAGTTTGTCCCTTGCACTGGAACAGAAGCAGGTTATTAATGAATTCTGTTACAAGTTTAACCTTGTAGCCTCCAAAGATACCACATTTCATATGGCTTAGGGGGCTATGAGAGACAGTGGGATTGGGAAAAAAAAATCCTCAGCAAAAAAACTATAATTAAGTAATTCATTCTGACTTCTAACTGGCTCCTGGGTCTTCTTGTTGCCTGGCATTCTTTCAATGTCAAGGATGCTTTCACTTCTGAACATTGCTGGCATGCTCCTGTTTTCTTCAAGAAGATTTTTCTTGTATCACATATTCACATTTTCCAGGTGCTTGATTTTCAGCCTAGGCATTCTGAGAGTTGCTGTTTCCAAGTTTGTTGCCAAACCCTCTTTTCTTTTCCCACCAGGGAATCTCTGTTACCTCTTTTCAAGAAAGAAAGAGAAAGGGAAATCTCAGTAGTCTGTAACATAGAATGACAGGATCACAGCAATTGCTATGACTACTGCTCCCACCTTAAGGCATATGGATTGCAAGTTATCCATGCAATCACATGGCAAGGGAGATGCTATGGCGTAACAGATGTGGGGGATGAGGAGATCCACTGAGACCCACTAAAATCCCTTAGCCTTACCCATGATGAGCATCTCCATCCCATTTATCAGGGCATACTTCACAAATCTGTTTCTTACTGTATGATCACAATCTTGCAGAGGACAATCTGGTCTGCAACACCTTGCTCTCTGCTTTCTCAGACCCAACACTAACATCACCCATCAATCCCTGGGACACCAAAATTGCAAATGGGGTATATTTTTCCCTCCTCTCTGAGAAACCAGATCAGAACACTTGCAAGAATGCATGCACATTGATCTGTATTAGCTCAAAAAACTGTATGTGGAAATGCCAAGAATCTGCTTTGGGATTGCTTCTTGGCTGGCAACTGTGCTCTTCTCTGGGTCACTTTCTCTTGTTGGTGTACAGCATTCCTAAAAGTAATAATATATTTGGAGTTCTTCAGGGCACAGTTCAACAAAACGTTCTGTTTACATAAATAGGTCAAAAGTACAGAATCCAAACTCTCGGGCTGGGACCAAACCAAAGAATGACCATACAGGAAGGTAACCCCTGATGAGCTCTGAACTAGCTATTCCTACTAAGAAAAGAGAATTCAGAATCATAACTGCCAGTTCAATGCAAATATTAGATCAGTGCTTCATATGGCAAGCAAGATGTGAGGAACTGCCTTGAAAGGAACAGAAAGAAATAGCAAGCATTATTGCATAAATCTATAAATCAACAGTGCATCCATAGACTGCATATGATATGCTGTCCTGATTCCCCCAACTCCAAAAGAATAGAGGCGTTAGAGAAGCGTAACAGGGTAAGTAACAGATTCCATAGAAACAGAGAGGTTCTTCTTCCTGGAACATAAAGGAATAAGAAGAATATAACAGTGTGCAGCATCCTAGAGATAAGCATCTGTTAAGGTCTTCTAACCTGCTGAAATTTGTAAGCTGAAGAATGTGTTTCGGTATTCCTTGATCTCTTTTTTCATTACCAATAACTATTAGAACAGTACCTACTTCTGCCGTCTATAGGAATTAAGAATCTGTCCTTGAATGTTGCTAAGAACTTCGCACTAGTGATGGAGAAAAATGTCCACTTCCGCACTAAAGGTGCTTTTTGGTCCACCTGCTCTAGCTGCCCGTAGCAATGCAATTACTGTGGCATCTGGACCAATAGAGCAATGAATGATTCACCTTCATGTACAGTTGTTATCCAGTCAATAGAGAGAGATAGTCGAGGCGCCAGAGTTAAGCAGCTATAGAGTACAGCCAGATACATCTTTGGCTGACAGGCATTTTCCTTCATATATTTTGAATTTCTCCCATTTTACTTTCCAGCAGACCTTCAGAATGAGAGGCCTTTCAAGCCGTGTGTCTCGCTCCATTGACCCGACAGGGATCATAGGCACCTACGTTAGAAGGCTGCTTTATTGAGCAGTTCATATTTATGTGCGAGAGAGGAATCCAAGAGAGATGGACTGGATCTTAGGATTTCCATTTTCCTCTATCAAAATGGTAATAGTTTTCCCCACTGGTAGCTGCCGCCTTTGTTTAGATTTTGATTATAAGAATTCATGGAAGGAAAGGAATACTTATGGAGCAACATGGAGTCTTTACATGCTATTTAAATAATGCAGATAATTATGACATATTCCAACTAATTTTTGCCCTCCGTTATTTTGACTTTCTGCGTGGAACAATAGCAACAAAATAAATGACCAGGAATGGGGTTAATTTTAGCTACAAGAGTTAACACAACTCCTTAAAGGTAAGCTGAGAATAAATGAACAAATTCCAGCAAATAGCACTATCAAATAACCCCAGAATTTCCAGTTCAGATCCTCCTTAATTCAAATCTTTCCAGGCCTGGTGTGTGTTTTCCTACTCTGATGCAACTGCTCTTTCTCACCTATTAAAATTTAAAAGGCTACCATGTTATGTTTGAAATTTCAATCTACCAACACACAGCAAAGTATGACCTGAGTTGGAAAGCAGAAGAACCTACCATTTAGAGTGTCATTGGAGCCAGATTTTTAAAGGTACTTTTTTTCTTTCTGAATTTCCAGGTTCTTAAACACCTTTAACTATCTGGCCCTGAGGCTCTTTAAATGCAAATGATAGGCAGATTAATTCAGTAGCTCACTTGGAAGATTTAAAGAGAGGAAGAGAGGACCTGCCTGCTGGAACGCTGAACCTAAGGTACAGCTGTTCAAGAAATACAACAAAGGACAGGCTTGAACGCAAGAGAACATAATATACAAGTTAAATAGGTTCTTTCTGAGCTTGTAGAAGACTTGCTCTTAGCTTTCACTCCTTTCCAATTTGGCATCTGGCCCTTCTTAAAATTTCCCTCTACGAACAGTGGAACAAAATTAAACCCACTCCAGAAGTACATTTAATTCAGAGCTTGTCTTTTCCCTCCACCTTTTCCAATAGCTACCCAGTTGTCAGGCAAAATAGTACTGCCCCACTCAGCAGAATGAGAAAGATACCAGCCTAAATGCATTGCTCTCCACCTTCCAGAAAACATTCAGAGCTTTCTTCCATTAACAAGATACTACTCATTTCAGCGGAAGATCATATCCACAGGGAAGCAGCCAGTCCAGCTCATTTTCATGCTGATATATTTGCTTCTCTGGAAACTGCAGAGCAACAGCATCGCTGCTGCAACGCACAGCTTCGAAACCACTAAAAGGAGCTCCTGAAAACAGGCATAAAAGGTTTTCTGTCCCCAAATTCTCTACTCAAAGAGGCTGGACACACTGCAGAGCTATGAGATGACACAGTACCCTGTACTCTGAGGCAGATTAATGTGGGTCTGCAGAGAAGCTGTATTACTTCAGCTGATTGACAGAGTGCAAAGTTTACCGAAATCTAAATCCCTGATTTCATCCAGGAAATTTGGACCTGGTGTCCAGCTAAATAAACAGCACAGTTTTTCAGCAAAATGAGTCTGGGATCAGAAAGCATTACATGCACTTTAAAAATCAGGGAAGGAAGACACAGCATCACAATTCCCAATTTCATATAACTGTGTGTTCATGGATTCAACTGATGTCATCAAGATCAGTAGTTATAAACTCATCTGCTGCACACTATATTACTTAATAATAACCCACAAATGGCGACAAACCTATTGTCACTGCCTTGAAATACTAAGCAGGGGTCCACAGTTACGTGGGTCTTGTTTTAAGAGTCCTCAGATCACAAAAGTTTGAAAACCATTGTCATGGGTGATATATTTTTCTGTGAGAAATGGACTGAAAAAAGTACAAACCGAGTAGCCATTGTTTGTCTAACTATTTCACATCTTTTCAGGAGGCAATTTATATTGCAGTTGACAGAAAGTCAGGTTTCAATAGGCAAGAACATCAACCAGATCCTTTGTGCTGTGACACTGAAGAAGTTTACTGCTTGTAGAAGATCTCCAATGTAATGATGATATTCTAAATATGTCAGGGAAACATTAATGATGAGTGTTGCTGAAGGCTGAGAAGAAGAACGTAATCAAAAACATGTTGAAATGGGTGTGGCAAAATCAATCAGTTACTAACTTTATAATTAAACTTATAAATTAAAGAACTGAATTATTTTTCCCAAGTTGTTGCAGAAATGTAGAAAAAGCAGAGAGTAAATTAGAAACATACCTATTTAACTTCCTTCCTTCCTTCCTTCCTTCCTTCCTTCCTTCCTTCCTTCCCTTTCTCTTTTCTTCCTTCCCTTTCTCTTTTCCTTTTCTTTCTTTCTCTTTCTTTCTTTTTCTTTCTTTCTTTCTCTTTCTTTCTTTTTCTTTTTCTTTATCTCTTTCTTTCTCTCTTTCTCTTTCTTTTTCTTTCTTTCCTTCTTTCTCTCTTTCCTTCTTTCTCTCTTTCCTTCTTTCTCTCTTTCCTTCTTTCTCTCTTTCCTTCTTTCTCTCTTTCCTTCTTTCTCTCTTTCCTTCTTTCTCTCTTTCCTTCTTTCTCTCTTTCCTTCTTTCTCTCTTTCCTTCTTTCTCTCTTTCCTTCTTTCTCTCTTTCCTTCTTTCTCTCTTTCCTTCTTTCTCTCTTTCCTTCTTTCTTTCTTTCCATTTTTCTTTTTCTTTCTTTCTTTCTTTCTTTCTTTCTTTCTTTCTTTCTTTCTTTCTTTCTTTCTTTCTTTCTTTCTTTCTTTCTTTCTTTCTTTCTTTCTTTCTTCCTTTCTTTCTTTCTTTCTTCCTTTCTTCCTTTCTTTCTTCCTTTCTTTCTTT
>NW_008824359.1:3484798-3499230 GCF_000699105.1 Pygoscelis adeliae | reverse complement strand
TTGGCAGGATAGCTGGAATCAGAGTCATTCTTAAAATAGGAGGCATTCATTAATAGCTGCAACTGCAGACACAAACAGCTTTCCCCTCAGCTTGAATTCAAGCTTTGCTTTTTTGTTTGCCAGAGAACACATCCTATCTGTAACTCCATAAAGCAAAGAGACATCTGCAGGTAAAGATCTCGTATTCATTTGCTATACAACAAAGGAATGCCAGGGCAAGCTGTCTTCAGAAAGGACAGTTTCCACTGTAAAATAAAATGAATTTAACATGCTTTCAGACAATGAATAAAGGTAAGTGATATTCCAATAAACCTATTTTCTGAGCTGTTCCTCTTTCTCTATCATGGAAATAGAGAAAATATGAACAACATATGAAATACGATCACTGAAATATGATCACTGGATTATTAGTAATCATTGTGCAAGCTATATTTAATTAACTTTTGATTTGAAATCATTGGAGAAAGGACCTCAGCCACATATACTCCATTTACTGGAATTGTATGTGACATACAGATATCTCAGTGGATTCATTATTTTTCAGTGGAGATTGTGAAGTTAAAATTCCTGCACCGTTTTTATTAACAACGCCACACAAACCCCTTCCCCCCCAAAAAAAACCCCAAAAACCCTTCCATCTGACTGTTTTTTTTTTTCACATTTATCACTCAGGGTGTACAAGCCAACACTGCAAGCAGCCCTTTAATTTCGGATGTTTGAATTGTCTCAATTTTTATCCATGGCCTAGAAAAAGTCAGTATTAGTGGACAAAACAAGTCTGTGGTCCTTAATGTCTAGGAATGTTTGCACCTGAGGAATTTTACCTGTGTCCACTCATGAAGTAAGCTGTGTGTATCCAGGTTGTCTGCCATGTCATCCCAGACAGACTAAGGCATCTGCTCTCAAGAATGACGAGTGAACCAGGGTGCTCGATGGGCTGGATCCTGCTCCCTGCACAGTCACTGGAGAGGAACGTGTGATATCTCAGCTAATGCAGAATACAAGATGATCTGACCATTGCCCATCTTTCTCTCTTTTTTCTGTATTTCTGTCTTTTTCTGTATCTACCTAGGCTCCAGCAGCCCTGGAGAAACCAGGGTCAGATGTCAGTGGCAGCACTTTGCAAAATCCCACCATGGGTGAGGCTTTGACGCCATGCAGACCTCAGCTCCTGTGAAGCCACAGCATCTGACTTCTGCCACTGCCCTCATTTGACATGGTCCACTCCTTGAAAATGTGAACTGTTTCAACTCAAGACAGTTTGACAGGCAGGAAATAAACTATAACAGCTTCATCCTTTTCCAGGGAAGAAGGATGAAGAGCAATCGGCTTTTTTCACTAGAATATTTTCTATTTACAAACAGTTTTCTCTGCTGTTCTTTTTCAATCACGTATAAACAATTATTAGAAATGCAGATTTATTTCATCCAAATGTAATTGTGTTCTGCAAACCACTCGAGTACTGTTGACCGTGACTAATGTTAGCTGGCAAGGCTCACAGGGCCAGCAGCTTTTCGAGATCTGCTTGTGGCATTTCCCTTGGAAAAAAAAATAGAGAAGCTGAAAAATTATGCATGAAATGTACCTTACAGTCTGAAAAACACTTATTTGCTATTACTACCTAGAGTAAAAACAAACACACACTGAGAAAAAGCCTCTTACATGGGAGTCCTTTGTTTATAAGAAGGATTATAACACTATAAGAATTATGACACTAAAATTGTAGCGAAGTGTTGTGCAAGCTTTTTAACCAAGGACATCCAGGTCACTGTTACCCAATAATTACAATTAATTCAGTTTGCCTCTATTTTACTTTCTCACTTTGCAAACTGGTATTGCATCAGTGAAAAAGCCTGTGCTGTCAAGCCTGCAGCAGACTGATTTGCAAAGCAAGATGCATTTGTAAAATCTAGCAGATTCTTAGAGATATCACAGGCAGGAAAATGAGAGAAAATATGTAAACTACATTCCCATCATTGCAGTTTCGTAACGGTCTTCCTCAGTCTTCCTTCTGTGGGTATCTGAGCACAGGTCAAAGCTCAACTGATTAAATGTAGGCGTCTGCTCCAGGTAAGCTGAATCATGCTTTAGATTCCATTGGTTGTTTGACAGAGCAAAATTTCTGGGAAAATAACTTTTAAAATTTATATTTACCTATATAATTTAAAAAATGAGAAATATATAATATTGCCATCCTTTATATATAAAGAAATATGCTGAAATTAGTATTAAATTCAGGACATTCAAGTATGAATGCCGAAACCAGGACACATGTTTATAGTAGTTAAAGGCCAGTGAAAATTGTGGTTTTAGGCCCCGACATTTTCAAGATTTGTGAAATTTTGACATTTTCCAAGAAAACAGAGAAATAAACCAGCCAGTGGTAGGAGTCCAAAGAAAGTGAGAAAACTGATCTACAGCCAAAGCATGATCTAAGATCACTGGGCTCCAGAAAGCACTTATAGACCTGCCAATGACAGTTCTATCAAAACAGATCCATTTCTTGGAAACATTTTTCAGTAAATTTGATAATTTCTGAAAAAAACATCATTTTCTCTGAAAAGTTCCAGGCTAGCAGCTGCATTCATTCATTCATTCATTCATTCATTCATTCATTCATTCATTCATTCATTCAACATTATCCAAAATACAAATGTCATGGAATTCAGTGTCCCTGTGAGCAAGGTAAGAATGTTCTTCATTTTGCAGATAGAGAGGTAGAAAATACAGTGGCTCTTGCAAGGTTCAAGGGAAGGTCACATAAGAATCAGAGACTATAAAGTATTTATTCTGTAAAACATGCTTGTTCTAGTATTAGTTAATTCTCTAATCACTTTGCCCACCCTTTTTCTTCTTCAGTTTCACTGTTGGGTCTTGTAACTGTCAAATATTTTGATCTTTCTAGGACTATATTTTCTTCTTAAATATTTGTACAAGGGCTTATGCAAGGCAGTGCTGAAAGTTGACTGTGTTCTTTGGACAGGAAGATAATAAATAGCACTAAGAAGAATCCTGATTAGAAATCAGTTTTATTGGCTCCCAAACTTGCCAACTCACAAGTTCACTTCTTTCAGGGGAAGTGCTTTAATGACTTAAACAATATGCAAAAGAAAGACAATATTGATGGCCCTAATGGAGGTTGTTAATCACTCCAGCTTTCCAAACTTATTCAGGGGACTTGAGAAGCACTAAGGTTCCCACCTATCAGCCTTGCATTGCAGCAGATGGCCATTCCATTTAGGAATGAAATGGCCAATTGTATCCTCAAAACAGACATTCTTAAGCCCATGAATAAATATTTTTGAAAACTTCTTCCACAAAAATTTGAGATTAAGTAGGAAAACATTTAAAAACTTAGCTACAGAGAAAGACAGTTAAGAAAAGGAGGTAGACACAAGTTCTGTCTGGGGGTGAAATGAATCTCAAGGGCGTAAGTGAGAGGTAGTGGAACTGTATCCCACCCTTCATCATAATACATACACATGTGGGAAGAGATTTAAGGCTCCCTAGACCACTTTTAATTTATTATTTCCATGCTTGTTAGTGCTTCTCATTGCAAAAATCTGTTTAAGGTGGGATTTCTTGAATATCTACATATATAAATATATATTTCTGGCTTTTTCCTCTATAATTTCTTCATTTATAGCTGAAAATATTGCCAAAAATAAGGAAAGAAACTATGTACTGCTGTAAAACAGTACTATACAAAGATTTAGTACAGGCAGCTAATGGACTTTATGAAGGTCATGGAATAAAGTAGAATAAAACTAGAAAGAGAATAAAACTTTCCAAACTGTAATTTGAGTATAAAACGTGAATGAACTTTTTGTCATATAGCTCTTGTACACTAAACTGATCCCAAGTACTGTTTGATATGTCCACTATTGGAATTTCTTCTTATTTAGAATTCATGAAATGTGAGTGGGTGTTTTGCACTAGCATCTGTGGAGATCAGACGTAATCCTTACGAAAATCACCATGAAAATGTATAAATAGTCCTGTTATTTATACCAATTACCTGGAATTTTATCATCAGAACTGTAGCACCCATTATTGCACGTCAGAGATCAAGTGAAAAATAGTTTCTTTAATAATACACAGTTCATCATGGTTCTCTTAATCCATAGAGTTTTATGAGCTTTAGAAAGGACTCCATATAAAATTAGACAGCATCCATCCAAATAAAATGCATTCAGAACTCAATAAGAGGGGTGAATCTCAGTGAATATTCAGCTTTGCAGTGCTTTCCACTGCTCAAGGATATGCTGCCAAAGTCCTGATTGCTAAAGAACACTCTAATGATTCTTTCTGTTAGCTAAAAGACTAAAACATAAAAATAATTGTAAATATTTATCTGTCATTACAGGGCCAGATCTCTATAAAGAACAAGATAACCACTGTGCAACATTTACATATTTATTTTAAATGGAGTAAAGGCTTTCCTCTAAACCTAAAGCAGTGAGAATAGTCTTTTGTACTCTTTAAGTGAGGAGCAAATTTAAGTGGAGATTTTATTTGTTGAGCCTCCTAAATTATGAATGATTAATAACCTTCTAAGCCTCCCAAATTATCAGTGTTTACATAGAAATAAAATAGATAGAATAGATGGGATTCATTTAACTTTATGTTTCATATTGTAGATGCCTCCTTTTGAGCTAGTCCCTCAGTCATCTTTCTTTGGAGTCAATGGAGAGAAATAAGAACTAGGATTCCCCTCAGCCCACTGTAGAGGTTAAAAACAGTTCAGATTAATTATACAGAAAACAAAACAAAACAAAAAACCCTCACATCTGATAATTCTATTCAAGTTCAGTGGTGTTAAAGTCAACAAACCTGGAGTCTGTTGAGGTCTGTAAGCTGCTGGAGTTCCGCTCCTTTATGTAAAACTACAGTGATTCACAACAGGAGAATTTCTGACTGAGGTATTTCTAAAAGTCAGTGAATTCAACAAATTTTGAGGTCAGCATGGTTTGGGAGGGGCAGAGATTTTTATTTACTACAGCAGTTTAGTTTACCCTACAACCACTCATCATCACCACACTTAGAGCAGAAAGTGTTTAAAAGCTCAACAGTAAACTCTACACTGCCTCATTATAACAGATTGGTGGTGTTAGCAAGGTGTCAGGCACCAAGATAATACTGAACAAAGCTGCACTTATGGCTCCCATAAGGCACTTATAATTAACGTACAGTAACAGTATTCTCCATAAGAGATCCCATTCAACGCATTAAGGCATTTTAATGAGCAAAATGCATGAACCTTCCAATTTGCTGCCAGATTAAACCTTACTTTACTTTAATGCCCATGACTTGTCCCTGAATATACCCTTTTCTCATCCAGGTACTTATGCAAAGTTGGCACCTTGTAACAAATTTGCATATGTCACAACAGCTACTTTAAAAAGTCACATTGCTCAGGCAGACAGACTTAATGAAGGACAGATGACAAAAAACGTAGGACCTGATTTACCGTTTCATAAGAAAAACAAACAAAACTAAGCTTTTGATGGAAACTCAGAAGAGTTTTAGACTCTACCATCCCAGTAGTTTCCCAATTAAATTTCTAAGTATTCCAGTGTTATGATAATGCACTAGATTCAAATATGGTTTGCTCTAAACATGGTTAACTCTACCTTGGACTCGCTGTAACCAGGGCAATAAGTTAACACAGGAGCTCATCTGCTTAACCACGAGGTGCAGGAGAACCATGCGTTCACAATGCTTGTCAAGGTTCTCTGAGTAATTTTGTCATGGAATTACCCCAAAGGCCACAGGACTCAATCCTCCTGCCTGTATGTAATCTGTGAGGATTTAGCTGAGAGGCTTTTTTTGGCAGGCATATGGTATGTCCCAAAGAATAAAACATGCGGGAGTTTTACAGGTGTGTGCATTTCCCATCAGTACTTAACATGGTGGATAGAGCATTACTCCAGCATGTGGAGGATAAGCAATGATGCACCTGCTTTCGGTAACTAACACAGGACACTGTAATCATGTGCAAGACCACAGAAGTCTTTATGGATGACTTGCCCAATCATCCAGATTCTGCTGTGACTGTTGTCAGAGTGATGTCAAATATTTCAAAGCACTGCTTCAAGAAAAAATTCCAGAAACATCAAAAATGCCCCTTTGTTCTCAAATTCACAGCAGTTGCTTAAAGTAAAAAAAAAAAAAAAAAAAACACCAATAAAAAAACAGCAGACTCTTGAAGTAGTAGCAGTTGTCCCCTTCTGAGTGCTCACCTTAGCTCTAGCTTTCAACTCTCCTGGACTGGTTTTTCATTCCTCTTATGGATGAAGTAGGTGTTTGCACTCATAGGAGGACAATACAGGAGAACCACAAAATTGTCCCCTGCTACAAGTGTGCAACCATAGGGCCTGTTGGCACCATAAATAAACCTTCCTTGATTTTCCATCATATAGCATCCAGCCTCAGCACCTGTTTTAAACTCTGCTACTTACCCAGCTGCATCCAAACATTTATGTCTCTGTTCCCCTTCCTGCTGTTTCTCTTGTGTTCTGACTGAACTTCTGCTAGTGGAGGCTTTGTGGCACAGCGCTCTGAAGAAGCTTCATCTGCTTTTGCAGTATCAGCTCCCAGGGCTGGTGCAGTGCTGGTCTCAGACACTAACTCCAATTATATGATTAAGCGTAGGCAATAAGAAACAAGTAATACTTTCAGCGTATTCGCTTTGTGAGGAATCACACGCATCTGGGTCAAAATGACCTGACAGATACTTCTACATGCCATCTGTTTCTCAGTGCAATATTAACCCTTCTCCCTATGTTTCATTGGTTATCCTAGATTGCTCTTTGATAGGGCTTTTTGCAAAGGCCAAACCCTGTAAAGGCCTTGACACTAGGAAGACTCAAAGACACCATAATTTTTACTCTTGGGGAGAGAGCCTATCAGTACATTCTTATCATTTTTAGCATCATTAGTAAGATTACATACAATCACAGAATCATAGAATATCTCAAGTTGGAAGAGACCCATAAGGATCATCAGGTCCAACTCCCTGCTCCTCGCAGGACTACCTAAAACTAAACCATATCACTAAGAGCATCGTCCAGACACTCCTTGAACTCTGACATCATTAACATCCTCACATTTCAAGAGAACCATGAACATTCATCCTGTTTCAGGAAGACAGGCAATATCAAAACACAATCAAAACTGATAACAGCTTATTTACTCTATCATTCACCCTGTCTCAACTCCTCGAGGTGTAATCCCCTATGCTTCTGCCTTCGTTTTCTTGGTGTTCCACTTGAGACTCCACAACCAACAGCTTTCCTAAAACATCGTCATTGCCAAACTTTTGTTGAATTAATCCTGTTCTGAATTGTGTCTCACTAAATTCATGGGAATAGGTGTATGTCATCTACCAGTGGTTTCTGAGCTGCAGACTATAGGGTAATGGCTGCAATTACAAAGGGAGTATTTATTCTCCTTTTATCATTTTACTGTTGACACTGACAGCATTGGACATTAACCTCTGGAGGACAGCCTTTATAAAATACTCCCACCAGGGCCTGGGCCCACCAGACTGTGGCTTCGCCATTCAGATTTCAACACTTACAGTACCATGATAAAGCCAGCACGGCATGCAATGTGTTGTTCATTTTATAAGTTTCTTATTCCTGAAATATTCCTCACTATTTCATATCCACCTTTTTTAATGTACCTTTGGCCATGTCTGAGAACAACACACAGTTGCTGAAATCACACCCCTTCAAACAGCAGCTGTTCAAGATGTATCCCTGTTTTCCCTGTGTCCTTCTTACCACCAATTTACCTGGTAGGGACAAATAAAAAAAATTTAAAAAAATAAGATTCCATGCTTTTAGTTTTCTGGAACCACCATATTTGCTGACCTAGCATACATTGCAATGAGGGCTGCTGTGGGGAACAGGAATTAACCAGGAATTAGAGTGGAATCACAAGCTTTTTCCCAGGTGGAACAGCTTTGGGGAAAGAGAAACACAATGGGGCAACCAAAGAATTGCTGTGTCAGGATGTATTTTTGGATCTGTTGGCTATGATGACAAAGCCATGGCAGCTAGCAGTCACTGGCCTTCTGCATAGGCAATGATTTGCTTCCTCTCCTGCTCTGCAGCACAAGGTTGCCACACTGCCACTCTTCATGAGGCTGCTCTGTAACCAGGGTTGCAGAAATACGGGTTGCATATAAGTTAAATATAACCCTTTAAAATGAGAAGCAAAACAGAATGAAGTTCTCCCAGCAGTGTAGCCGAGGAGGTGGAGATATGTGTGATATGTGCAGGAACCACTGCATGGGAACAGAAGGAGAAAGGCATCTATTTCTGAAGCCAGTTTTACTATCAAAAGTAGCATTTTGTGAATCCACTCTCTTTAAGCATCCCATTCAACCAGCTGGTGCTACAGCACACCAGGTCTGGGGTTTGTTCTTTTTCTCACCATCTTTGATTGTGTCTTCTACAGTTTCTACATCTTTCCTCAAGTCTGTGTTTGTACTTTGCCCATTTTTCTGTGTTTCTATCAGCTGTCTTCTCTTGTGTCATATTTTTTTCTCTCCCTCATTTAGTTTCTCTTCTGTCTTCCTGGCTTACTGTGTTCTCCTGGCTGCCTTCCAGCTTTGCAGCAGTATTTGTCCTCGCAGCGTCTTGCAAGGTTCCTTGTGCAGGTAGGTCTTTTCTTCCTACTTTATTAAAAATCCTAGGTTTTCCTTTTAGACCTAT
This sequence comes from Pygoscelis adeliae, assembly GCF_000699105.1. Taxonomy (NCBI): domain Eukaryota; kingdom Metazoa; phylum Chordata; class Aves; order Sphenisciformes; family Spheniscidae; genus Pygoscelis; species Pygoscelis adeliae. The sequence continues at coordinate 3,490,507 of NW_008824359.1, read as the reverse complement.
CAGACTTCATTTCCAAGTGCAACATTTTCAAGTGTATATTTGAAACACTCCCACCAACATCTGTTCACATATTAAAAATGCTGCGTTTTGCCATTCAGAAAAAAAAGCCTTTCTCTGTGGAGATGCTGAATAGAAAAACAGAATTCTGCTAATAAGAAATAGAAGAACAGAAAATTTCTCTAGGGGAAACAACTCAGCTAGAAACAAAGATACAAAATATAAATAGATCTCTCCAACCTTCGATCACCAACAGTAAGACATGATGGGACTTGGAAGAGCAAATGAGACATATCCTTTAATTAACTATTATCTTAAAAAATAAAGTAACTATCCTGATAACAGAGCTATAAAACCTCATTTCTATGACAAGAATTCTCATGACCCTTAGTAATAGATGGAAGCTAGTTCATAGTATCCTCTGATGTAGGGTGACGTTGGGCACAATTCAGTTTCCTAAATACATGCAGCTGAAGAGACTCCTCATTTTGGGTGCTGTGGGGCAGTCCACCTGACCTCCAGCTGCTGCCTCAGAGAGTGCTGGTTTCTTGTAAGTCCTGTGTCTTACCTGCCAGCCCTGTGCAGATGTCTGGGATATTCAATGGTCCCTTCAGTCATGTCCCATGTCTAAGCTTAGGCAACTGAGGCAAGCCTGTATTGTCAAGCATCTTTTGTACCATGTACAGAAGACCCAGAGGAGATCAAAACTAAGTCTTCCACAGCTGAGGTCAGGCTGCCCTTTGCATAGACATCCAGTGTGATCCGAGATGCCCCTGGACACTCCACATCTGTCCTCCCTTTCATCCCGTATCTTATCTGCCAGCCCCATCCATGTGGATGTTTTGGGTACTTTAGGATGTCTCAGATGGCACCTCTGTTTATGGACTGGATCACACTCACTAAGGTGCAATCACTGTAACTAATTAAGATGACTAAATTGAGATCGGTGTTTAAAGGCATGCAGCTGTCTCAGCTCCCATTACAGTCAATGGATATCTAATCAATACAGTCAGTGGCATGCCGAGTGATTCAGATCTCCCAAAAGGAGGCACCTAGTGACTGGTCTGCTGAATTACCCTCTACGCTCTGCTGACTAGATTGATTACCTCTCTGCTGACTTAGACACTTGGTTTCCATGTAGACATTTACATGCAGACCCTTGTATTGTGTTGTCTGAACTTCAGACTGAACTGCCCACAGAGGCCATCAAGCACACTTAATATCTCATTGGTTAAATTCTAGAAAAGAAAGCCTTTCAAATGCTACACCTGTTTCAGAAGTCTGGAGTGAAGTGGCATATCAGGGCTCAATTCACTCATATACACAAAGGTGTCTAATGCCCTTTGGGATGCACTAGGGTGTCCAAAGATACCCAGACGGAGCTGGCAGATGTGCAATCAAACCTACAGGAGACCTATGTGTTTTGGGATGTTAACCTCAGGCCAGGCAGGATAACCCCAGACATCTCAGATGGTACTAGACACCTCTGCTCAGTGCAGCTGCACTGTGGCCACCTCAAAAGTCTACATTAAAATCAGACAATTATTATAAGGACCATCTCTCAGTTCTGACCACATGACGATCCTTTCACTCCTCAGTCAGCACATGTAACTGTACTGCTCTGACCTTGGAAGGCTTTCTTGGAGGAAGGTGCACAGTTTCGCACTATAATCATTTACAACTAAGAATGTTTTATTGTTTTTTTTTTCTTTTTTTTTTTTTTATTTCTGCAATGCATCATGGGGATCAGATGATCTCAAACCACTTCAAACACCCTGTCTTCACCTGAGTCTGAATGTGCAGCAGCACTCCTCTTTTTCCTGGACTAACAATTGTAGGTATTTCCCTTGCTTCCTTGCCTACTTTGATGAGCCTTCCTATTTCTTTGATGTTCTCCATGTCACCCCATTCATATCATATTTTCCTTTCTAAAACACTGTGCAATGTCCCCAGTGAACACCTTTCCAGTCTGTCCTCCACAATTTCCATTCAAACCAGAGGTCATCCTCCTGCCCAATCTAGTTGTTTCTTTCTTTCTGATAGTTTTATTCCCAAATTTTCCTGTCAGCCAGTTGAAATGCACAGATGACATTAGGTGCTTAGGTATAACACAATCCCCTCTCTGCAAATATGCTGTTAATGGAGCATAAAATGTACTTGATACAATGCTTACATTCCTTGGATCCTAGATTCTATGGCAGGCACATCAGCATTATCACCGTGGCTAGCCAGCAGGTACAAGAAACAGTGAAATTCTGAGCATGATGTAGTGCTCCATGTCTCTCCCACTTTCTGGAAAATAAACAGTTATGGCCAAAATCCAGTTGTCGTTGTTTCTAGGAAGAAAATTAACTCTGTCCCAGCCAAAACCAGCACACCAGTCGCGAGATGTTATTGCAGAATTAGATATGTCTTGAAGTTATTGTTGACAGTGGCTGAGCTTTCCCACACCAAGATCTAACTACTCTTAAACTTGTGAAAAAAAGTAATATTTGTACAAATTCAGTACAGCTATGCAGTATGGCTCACTGATTATTTCTCACTATAGTGAAACCGCAATAATCAAAGAATCCATCTGTATTCCTAGAAAATATTCAGCTTCATTTAGAAAACAGTTTTTCCCTTTTGGCTCCCAGTTTACCAGCATCATTTTTCCACCTGCAGTTGACCTGGCCATCCCTTGAGCTGAGCTTTTTCATCTTCTAACTGTCATCATTTCAAGCTTCTGTGAGTCAACAGTCTCCAAAGATAGGCATAGATTTTAAATTTTCATTCTGCTTTTTGTGTTTTTCTAATGGAATATTTCCATCTTGAAGATCTTGGCTAGATGAAGTCTTTAGCACTACAGATCTGAGCTTGTGTTTAATACTGATGGCCCTCCTCAAGCCAATTGCAAATGTCTAGAGAGCTTTGATCTCCTTAGGGAGAGAATTTTCAATAATTACTTCAGCCCTATTAATTTTTGAAGTAAGTAAAAGAAAGACTTGCCTTTTACTCCAAGACTGGCAAAGCAGACCCAGACACTGGGCCCTAAGGAGTTAAGAACACCAGGTTACTCAGCTGGAATATTTTCCTTTGACTTCCTTTTGTACTGCAGAGAATATACGCCTGGTCTGGCTCAAGCTTAGTAAGTAGAGCTTTGGAAATAGCTAGGTAATAGAGTTGGAAATAGCATTTATTTCAGTGAGATACTACTCAGTTTTCATGTGGTGGCAGAATCCAGTCACCAAGTGCAACACCTCTTAGAAAGGCTTATGCTTTTCTCATGTCAGATGTTATTTATGGCTGTGGCCTGTTTGGCCTCAGTGATCTTACGCATATGAACATACGTTTGCAATTGTAACCATTGGAGAACCAGGCCTTAGGTGATGAAGAATGGAAATCACAAATAAAACTTTCCTCAGTGAAGCCACAGTCATCTGAGACCCACAACCCTGGGAAGGATTCAGGACTGATCTGGCTGCAGTGGGAGTGAAGGACAGTGAGTGCCCCAGATCTGCCTCTGGGAATAGTCACACTTGTCCTGCAAAGCTGGAACGTTCACTGATCTCCACCATTCTTTCCCACCCCTGTGTTGGCAGGAGTCCTTGCTTTGCTGTCGGCATGGGGGAAGTGAGAGTTTATAATCTGCTTTAGCACAAAATCACCTCACTTAGCTGCAACTGCTGCTGATGTAGTTGAGCTAACTTCTACCTGTGTATCAAAGGAGTGGTAGATCGTGTAGCTCAGCTCTAGGGTCAGCAACGGGATGGCAGCAAACTGAGGTTTTTTTGCAGCTATAGCATGACAGCAGAGGGAATGGGAGGTGTTATTCAAGGGCTAGGGCACGGAGTTGAGACCAACATAACAGTAAAATTAAGCAGAAACAATACATCAGACTAATTATTAAATTGTAATCAAATATGAACACTTTGATGCCCTTTGATTTATGCTTGTCAGAATGTAAAGTTTGACAAATTATCTCTTCTGCCTATGCCACATGTGGAGCTGTGGCTATGGTAATTTATGACTATTAGGACCCAATGAAAAGTACTTGAAGGCCCCAGTCCACAGCTTGGAGACTATGGAGGTAAGTGCCCAGAAATACCTGAGAAACAGGGGCTGAGAAGGATTGCATGGAGAAATACAAGCCAGACATTATATTTGACTTTTCACTGGTGTTGCTGGGAGGATTTTTGCTGTCCTGCCTGAGCACAGTGCATAATCAAAGAGCGGGAAGCACTGCGATGCAGAAAAGCCCTTAGGTATCCAAAGTATTAGATTAAATAATGTCAGCGCAATTTGCATTTTAAACATCTTTATGGGGACTCTGTGGCTTGTGAATTGCTATATTGGATAACAAAATAGACTAAATTAAATGTCTTACATTTTGTGCAGCAGTTCAGTTTTTCAACTCACTGATTAAAGGGGGCTTCTTCCCTCCCCTCTTTCATTCCACAAAAAAAAAAAAAGAAAACGTGCAATCTAATTTTTAGTGTCTTCAAATGAGTGTTTCTTCAAACATGGACCCCTTTGTCATAGACAAGGAAAAAAATTATTTTCCAGGCATTTCAGCCCTGTTTCTATTCATTTTTGAACGATTGCAAATGTCACTTTTAGCATCTTTTAATTGGAATGTAATGGTGCATCACTAGATTTCATAATCTTGCAGTCCGGCTTTTATCACCTTTTATCATTTCTCTTAAACATCAAATTCAGCAGAAATTATAAATTTTTCTATTAAGACTGAATTAGAGCCATGGATGGATGAGAATAATGTTACATACACATTAAAAATTAGCAGGGTTCAATGTGCTCATGGTGTCATTTTCTCCACTATACTGTTCTCTGTCTTTGTGTATTTGTAACTTGTACCTGTCTTGCAAAACCAGTGTCCAACAGTGGAAGCGACACTGATTCACCACTTGGCTCTAACACTCAATGTGAAATCTATATTGGTGTTTAACAATCCAAAAAGATTGGATTCCACCTGATTTTTTTTTCTTTCAAAAGCTTCATATCATCCAGTAAAATTTACTGTAAAGTGCAGGACTGCCTATGTCATAATCAACATATTCACATCTTGGGACTGTACATAGCACCATCACTTTCATGAACTTCAGTGTACATGCACATTGGTTAGATTTATTTTTCCAGAGCCAGTAAGTGCTTTACAACTTTAATACATCCAGAAATCATCTGAATTTACTTCAGCCCTCACAGTTTAATATTGCAGGTAGTTTTTGCATAAAACTCCCAACAATTTGGAGGGGAGGTAATCAGTATACTCCACAGAGGGAACGGCTCTAAATTTAATCAGTAACAAGTCAATTAAAAGGAAATAAAGCTATTCAGAATCAGGTTGCAATGCCATAGAATCATAGAATCATTAAGGTTGGAAAAGACCTCTAAGATCATCGAGTCCAACCGTCAACCCAACACCACCATGCCCACTAAACCATGTCCCTAAGTGCCTCATCTACACGTCTTTTAAATACTTCCAGGGACAGGGACTCAACCACTTCCCTGGGCAGCCTGGTCCAATGTTTAACCACTCTTTCAGTAAAGACATTTTTCCTCACGTCCAATCTAAACCTCCCCTGGTGCACCTTGAGGCCATTTCTTCTCGTTCTTTCGCCAGTTACTTCGGAGAACAGACCAACACCCACCTCGCTACAACCTCCTTTCAGGTAGTTGTAGAGAGCGATGAGGTCTCCCCTCAGCCTCCTTTTC
>NW_008824359.1:3480182-3483217 GCF_000699105.1 Pygoscelis adeliae | reverse complement strand
CCGGTCATCTTCCCCACCCGTTCTTCTTACAGTGTATGGGGACAGCCCGCTCCTGCACCTTTAAGACTTCCTTCTTGAAGATCATCCAGCCTTCCTGGACCCCTTTGCCCTTCAGGACTGTCTCCCAAGGGACTCTCTCAACCAGCATCCTGAACACGCCAAAATGCCCATAAATGTTAACTCAGAGAGGCAAATGGAAACAGAAAAAGCATTTTTAAGTTTTCTAGACAAATATTTTCCCTTACAGGTGTCTTAATACTTTGCAAAGCTCACAAATAGAATTGAGTAGGGAACAAAGTAAATCAACTTCCACACATAAGTTGAGTTGCTGACCTTTTTGTTGTTGTTGTTCTGGTTAGGAGAGAAAAACCCAAACTAAATTTTTCTGCATAAGATCCATGTAGACAGTTTGTTTAGTCTCTTTATAGCATATGTTTTATCTGGTTTTATGCTACATAAGTTTTTAAAATATAATTTTAAAACATTTTAAGTATATGAGAAAAGTAAAATATTTTTACCCTATTTTACCCCTAAAATACCAAAACAGATATTTTTAAGAGTGTTGTAGATGCTTCCTTTTATACTGAATGCAACACTCACTTTATACTGAATGCAACACTCACTTTCTCTGAAACTTAATTTCTTAACCAAAAATGATCATGCAAAAATTTCCCAAGCCACTCAAACCTCAGTATCTGTGAGGATTCAGAGCAGTAGATATATTAGTATAAAAACAATGGCAGTCATTCCTGACCTCTACTTGTTTGTTTCTATTGGTCTTTTTAACCAACTCCCACAACACCTAGAATGAGGTATTTCAGCTGTGCGTTGCCCTGGTTCTTTTCCTGGTTAGAAATAGACAACAGATTCACTCACTGAGCTTCTGGCCCTTCCTCATTACATCTGCTGATAGCAGAGACTGGAGACTATCCAGAGCTCAGGAATGGGCTTCAGCTCTTGTTGGCAGCATGGAAAAAATTAACAGGGACTGCGTCAGGTTGCTATGACCTAACAAAAACCCTACATCTCAGCTTGAAAATACTCCCATTTGTACTGCCATCTTCATGCCTCTGTTAATGCACTACTGGAAGATATCAGTACATAGTTAAGGAGCTTCCCTACCTTGGTGGACACACTGTGATTTGACCGTTTGTCAAAGTCCTGTGTATATTTCAATATCATTTTTTCAGAGTTGGTTGCACGATCTTATAGCTCAGAGAGGGGCTGAAGAAGACCATGAGAGTAACAGTGTTTCCCAAGGAAAAGTCATTGGTGCAGATCAAACCCACTACCAGTCATTGCATTTTGAGCTTCCTATGGGCTTCCTTTAGACTGGCGGCAATGTCTGGGAGCATGGGGCTTTGAGGTTACAGCGGAAACTTGACATGGTTCTTCACTAAGCCGTGTTTCTTAATAAAATGTTCACATTCAACTCAACCAGTCTTAATTTTGCCTAATCCACTTTGCCTATTTCTAATTATGCTGTCTGGAACTTCATAAAGCAAATGAACATCTGTGCCATTTCAACGCCTCCCAGCCGTCCCCACCTTTGTTTGACCCTGTCATAGGCTCGCACTGTACAAGGCAGTATGTATAGGAGTGGAGAAGGGAGGAAGGAGGTGCATCGCGTGAGCATGTACTGACTCCAGCAGGATGCACAGACAAAATGCAGGCTGCCCGTGCATAGAAGGGTCAGTAGGAATTTTGCCAAAGACATAAAAAAAGTAATTCACTGGCTGCACATTTGCCTACATCAGACACACCTTAAGGAGATCAAGAAAAAATAAGGACTGAAAATTAACCTTGATTAAACCATCCCATCTCATGCTTTATTGACTGCAAGTAGATACACTAGATCTGATGTTAGTGGTAATCCTGTGGCACAGAAAAACAGAAATGGTAACTGCAAAGGATACTTGTGCTTGAAGCCAGCCAGCTCATTTTCCACAGTGGTGGGCACTGGTTGAGAAAGGAAGACAGCTGTGTCATAAAATAGATGTGTTGATTCAAAGGTTACCTCATGAACTGGCAAGATTGGCACTCTGCTTCTGCGTCTTCAACAGACTCTTTCCATAACCTTTAACGTGTCGTCTGAGCCTCATTCAAAGTCCTTTGGAGTCTCTTTGAAAAGATGACTGAGCTGAGACTGGAACTCATAGCTATACCTACACAGAGGATTTATTTTCTTTTTACGATGTGCATCAGGGGAAAATGGACATGCTCATCACTAACTTCAAGATGTGAATTTAAAAAAAAAAGAGGGGGGGAAAGGAGAAAAAAAAGATCACTCTATCCTTGTGTCTGACTGCTCACCAACTGATGGTCCACAGCTGATTTCAGAATAAAAAATTAAGCCAGTGTTGCCCCATTTCAGACACTGCTTTGCAAAAACCCAGTTACTCTTATGAATAGTGTCTGCATGAGACCTTTTGGTAAACTGCACCAAACAGCCCAAATCAATTATATTAGTGGAGTGCTGTCATATAGAAATACTCTCTAAGCCTGATCAGTAGGCTGAACTGCAGCCATGGCAGCTTTGGAAGTGAGAAGAAATCTTCTGTCCTTGCCTGCTTCATGATGTAAAAGCGAGTCTAAATACATGAACTGGAATGAATGACCTGTACTATTTTCAGGATTTAAAAGGAGGTTAGAGGTTTTCTTAGAGCTGGAATATGACTGTGTTGTAAAGGAATGTATGTTTATGATTGAAAGATGTGTTCCAAGCTTGTCTGAAACAGAAATTTTTTCTATTTTCAGGGAAAAAAATGGTTGTTTTCACTGCAGCAAGAGCTTGCTTTCATTCTAAAAGGAACTTCCTTCTTCAGGATAATTTCTACGTATGTTCAGATATTTTATGGGTTTAATAATGTTTAAAATCATTGAGACAAGCATCTGGTTAAGCAGAGAGTCCTAAACAATGTTCTTGCTCTATAGGCTTGCAGGCAGACAGTGAAATCTCCACTCAATCCCAAGGAGAGAGACAGAGAGTTAAAGCATTTTTGACTTAGAGACCTGAAGTCTGCTTTTTAATTTTC
>NW_008824359.1:3477696-3480146 GCF_000699105.1 Pygoscelis adeliae | reverse complement strand
TTCATGTGTGATTAATTTTAATGTTGCTATCAGACCAGCAGAGGCCGTCATCCGTTACTGTGCATCTCTAACAGAGTAAGAGACCCATGCACACCAGCTATGTCACCCTGAACAAAAGCCTGTCTGCACTAAAGCGCTCCTCCATGCTGCAGATCTCAACTAGCAGAGGAGATAAGAAGACAGGTGAAAGTATGTATGTTTTAGGGAACTGGCTGAAAAACTAAGATTTCTCAACAGTAAGCAACACAGAAGATAAACAAGAATATTACTAAGCTTGTAGCCAGTACCTGGTCATTTTGCCTTGAGATATATATATAAGTGATAAAATAGACTTCCCTAGCCTAATTCTCTTACCCAAGTTGAAAGCAACAAGAAAATAAGATACTTTGGCTCTTCTTACTGGTTTCTGAGCCTTTGCTGACTCTAGGGGTGTCTATACTGATTAAAGGATACAGATAGCCCAAGCTGGCTTTAAGTAAACCACTGTAACAGAGCAGCCAAGGATACACCAGGCTTTCAGATAGTTAGGCTTCATGCAGACTCCAAGCCAGTTTCCAGTTAGCTTAGATATCTTTATACAGCACATGTTTTATAGGGGAAAACAGCTCAAGCATCCGAAATTGTTAATCACAGTGAGAACATTTCCAATGTTTTGGAGTCAAAGTGCTTTACTTTCTTATCTTAAACTTTATACATGACAGCTACCACCCAGAATTGCCATATTTATCAGAATAACATTGAAAATAGGGAGAATAGGAGTGCTATGGGACTATGACAGAGTTACAGACAAAGGCTAGAAAACTAGAATATCTGAGAAGAACACAAAAATATGGGATGATTTGTCCCAAATGCATTTGTTAGGGAAAAGAATAATCAATCATAATTCTCAACATGCTTTGTTAATTTTCCCAGTTTTAATTAGGAACATACCAGAAGGCTAATCAGGAAAGGATCATACCTGTTAATGTTTGAACAGAGGAGACAGCTTGTCCTAAACATTTCTGAGTGACAGTGATCCAGGAAACTAGTAACTGTGTACTCTACATATACAGAGACATAATCATAATAAGAAGAGGAAAGCAAATAAAATAAGAGCTTCTGCTTGCCATATTCATCCAGGGCAGGCCTATTTGTGGCATTCAATTATGTGTGTAAATCAATGCTACTGCTTTGCTAAAATTACAATACAGTATATATTGCAACATTGCATTGGTTTTAACACTGCTATGTTCCAGCTTGCCAAGGTCACCAAAAGTAATTTCTGAAAAAGCAAGGAAAGCCCCACTCCCTAAGAACAACTATGCCCCATGGAAAAGGACCTTGAAGGGTTAAAGTTCAATGCAGAAGGTGTGAGAACCTTTCACAGTGCTAGACCTAATTATAAGTTGAAGTAACATGTCTCAGGAGGAGGAAGAATATGAAATCAAAGTCTTTTGTGGGACAGTGGGGACAAGAGGTTTGGCTGCTCTCATATTTTTTCCCTGGGAGATCATCCCACTGGCTTCAGGACAGTTTGTAACAGCTCAGTTTTGAGAGGGGGAAGCATAGCTTGCAGAAGGAAGAGTTTGTGGAAAACGTAACAAAATCAGACTGTAAGCACATGCTATAGGCAAATATTTTTCTCCACAGGAGGCCAATTTAGCTCCAGAAATGTGGGGTCTATGTGTTTTTCATCTCCTAGAACACAGGACCTAAAACTTGATGGGAGGTACACGACTTGGGCTTGTATGAAGGTACTCTATGATGATAGTAGTCACAGATGGTGTGAGAGGGTATTGCAGGGGAAAAACAGCTTAGGTAGTTTAAGCTAAATCAGAATCAAAGCAGTTTGTTTATTTTTTATCAACACATAATTAACTGACAAATGGTGAACTGTACGTTCGGGGTCAGAATCAGTAGTATGACAGATGATCACAATACTAGACACTTACAAATGTTAACAAACACCTACAGATTTCTAAACGTGCTGTCCCTCACTGGCTGGGTGTTGGGTCCCCGTGGCATCCCAGGGAAGGATGCTCAGTCCAGCCTGGGCAGGGTGGTGGTGCCACAGGTTGACTTCTGGCAGCCCCAAACCAGGTTCAGGGTGCTACTGTTCTCACTCCAAGATCTCTCATCCCCATCCCAAATTTTCATGTTTCTTCTTTACATCTTTTTAAGATGAGAGAACAAGTCTTCTGAGGAGCGGCTGAGGGAACTGGGGTTGTTTAGCCTGGAGAAAAGGAGGCTGAGGGGAGACCTCATCGCTCTCTACAACTACCTGAAAGGAAGTTGCAGCGAGGTGGGTGTCAGTCTCTTCTCCCAAGTAACAAGCAATAGGACGAGAGGAAATGGCCTCAAGTTGCACCAGGGGAGGTTTAGTTTGGACATGAGGAAAAATGTCTTTACTGCAAGAGTGGTTAAACATTGGACCAGGCTGCCCAGGGAAGTGGTTGAGTCCCCATCCCTGG
>NW_008824359.1:3476212-3477595 GCF_000699105.1 Pygoscelis adeliae | reverse complement strand
GATTCTATGATTCTATGATTCTATGATTCTATGATTCTTCCTTCATTTCAGAAAATCCTTTGTAATTCACCAGTTACTGTTTAATATGGCTGATAGTCATCTTCTTACTTAACATGATGAGTTTGGGGCACATGCCCTCCAGACAGTTTTGTGTGCTTTGTCCACACTCTCTGTGTGCTCTCACACTTGTATGCTAACAGGGGCTGTTGTCCAGGCCATTTGCAAGGGGCATGTGCAAGCTCTCCCACAAAGGGTGTGAGCTACATCATCTTAAACTGCATCTCTGGCTTTGACTTCTAATATTAAAACTGTGATTGTTGCAGTTGAAAGAAGTTGAAAGAGGCCACTTGTTCTCATAGTTTCCTACTTGAGTTCCCAGTGGTTTTTCCCCTTGAGGTTTATTCCTTGCATATAATAAGTCTTTTTTCATGTCTCTGTGTTTATACTGATAAAATTGTCTTTAAATGTAGCTGTTTCTTCTATTCATTGCCTGTAGGCTGAAGTCATAAATCTCTAACAGCTCTAACTAAAGCATCTGGCAGCCATTTTACATTTAGTTCACAGGAAGAAGTTGCAGAGGAGACTTATCTGTTAAGCTTTCTCCTTGAAAACGTGTAGTTGTTCTCTTTGTTTTATATAGAAAAAGAGCATATAAGTAATCTTAAAAGCCTCACGAAAATATTACAGGGCAAACCATATATTCCTTGCCCATGCAAATCACATTAGTGAGAGCTGTGGATTAATTGGCCCAATCCCCATATCATTTTATTACATTTTCTTTGCTCCTTCCCTGCTGTATAACCCATTAAACTGTTTTCTTCACCATATGCAGAGAGATGTAGCAGCCTACCCTCAAAATTTTGGTATGCATGTACCTAGTGGATCTGAATATCCATTATTACAGAAATAAATGCAGATAGGGATCTCTCTATTAACATTCTCTGTACACAAAGACAAATGAAAAGACAATGTCATTAGGATCCCAGAGAGAGCCAGTATTGACTGAAGGGTGGCAGCTACATTAGAATCAGGGGTCTGTCCTGGTTTCAGCAGGGATAGATTTAATTTCCTTCCTAGTAGCTGGTACAGTGCTGTGTTTTGGATTTAGGGTGAGAACAATGTTGATAACACATCGATGTTTCCGTTGTTGCTGAGCAGTGCTTACACTAGTCAAGGACTTTTCAGCTTCCCATGCTCTACCGACTGAGAAGGCTGGAGGTGCACAAGAAGCTGGGAGGGGACACAGCCGGGACAGCTGACCCCAACTGGCCAAAGGGACATTCCATACCATGTGACGTCATGCTCAGCATATAAAGCTGGGGGAAGAAGAAGGAAGGGGGGGACATTTGGAGTGGTGGTGTTTGTCTTCCCAAGTAACCGTTA
>NW_008824359.1:3471283-3475977 GCF_000699105.1 Pygoscelis adeliae | reverse complement strand
TTTTTATCTCAACCCACAAGTTTTTCTCACTTGTGCTTTTCCAATTCTCTCCCCCATCCCATTGGGGGAGGGGGAGTGAGCGAGTGGCTGCATGGTGCTCAGTTGCCGACTGAGGTTAAACCACGACAGGGTCATAGAAAGTTTTCACTTGCTTTTCTCAGACTTCTTTATTGTGATCAGATTTCTTCTGCAGTACTGAGATGTATCTTTTGGCAGGCCAAGCAAGGAGTTGTAGTACTATGGATATCCTCAAGTTGGATCCTCAAGTATGTTACTGATGTGCTAACACAATTTCATTGATCCCAGTGGAATGTATTATGGTTCATATATCTGAAGCATGGTGCAGCTGGCAGTAAAATACACAGAGACCTGCTATATCCTCCACTTGTTTAGATAAGTTTATTAGTTCCTGGGCTCAGCTGACTTTACCTGCTACTCACTTATTATTTCTGCAAGCATTAACAAACTGAAAATGTGACAGGAGGCCCTGGGCTCACTTGGAGCTCAGGCAACTTATGATCTTATGCTTCAGTGCTGTTAAGATGCCACATGCTGTTGTGCATCCTGTACTATGTTAAAAATCATCTTGCAGATGTCTTTTTACTTCTGTGAGGCATATTACAAGGTTTAGCAGAGGTAGGGAGTCTTGCTCTTTAATTCTTCTCATCCTACTTCTGGATAAAGGCTGTATTAGCTACTGAGCTTGCAAGAGAGAAACAAATCCTTGGGCCTGGGGACAATTGTCTATCATGAGGTCTGCTTTTTAATTAAGAGGGCTGAGAAGCAGTGACCTTGCTGTACTTTCTATATACAAAGGCAGGAGTAGGATTAGCGATGCATCCTTTCGGGATATTACACTGGTTTGAGGGAATCTTGCTTTCAAATTGGCATCATCCAACTTCAGCAGGTTTCAATTTTGTACACACAGTAGCTCAGGACACATTACTTACCCTTTATGTAAAGGAAGCAGAGTCTTCTTCACAAATAGGTGAAAGCTTGTCTGTCAGATGGACACCTTCAGCTGTGGTCTCACAGGGGAGAGCTAGTCAAAATATACTACAAAGGCTTTGAGATGTGCTTGTAAAAACACTGGGACAGCCTCTAAGGCAAACTAGATCGATGATTTTCACTAGCGGAGGATCCAGATTCCTCATGAAAAGTAAACAAGTAACATAGATACATCTGATTTAACAGGAAACCTCTTCTTTGAATCCAATTATATGTGGTGACTGCAAATGAAGACGGGGCTATGCTATGCAGCAGTAGTTCTGTTACATTCTCCCTCCTCATCCCAAGCAATTATTGCCTTCAACAGCAGGAGGAAAAGCAAAGAGCACCTCCTCTCATTTATTTGATGGTGCTGAAAAACAGTTTGGAAAACTCCACAGCACTTTTCTCCTGTGCTCACGCCACATAAATGAGGCAATCGTTACAACTGTCTTTTTTTTTTCTCCCAAGGACATTAAATACTGTGCTCAGGGTGAAAGCACTCGTACCCGATCGAGGCAAACAAAAGCAGCAGTGAGTGCAGCAAAGTGTGCGTGGCACAGGCAGGTCCTGCCCATGGCTGTACCCTGGAATGCACTATTCTGTGCGAGTTTTCTTTATGTAAAGAAAAAGACCAACAACACCATGACCCCCAGAAACATGAGCAAAACATTCAGAGCTCTCTGCACACCACATAGACTACATAAAGGAATGCCAAAATTGATTTGTGATTAATTGACCCCTCGGAGGGAACTCTCTCTCTCTCTCTGTGTTCAAATATGGACAAAACAACCAGTTCAAGCTAATTTTTGAAGAGATAATGGTAGGTGTGCTAAGTCCCCGATGAGATCACACAGCCCATTCTCAGGACTGACAGGGATTTTCAAAGTGAGCGGCATCTCTGCATTCAAGTGTGGAAAGGGATGCAGTTCCTCTGCCCACACCCTGATCCCATGAGTCCCATGATCCCATGAGTCCCAGACTTGGTTTGGAAACCATGCAGCTCAGACCAAAGCTAGTGAGGAGGGTCATGTACATAGCCAGCTTCCCAGGTCAAGGCAGCTTGTGTCACATTGGCTGGGAATACATTGTATGTGATTGTGTAGTGAGACCTTAACCACCCTTTGAAAACATCCGTCATATTTTCATGATGGCTGATATCAGTAATTCCTTCTTCGTTGTCTAAGCCCTAACTGACTCCTGCTTCTAGCTGAATCTCATCACCCTCAGTAAGTGCTCTAGGGAAAAGCAGTAGTTGTAAAATATCTTCAGTAAAGCTTTTGACATCTGATTGCAAAGCATTTTCTGTGATTGAGAAAAATACAGGCTGGATGAATGGGCTTAAATGGGCTGAATATTAGTTGGATTACCAGTCTCAAAGGGCAGTAATGAATAGTTCAGCATCCAGCTGGCAACAAGTAACAAGTGGAGTACAATAGGGGTTGATTCTGGGATGATATTATTCCACATCTTTATCAATGGCCTGGATGATCAGACAGAATGCATCTTCAGCAAATTTGCAGGTGAAGATGGGGTGGATGGAAATATGCCAAATGACAGTAAAACTTCAAGTCACAAGGAACTTGATAAACTTCAGTCTGGGGCCAACAGAAATCTCACAATGTTCAGAAATGAAACAAGACAAAATTCTGCACATGGGACTTTCAAACTGCATACTTGGCTGCAATAGAAGGAGCATGGCCAGCATATTAGAAGTTGTAACCTTCTCCTGCTTGCTTACAGGGAAGTCACACCTGCAATGTTGTGATCTGGTTTGGGTACTCTAGTTCAAGAGGTGTATAGAAAAACACTTGCAGAGTGCTAAGAACATTGTCAGGGAGCACACAACCTTCCAGAAGAGGATGGGGGAGTTGAGTTTGTTTAATCTGGAAAAAGGAATCTAAAAAAGAACCTAATTGCAGACTACTTGAACGAGGGTTTTAAAGGTGATAGAGCCAAATTCAGCTTAATAATAATGGCAGGTGGTAAAATATTCAGCAATACCAAGAAAGCAGAGCTTGGGAGGTTGAGGTTGGATATTAGGAAAACCATTTTCACTAGAAGGGTGGTGCAGTCCTGAAACAGCTTGCCAAGAGAGGCTGTTGAATCTCCAGTCTCAGAGGTTTTCAAAATTCAGCTAAACAATGCTATGGTTTACATGATGTGCTGTCAGCAAGAGCTCTACTTAAGGCTGGATGTTGGATTAAGTCCCTCCAGAGGTCTCTTCCAGCCAACGTTTCTGTGATTTGTTCTCCATAAGTGTATTGACCACATAGATATGACAAATGCTAACTGAGAACAGTTCATTTTTCCCACCTCTCTCTAGTGGCTGTGTTAGGCAATGTTGGTAGAGTTTTATTTTACAGTCAACATGCCATAAAAGTCTTGTCCTTCACACAACAGAATCATAGGAAAAATTACTGGATCAGAAGGAATATCTGGAGGTCTAGTCCAACCTCCTTCTCGAAGAGCTATCTTCAGAGTAAGATCACATTGCTCAAGGTTATTCAGCTTTTTGAAAATCTCCAATCTTGTCAAACTGTTCCAGTGCTTAACCACTCTCATCATGAAGAACTTTTTTTCTAATGTGTAATTGAAGTATCTCTTGTTGTAACTTGTTCCCGTTGTCCCTTTTCACTGTATGAGTCTGGGAAGAGCCTGTTTCTCCTGTCAGCCACTCATTAGGACATGGAAGACTGCAAGTGAATCCCCCCTTACCTTCTGTTTCTTGGTTGAATAAACCCAACTCCTTCAGCCTCTCCCTGTAAGTTGAGTGCTCCAGATCCAGTTCAACGCCATCACTACAACAACACACTGCTGGTTTTTGTTCAGTTTGTTGCCCCCCATGACCTCCAGGTCCTTTCTTGCAAAGCTTCTTTCTAGCCAGTCAGTCTTGAATAGCAACACTGTCCTCCAGGTTATCAGTTATTCCCCCAATTTGTTGTAATTTGCTGTAATCCACAAACTTGCTAAGTCCAGCCAGTTTATCTGCAAATTTTCTGTTCAACCATTCAAGACTACACCCCCTCAGTCTGGCTACAAGGACACCATGGGAGACTGTGCAAAAGGACTTTCTAAAGTCGAGGTAAAAAACATCCACTTCTCTTGCCTTGTCCTCAGAGCCCATCTCCTCCTCACAGAAAGCAATCAGGTTGGTATAGCAAGATTTAACCTTGGTAAATCCAATCTAGCTGTTTCCAGTCACCTTCATGTCCTTCATGCACATGGAAATGGCTTCCTTGGAGACTTCCTCCAGCAATTTCCCATTCAAGAGGCAAGACTGACCAGTCAGTTCCCCCTTGATTTTTTGCAGATGGGAGAAACAATTACCTTTTTTTTCCAGTCCACAGGGACACCCCAATTGCCACAGCCTTTCAAAGTTGATAGAAAGTGGCCTCGGAATGAAGCTGGCCAACTCCCACAGCACCATGCAAAACATGTACCAGAGAATTAAATCTATAATTACATTTTCTAAGGGAGCTCAGAAATATCTTTCCCCTTAACTAGAGCTTGTATAGAATTAAGTCAACAGATTCAGAACAGGGAAGCTCTCCCCCTCCCCTTCTATATCACAATTCTTAATGTATTATTTTCTAGCTATTACTAAGAAATAAGGGAGGATATAAAGGCTAAAAATAAAACCAAAAGGGTTTAATTTAAAAAAAACCCACATAATTTCAGAAATACATTGGAAAATGCAGAGTAGG
>NW_008824359.1:3455264-3471271 GCF_000699105.1 Pygoscelis adeliae | reverse complement strand
CTGCTGGAAAAGTTTCAGAAGCAAAACTGAAAGTGAGCAGCAAAATAAACTAAACCATGAAAAATCAAAGCTCTTCTGTTGGTCTCCAGCAGGCAGCACGTCTCTCATCATTAGATGAGTAAGAGAAGAACAGATGAGCTGCCCTTGCTTTTCCTTTTGCGTAGCTGCCAATGGTGGAACACACATGTGTTGCCAACTCTCCGTGCTGTGCAGAACTCAGATTAAAACCAGCTATTGTTTCTTTGATTTTTTTCCTGGTCTTTTTTTCCATCTTCTAACCATTCCTATTTTATTTTTTCCCCTTTTTCTGTGACATTTATTGATTTTTTTTCCTTGAATTCTTTTTTCATTGTGCTTCTCTTCACTATATTTATTTTTTTATGGCTCTCCTGGCATGCTCTTTGGTTATTCTGTGGTACCCAGCATAGCCCCCTGACATAGCTTTCCACCTCCTGGCTCTTGACTCCTATTTTACAGTCTTCAGACATACAGACTCCTATATTCGTGTGGCACAAATGCAGATAAACCTTATTCCATGCCTGGACCTCCAGAGCATTAATGTAACACAAAAAAATAATAATACACCATAATGGTTAGGAAAATGTATTTGTATAACCAGGGAAAGTTATTGAAACTGTTTCACAAAGCAACTTGCAAATTCATCACTGTTGGATGACTTTACAGCTAAACTAACCTATCTCCAGGTCTGGATAGTCAGAACAAGTGAAATATCTCAGATTATTTCTGTATACAGTCTCTTTCCTGACTGTTCACAGAGCAGAAAACTCAGTCGGGTCCTTGTTATCCTGTGTCTTGATTCCTGCCCACCTTCTGAACAACTCCACTTTTGTTTCCCTCTTATTCACTCTGAACTGTACTGTGAGACCAGTGTTTGTCAGACCCATTGGCAGCATGTTTATCTCTCCCCCTTCCTATCTCCAGACCTAAATCCCCTACAGGTTCAAGCCTGAAGTTTGTTTCTCACTCCCCAGTACGCGCTCGCAGCTGTTTGTTAGTTGCAACCATTTCTCGCTCCCTGCCTCGGAGGAGCGGAGCTGCTGCCCTGTTCCCTGAGCACTGCCAGGATTTATGTGAATGATCTTTCTCAATGCTTGGTGTCCCATTTTAATGCCAACCTTGGAGATGGAGACCCACAGTTTGAGAAATGTTCCTGTCACTGTGTCAATATCCTCCTTTTAGAGATTCTCTCTCGGTTCCTGCACTCTAACACATCAAACATCAGGTATGGGCGGTTTATCCCAGACCTGCCAGGGCTCTTTCATTCCAGGTAGCATAAGTACATCAGGGCTGCTCTTGACATCAGCAGCATGTTAAGTTTTCAGGCAACTTCAGCTTGGCCTGTTGTGCTGAGTGTCCCTGTAAACACCTGGGAGCCAGCTTCATTGCTTGCTTTCATACCTTCTGAGATTTCTTCTGCCCTGACACCTGCGAAAAATAAGGCAGCTGTTAAGATCTGCCAGCACAACAGCCTCATTTTGATGACCAAAATGCTATTGTTTTGGGAGGAAATTTATTCTTTCTTTCTCATACTGGATTATAGATACTTGAGGGGCAGGGAACCACGCTGTGCTCTCTTTTAGGCAGCACCTGGCACATTACAGAATTGGGGCATCTAAGCCAAAATGGTGCTACTGTTCTCTGCATCTTATGTTACCTGACCCAGCCAGGAGATTCAGTCAACAGTTGAGTTTGTGGGGAAAAACTTCTCCTGGAGCCTCAGGTCCTGGTACAGGACAGATCCACACCACTTGGCTGGGCAGCCAGGCACCGGACTTCCACAAAGCTGCACATCCATCACAGCTCTGCTGCTCGCCTTGCCTGCTCCAGAGCCATGAAAAGCACCAGGCTGCAGCGAGCCTCAGCTGTTCCTTCACCAAAGCATCAGTCCCAGTCCCTCTTCCTCCCAGTTCCCTGGTGGCAGTTAAAAAGCCTGTCTGCACCCCTTCCTCCAACCTCCTCCCACGGTAGGAACAGCCCACAGGACATTCAGGGATAAATAAAACTTGGATTTGCCTAACACTGTGGAGAAGTCCTGAGGTAGCTGTCTCCACATGCCCAAATCCCTGAGGAGTTGGATCATTAAATGTACTCTGAGCTTGTCCAGTGCTCAAAGACTGTGGCAGGAGGAAACTCTCATCCATAGTCCTCACAGCAGCCAGTTTCAGGGATATAGGAACCTGTTGCATTAGCAATGCTCATACCAGGTACTAACACAGGGGAAGAACTAGAATTGGCAAACCTTCCTAATAAAGGGTTTTCCTGTGACAGTCAGTGGGTTAAATACCATCTTTCCAAAGAAAGAAACAATATAGCTTAATCTTGATAACAGTTTGATTCCAGGAGGAAACATTTGTTTTATAAACTGAAATTCTTTCTTTGCTGCAAGAGAGATCCAGTTATTCTCCAGCCTCCTCTGATTCCTCAGGGAATCACATGGGGTTGTTTCCATTTTCTGGTGATGTTGATTTCAGGTGATGCTGATTTCAACACAATTTTTTTTTTCCCATATCCCCAGACATATGTCTGCTAAGTTCTGCCATCCCCTTGATGTGCAGTTTCTTGGCATCGCTGCACAGCAGCAAGGTTTAATGAGAGGGAAGTGCTGGAGTTACCCGCTGGCACCTGCTCTCATTCCCTCTCCAACTTCTCTTTAGAGTGAATGAACTTCTGTTATGCCGGATATTAAATTGCACTGAATCCTACACTTGGCCAATTCTATTATCCTCTCTCTTGCATTTTTCAAAAATACAACCACAGTTGGCCATTCTAAAAAGGTCTTATATTGTTTGCATAGCATATAGATTATACACTGCGCACAGTGAATTTAGTACACAAATATCCCAGCATGTCGTCAGAAACCAGTAACTGAGAACTGGAATATATACAACAAAACATCCAGGAGCGCCAATGTCATTAAAGGAAACCCCGGTGCCAGAACAGGCACCACAGCCAGGGGTGACAGTACAGCTGAGGAAATGTCCCCAGACCCATTGGTGGAGTCATAAATACCAGCCTTATGACATTTCTTCACCCACGCTAACAGCCTTCTTCCCCCATGGATAAGTTGTATGTCAGGTTTAAGAATGGTTATGCTGGGACATGCAAGAGACATGGGGAACTGTGGTTTTTAAGTTCTGAAGCTGTTAAACTCCCTGGCTATTTCCACGCGGGAGCAGGTTCTGCCCACCCATAGCACCTCTCACCAGTGACTTCTTGGGAGTGAGCATCATGGCCCCTTCTAAGCCACATAAAAGGCACTAGGACAATAGGAAGGACTCAGAGGAGCCTAAGATCAATAGACCAATACTTAGCAGCAGGGAGCAGTAGAGTGGAAGTATTGGCTGCTCTAACCTGCAGTACGAACGATGCATTGATATCTCCTCTGGCAGCTGCCAAAAGCAGCAGTAGTGGCTACTGCAGGCAGCAGGGGAAGGCTCTCCTCCCCACCTAAACTGACTCAGACCCCCTAAACCTTTACAGCACGCAAACCCCACCCTGAGCGTGCTGGGATTTCAGTGATGCCCCTCAGCTCTGTACTCTTGTCCTTTCCCCAAGCTTGCAGTAAGCCCTCCCTCTCTTCCTGAACCAAGTCTGCTGTAACAGTAAAAGTGAGTTTTGTCGTCCTTTGGATATCATCCTAAAGTAGTTGTTCTCATTCCTGCCTGCAGTGCTGAAAAGCCTTGAAATGGCTCCTCCCCAAAATGAAGCTAAGAGAGTATTTTCCTCTTAGGAGAGAAGGATCTGCTGAATGCCTCCTGCAAATTGTGTGGGCTCTGGGGAGGTGACTGCTTGCAGAGAATCCCTTAGCCATAGTCTCCTGCAGGAGCTGTGCTCTGCACAGCAAGGAATCTCTTTGCCTGTGTGTACACCCCCAAATTCAGGGAGTACAGCTCCCAGATTGGGCTTCCCCAAAATCAGCCCCCCCCCATATTAAAGTATTTTGTAGGCTGTCACAAGTCAATTCTAGAGCAGAGGGTCGAATACTTTTGCTTCTTCAGCCAGTGTTCCATCTGCTAGATTGCACTGTATCTTATATAACAACTGTTTAACTAGATAAAATCCACCCCAAATGTTAAGTTGAAGTGAACAGAAAGATTTTCTTCATAACAGTTGAAACATTGTTTCAATCTTTGGAAAAATACATCTGAAGTAAATTTTAAAAATATTTTAAAGTCATTCTGAAAGTGCTAAAACCAGCCTTTCAAAATTTTCTCCAGTTTTTTCTCCAGTTTTTATGATATTTCACCAGATTTTGTGACAAATCAACAAAGTCAGTATTTTTGGCAAGTCTTGCTTACCTTAGAGTTCTTCCATCTGCTCTAACAACTGATCAAGATGAAATTTGTTGTCTGCTGATTTCAACGCAGACTCTGTTATTAATCTCATTGGAGCCACCTTTTGAGGCCAAACATTTATAATGCATACACATTCAGTTAATATTTAAAGAATGACTTTGTGGTTTTAAAAAATACTGAACTAAAGCAATCACGTTCCTGCTATGTAATGGACTAGTCTTGCAAGGACTGCTTCCAAGTGACACCATGCATGAGAGCTCGCAGATTATCATCCGACATAAGTAATCCAGTTGGAAAATCGCTGCTACTGTAATTGAGTCATTCAGTTGCAACTATTGTTGGAGTTATTTCCCCCTCCCGGCCCAGGAGGCAGAGACAGATGAGTAGTCAGATCCTTGTACTTGAAACACTCCTAGTATGGAAAACTGCAATGCCACTGTTTTGTTTTCCAGAAATTAAAGATGATCCTCAGGGGAAAAGTGTCATTTAAAGACATAGGGAAATTTGTCTATGAATCCAGAGGAGACTGTCAAAGTGAGTATGTCTGATTCAGCCAGTATTAGGAGTGATGCTTCATTGGCATGCAGCTTTCCTTGTCTATTTAGAATTTCTAAAAATTAGGTACAAAAGAGTCTAGCAGTAGAAACTTGGTGGGAATTTTTATTTGGTGGCACCCTACTTGAGCATTTGTTTACCATCTCTGGGTGTAAGGATCAAAGCAAATAAGAATCACAAACACACTGAATCTGATGGTCTACTTTGAAAATTCAAAGTAGCATCAATCATCTAAGTCGGTCAATTGATCATCACATTACACACATCAAAGCTTTACAGGGGTAGAGACTAGCTAAAACTCTTTTACAGTTCTGCCTTGCAAAGCAGCTTGATGGTTGAAGTATATCAGGACAACAAGCTTGTCTCCCCAGGCTCTGCAACACAAGCATAACCCCAGCCTTTCAAAGTATGTGAAGCCCTATGTATGCAGTTAATTATAAATAGCGTTGAAATGGAAGCTTAAAAATGGAAGGTCATGTTCTCTACATCTGAACATTAAATCCCTTCAAGATCAGGCTGCCCTAGATAGAAGTGGCTGCATTCAGCTGTATGGTAGCTGTATTACAAAATGTTCTTCGAAATGATCAGGTGGTGAAAGGAGCTTGACTCGTACTTTACCGAAGAGCCAAAGCAAAGAGGAAGGGTTAGATACACTGCTTTTTCTGAGTGCTCAGCTAACAGCACAAGCATGTTTGTTATAGCTACTTGACCTCAGGAATGTCTAACTATGAACTCTCTTTATCCCACTGGAGATGGGCTTCAAGTAAAGGGCAAAGCCCACAAAGCATGGGGTGTAAGGCCAGTAGCCATTCAAATACATACGTTGGACTTGCCAGTATGCAAGGAACCATGATCTGCTTGGTAGGATTTATCAGTGTCACCCTTCTTTAAACTAATATTCAGTCACAAATGTAAAAAATTGAGACCAAGAAGCCTTTGCTAGTTTTCTGCCATTGCAAATTGACACTGGCCAGAATTACTTTGTTCTTGCCTGAAGGACAACAACCAGCAGAAAGCCATGCCAAGCCTGACTCCAGACCTGTCCTTGGAGAAGTGCTGTCTCTGCTCCCCTCCAGGCTTCACTTTGTCCCACTGCTTTTCTTTCTGCCCATGTTAAGCCTGTCAATGCTAGCTGTTTCTCACAGTGCTAACCTGCCAAAGACAAATCCTGTGAACCAAAACCCCCCCAAATGTTTGTGCAAATGACTTAGCTTCTTGTCTGATTGTGCCATAGCAACCGGTTCCTGGAGGACTGTTGCCTCTCACTAGAAGCACTTTGCACCAACATTGCCTGGACAGCCTTTGGGTTGTTGAGGGGATCTGGCGTCTACGTGGAGTCCAGGGTCCACTTAGGCCTCCAGTATGAAACAACACCAACCACAGAGACCAATGGTGCTGCCTGTCATCAGCTGTGCAGCACAGTCAAGCTGTGTGTTTGAGCATCTTTGTGAGAAGGGGAGATTGAACCCAGTTCAATCCAGATCAACCCAGCTCAACACAGTCTTTATCACTCCAGACAAGTGCCCTCAAATATCCCTTGGGTGAGCTGAATGAAGAAAGAAGCTGCTTCTCTTGCTCCTTGTGGAGAACAGAGGTGGATCTTGGTATGGCCACCTGAAATTGCAACCAAATACTTTTCCTGGGGTTGAATAATATATTTTTGTTTGAATTTGGGGGAGGGGGGAATTTTTCAGGTTTCAGTGAAAACGAAAAATATGTCATTTCAGCTTGCTCTTCGTGTTGTGTTTTTAAGGGTGGTGAGGTCTACTTTAGACCTTAGATTGATTTGGGTGTGCTGTAGATATGCAAGAATACTTAGGAATTCTTGGAGACTGTTTTGACCTTCAACTGCAAAACCAGACAGTCTTGTCTCTCTCCTTCTACCTTTAAAAACACAACAGTAGTACTTTCCAGCATATGTCTGTGCTTTAGGAAACATGCAAGTTCTTTTCGGAAAACAATCAAGTGAAATCAATGAAAATCACCATTGCACGTTGTGCGAAGGATAACATCACCGCTGTTTGGCATAGAGCAAGGCCACGGCCTGAAGGAGTATGTGAATATTCCCAAGGCTATTACAAAATGGCAACAACAAGAAGCCTATTCCTGACACAATTCAGCCCATAAGCAGCTCCAGAGCAATGATGACAATTCTGTGATTCAAACTATGTGTGCGCATGGATATTGGTAGGACCAGATACCTTGGCAAGAATATAATGAGAAAATAGTGCTGATACCCTTTGCAAGCCTATTTTTGCAACTTCTGCTCATATTTAATAAAAATCTGTGCAAGTCCTGTCTTATAGCCTGATCAGAGAGGCAACAGAAGCTATAAAAGAATTTACTGACTGATCTCCCAAGGGCATATATAAGCATCAGTTCTACTCAGGCAAGCACATATTGCAGAATCAGAGCTCTAGTTTTCGTACCTCATCAACTATTTAGCTTTACTCTCTCTGTTACTGCTCTCGACCAAAATTGTGGTATATGTTTGTCATTAAAATTCCAGCACCATATTAATCTGATAAGAATTCAAACAATAAAGAAGGTGCCATGAAATTAATCTAGCACTCTGGCAAAAATCAGGGCTATGGGAATTGCTGAAGTACAAGCTTAATCCATTCTTCTTCGAGTCTCACTGTCATTTCAAGATCCACCTGGGATTGTTGTATGGGCTGGCTTTTACGTTGGATAAGTTTATGAGAAGAGATTAATAAGTATCTATTGATTGTATCTAAGCAAAGACAACTACAGTACAGTCATCCAATTCTTTTCGGTGACACATAGATTTTATGACAACATGTGTTAATTGATATAATCAACTTTCTTAAATCAAGATAAGAATAGGTCCTTAGCTGAAAGTACGTATTCCCTGGATTTTGCAGTGAGAGGCCTGAATTTTGAAAATGCCTTGTATAAAATTTGCAAGAGAGCAGGGACCATTAAAAGCAAACCCATGCACAAAGGAATCAATATAACAGAAGAAAATCCAGTTCAATTTTTTTGTCAGCTCCTAAATTGCCTGTCTTCATACCTTTTTCTACCCTGTTTCCCAACAGATACTGTGAGCATGCACTCAATGGCAACATGAGACACGAGGTAATTCCAGGATGCTCTAGGTGACTTCTGCTCAGTTCTTCAGCTCCATCCGGTCTGAAGATATTTGTGTCATCAAAGGCATATAAGAATGTACAGATGCCTACAATTTACTGTGACTAAATAGTGGTGACTGAAAATGACAGTGGTAATGATATCCTGGCAATCAGAGCTGAGAATGAGTCACATGCTGGTTTTTAAATGGAACGAAGACGACCAATTGTATGTCAATTCTGCAGGTGTCGGAAATTGCACTGGGGTAAATCAGTGTAGAAGACTCATTTATTTTTTGTGATGATACCTCTGGAAAGTAGAAGCATTTTGGTTGAACTGAATCAAAACCCTTCAGAGAGCTTTTGTTGAATTGAAAAATAAAATCCAGAAACAAAAATATTTTGGATTCTACAATTATTTCAATTTTGGACATTTCTCCCATGCTAAATCCAAAGAAATCTGAAAATTAAGATAATTTCAAATGAAAACTTTTTGCAATTGTTATGAAAAAATTAATATTTTATAATTTTATTATTATTATTATTATTATTATTATTATTATTATTATTATTATTTTAGGAACTGGAAATTTGGAAAACTTTATGCAATATCATGAAATCTGCATTGGGGGGGGGGGAATAAAAAGGTAAATCTGAAACCTTTTGTACAGCTTCACATCTGGGACCTATGCAATATATTAAGATTCCCTGTGACTCAAGTTACAAATACTCCTGTTGTGGTGGTCTTTTGAATTTAATAGTAAGGCTATGCCTCTAATATAATGTTTTTTATAAAATAGCACTTCAGCTCAAGGGAAGCTGTCTTCATGGTATGTGTGTTTCTGCAGGCAGAAGTTATTAACTTCTGTTTTCCATAAAGTCAAAGTACCCAAAATGTAGAGTGCAGCATATAGAAAACGGTTCTGTACAGGTAACGCTCTGAAGAGTCCGTGTCACAGAACCTATTCTGTGCCCTAATCCAGAAAGGACAAGACAAAAACAGCCTCAGCTCCAAAAAGTAATAGCTTGTGCTGTTTAGTTCTTAGATCCCTGATTCAGCTTTTATTATATCAGCAAAAATAGCAGCTCTCATACACGTATCCTAAGTGCATGTTAGGAATTGCAGTTGAAACTGTTTCAGGGATACGTTTGTAATGCACAAATGTCTGTCTAAGCTATCCCATTATCTCTGGGATTGTAGAGGTATTACTGACACTTCAAAAACATTTTGTAAGAATATTCTACAAAAACACTAAAAATGCGTGCTAAGTCTTGTAGGGCTCTGAAAAGCAAATTCTTCCCCCATCCACAGCTGAAAAGGTGCTACTGTCTCATTGATGATCCAAATATCTTGAATAGAATTTTACCAAAAATGAAATGTGTTATCAGCAATTGTAATTCACACTTAAAAGAGACGCTCACTCAGACATCTCAGTATTTTACAAGCAAGCCTCATTGAAGATCTCTGCATGGCATTGTATCC
Organism: Pygoscelis adeliae; assembly: GCF_000699105.1. Classification (NCBI taxonomy): domain Eukaryota; kingdom Metazoa; phylum Chordata; class Aves; order Sphenisciformes; family Spheniscidae; genus Pygoscelis; species Pygoscelis adeliae. Next base: position 3,461,828 of record NW_008824359.1, on the reverse strand, counting down.
ATTTCATGGAGTGCGCTGATGCAGGGCAAAGCTGAATGGTTGGTACCAGCCATGCAAGAACTCATTTGCTGTCTTGAGAGAGAAACTCTTGTAGACCTCACATGCGGTACCACTGACGTGTCCGTGAGACCTCATAGCGAAAGCATGCTGTACACCCAGCACTTGGGGAGTGCATAATTGCATCAGCAGGATCCTGTTGCAGTAGTAACTAAAGAGATCCTCTGGGAAAAAGAGCAGGAGAATGGGCTGGAAATCTCTATAACAACTGTCACGCTGCTAAGTTTTGCCCTTGGGCAAGCACAGTACCTGCTGAAGGCAGGAGGACTTTTTTAAGGGACTGGCACTTCATATTGCTGTAAAAATCAAATTCAGGTTGGCTCACTGAGTTCTGAAGGAGAATATCTTCAGAAAATTTCCTATAAATGTTTAATCATTTTATCCTGGATAGCATTTAATTAGCAATCTAATTAACTTTTTTGTATTTTTTGTTAATGCATGCAGCTAGCTCCCCCCCTCTCATTTTTAAATGTCATTGATATTTTTGGGCTTTCTAGATGTCCCTAAGCTTGTCAGGGTACAGCCAAATTTTCACCTTGATTTTAAAGAGGATTATGCATGTGCACACAACCTTTTAAATCCCCATTATTTCAGAATCTGCTTTAAACCCAGCTAATGTTTTTATTACAGATTTTATATTCTGGAGGAAAAAGTGATAAGGAACAAAGGCAAGATATTTCTTACCTTTCTTTTTGCAGTGAATCTAGTTAAGACATTTAAGAAAATATTCTCCCTCTGCTTTAGTCAGTGTATATTAACAAAAAGCATAAAAAAGGGAGAAGATTAATACTCAGGAGGGGAAGCACATGGAAAATGTAGGTCAATAAAAATGGCTGCATCTTTCTGAACACAATGAAACACACACATTCCTTTACATCCATCTTCTCAAACCAAAATCTGAGTTGAACTTCTGGAATCTGAAGCTAATTTCCCACTACCCTCATCCTGCTCTTCTGGCTTGCAGTCCAAGTCAGGGAGAGAAGCGGAAGAATATCAGAAGAAATCCAAGCCCGGATCATTCTCAAGAGCCATCAAGATCTTGTCACCATCAGTAAAGAGCAGTGCATGGTTAAAAGAGTATGTGAGTCCTGAAAGCAGTAACTCTGAGTAAACCCCTCTCAGGACTGAGCCCACACTCCTTCAGCGTTAATTGGAATAAGTAATTTTCATTACTCTGTGCAGAATTACTTCTTTATCAGATTCCCAGATCCCATATTCCTGCAGATATATATATATATATATAAAAAAGTATCTACAACAGCTTCACTCAGAAGATATAGTGCATGTTGCTGTTGTTTTCTTCCTCTCCTTATAAATGCCTTCTACCTAATGATTGGTTCATAATAAAGAAAAGTAAAACCTCTTTCAGTCACCTCCTTGCTATTCCAGGAGTTGAAACTATTTTCATACCATGCTTATTCTCCTCTGAGACATGCATGGATCTGATAACTAGGATGTCACAGACATCACTATGGCTCAGTCAGGGGCCATTCTGCACTACTGGCTTTTTTGGTTTTGTTGAAGATAGTGTGCTGGCATAGTCCACCTTGTGTACTCAGTACATTGGCTTCTGCTACTCTTTTGACAGAATTCACCTAGTCTAAGACACAAGCTTGCTGAAATTTTTCAAAGTAACTAGCAACTCTCAGAAAAACATGGAAAGGCAGAAATTCTGCAATTAAACAATTTTCAATGAGCTCCAGAGGTGTTTTAATGGATTTAATTAATTGGTATTTAAATGGATTTAATGATTGGCATTTAAAATGAGGCAGTGAATAGATAACCCAGAATATCCTCTCCCCCTTTCATCTCTCAGTAACAAGGATAAACTTCAAAAACATCTGTTATTTACTTACATATCAGCACAGAACAAATATCTGAGAACTTCATGTATCTGCTACCAGTTTCCCTTCCTCACTCTGAGGGCTTTGTCCATATGAAATGCAAATTATTTTGAGAATTTTCATATTGACAAGAGATGTTGCATCATCCGGTGCTTAATGATAGATGGCAAACTTCCTAAAATGGCAAGTGCCATTGGCCAGCAAGAGGCCCATAAGTATGACATCCTTGTCATTAATCAGACAATCCCTGAAGGAGGTGATCTTTGCTATGTTAGCTAGAGCACCTGTTTTATTTGGTTCTCCTCCTGTTCATTTTATCCCCAACAACAGCCCATTCGCAGTCACTGATGAGTGTGCGGTTCAGTAGAGGCTTTCCAAAATAATTGGGGTTTAATTAATTGGGGTTAAATACTAAAGTAACTTGCAACTGTAAATGTGCGAGACTGGATCTGGAAAGGAAATCTGGAATTAATCACAAAGTCTGTGTTGCTGCCATTCAGGGACTATATTGATTCAATGTTTGGGGGGGGGGAAGGACATGGGGACGTGGGACTGGTAATTAATCCAGGGTATTGGGAATTTTAGGCTATCAGTGAACAAAATTATGTGTGTGTTGGTCTGTCTTATTTGACCAATCTACTAACTGTCTTCTGGTGCTCTAGGGAGAGAGAGTTTGGGACTCAAAGTGATGAAGCAGTTTCCTGATGGAGTAATTTACGGGAAAAGATTGACAGGTCTCTGCTTTACTCCCAAAAGTGTTAGTAAGAGCCAGCCACTGGGGTGATCAAATCAGGTCTCCGGTAGGACATCTGATACCTGAGGAGGCACTGTCATGTATACCCTATTTATAACATGGTATTTTCTGCTTCCTCTATTGATCACAAATGGACTGTACTGCATGTGCAAATTACTCAATGCCTGGAGGCCGGAGAAAATAACACAATAACTTCTGCATAGTAAAGGGACGAAAATTAGTTTAATTGCTTTTCAAGGTTTTAGGAACCTGAGCCAGAGATCTGAAATACATAGGGACATGACATACTGGCTTCAGTAGGTTCTGATCTGCCCTTTTGTGCCAATGCTTAAATATGCATCACAGAATGACCAATCCTACATCAACATTCCTGGCAATACCGTTATGTAGAAATATGGTCTGAGCACTGCTGTATTTTCTGCTTCCAGACAGAAGGTAGGCAAATTTTGCTCAATAGTTAACGACATCGTTGATCTAAAAGCAGGTCTGCTATCTCATTGCAATTCAGGTGCCCTTCATCTTTTTGACACAGTCTTTGTTCTCTGAGATATTACTGTGTCCCACGAGCTATTTGCAAACCCCACAATGATAAGCAGTACTGAGAGGAAAGAATGGAGTCAGCATCATTGGGTCTGCTTAGTAACAAGCCGGAAGACATTTTGAATATAAATCATGTTCTTAAATTTGCAAACTACATAAAAAAGAAGGGGGGACAGGAGGAAGAAACTAGATCAGACAGATCAAGATCAAATTTCCCAAGTTTTGAAGTCTTTGCTCATGCCAGTGGGTTTTATATACAGACTAATTAAGTTTTCTGAAAAAGAGACACCAAACACTATACGGCAGCAAAAACTGGCAGTAGCGTACTTCTCTCCTTGTAAATTCTTTGAGCTTGAAGAATTCGGTTTCTCTTTCAATGCTTTCAAAGACATTTTTTTATTTACCATATTTCACTGATAATTATTTCATGCAGCAACTTTTATACAAGTGGTTGCTGGATGATTATGCTCCAGATGTCTATTAAAGTTGATGAATGCATTTTGGTATTAACATTCTGTAGCATGTAAAACAGTTGCAAAAGGACAGATGGCCCCTTGTAATTACTATTTCTGTTAATTATTTATATTTCTGTGTTGTCTAGAACTCCAGAAAAATGAGACGACTGCTATGTGAGGTGCTGTTTATTCCCAATGAAAGAGATGATCTCTGACGAAGGCAAGAGCAATTTGATAGGTAAAAGGGAAAGAAAAGAAGATTTATTTTCTATTATTGTACAGATAAGGTGCTGAGGAATAAAAATGAGAAGACCTTGGCTACATTTCTACTAGCAAACTAAACAGTACCAGGGATTCTCTCCTGGATCTGAGATAAAATGCATGTGCTTTTTGTGTCCCAACTCTTAAACGCTCTTAACCTTCAAAACAAGATGTCTGAATTAAAGTGTCTGGCCCATGCCGACTTTCAAATTGTGCCCAGAAATTGTCTGGGAGAGTACTAGCTGGCTCACAAAAAAAACCAGTTTCAACAACTAGTCTAATGATTAAAAGTAGAGAAGGTTGAATTGTAGTGCCCCAGTGTTGTCTAATTTATGCATATAGCTGTAGCACCATTTTAGCACAGGATCTAATTGACATCACATTAACACCTGTCAACTGACAATGTCCATTTACATGTTCTTAGTCTTAGGGGAAATACCATAAAAATACTTATCCCACCATCTAAGGGAGTTAAGTCCAGGTCCTTCTTGTTTTGTATTGGCAGAGGAGCTAATGCAACCAGACCCTCACCTTCTATTTAGTGCTAGCAACAGCACTGAAATCAGTACATACATGTGCTTCTGAATATGTGAAGATCCCAGAGGCGTGTTTGGTAAGGCAGGTTGGATATGCAAACTTGATTAAAGAAACATTTTTTAAAAGTTACATTTGGGAAAATATATGGGCTCTATTGAGACACTGGAGATGGACCAAGTTATACTATCTGACCTTTCTTCTACAATAACTATATTCAAAATGTTTTAAGAAGTAATTTTTAGGGTCTCCACAAAAAGACCTCCTTTTAGCTTTTTCTTGGAACTTGGATTAGTAATGGAGAGAATATCTCCAAGGACAGAGACTCCACATCTTCTGCAGGTTCCTGTGCCAAGGTTGTGACCACCCTCATGGTAAAAAATAATTTCCTTATATTGAGTTTGAATTCCCCATGTTGCAGCTGGTATCCACAGCCTCTCATCCTGTCACTGTGCACTTCTCTGAAAAGTCTTTTGGTCTTCTCTGCATCCTCCAGTCAGAGAGATGTAGCCAGCAATAGGATTGCCCCTGAAGCTTTCTCTTTTTTCCCAGGCTGAACAAACTCAGTTTCCTCAGCTTCTTCTTGTACATCTTGTTCTCCTACTCCACATCCATCTTGGGGGCTCATCTACACTGACTATCCAGTGAGTCCAACTCCACTGGATTCACTCCAGTACGTCCATGTCTCTCTTGCACTGGGGAGCCCAAAACCAGGACATGGTTCTCCAGATGGGTATCACAAGTGCTGACTAGAAGAGAAGGATCACCTTACCTAGACATGCTGGCTGAATTCTTGCTAATGCAGCCCCAGAGGATGTTGGCCTTCTTTATCACAAGGGCACATTGCTGGTCCATGGTCAACTAGTTGTCCACCATGACCACCAGTTGCTCTTCTCCAAAGCTGCTTTCCAGACGGTCAGCCCCCAGCTGGTACTGGTGCGTGGGGTTACCTTGTCCCAGGGGTAAGACTTTGCTTTTGCGTTTGTTGAACTTCATGAGGCTCCTGTCAGCCCATATCTCCAGCCTGGTGAGGTCTCCTTGAATAGCAAATATCTTCTGCAAACTTGCTGAGAGACAACTCCAGCACGTCATCCAATTCATTAATAAAAGTGTTAGGCGGTAACTATTGGCCACAGTATTGATCCCTAAGGGATGTCACCAGTAACCAGCCACCAGCTGGACTTAGCACTTCCAGTCACTTGCTGTTTAACATTTTTCCTTTTCTAGTTAGCTCATTTCTGTTCTGAATAAAGAAAAAATAAAAAGAAGGATATATTTTGTGATAGTAGTATGCCTTATGTGAATAAAATTATCAAAAAAATGTCCATAATAATTAGTGACAAGCTCTGGACTGAAGAAGAAAACTGATATTAATGATGTTTATGTCAGATTCTGTTTCCAGTGCCTCTGCTGCTAGGTCAATCTTGGATTAATTACACAGTGGGTAATTTCCCACTTACGATGATAAAACTTTTGAGTAAATCAATTACTTAATATTATTGACAACACCGGTATATTATAACTGTTATAATAGAATCATAGAATCATAGAATCATTAAGGTTGGAAGAGACCTCCAAGATCATCAAGTCCAACCGTCAACCCAACACCACCATGCCCACTAAACCATGTCCCCAAGCGCCTCATCTACCCGTCTTTTAAATACTTCCAGCGATGGTGACTCAACCACTTCCCTGGGCAGCCTGTTCCAATGTTTAACTACTCTTTCAGTAAAGACATTTTTCCTTACATCCAATCTAAACCTCCCCTGGCGCAACTTGAGGCCATTTCCTCTCATCCTATCACCAGTTACTTGGTAGAAGAGACCGACACCCACCTCGCTACAGCCTCCTTTCAGGTAGTTGTAGAGAGCGATGAGGTCTCCCCTCAGCCTCCTCTTCTCCAGGCTAAACAACCCCAGCTCCCTCAGCCGCTCCTCATAAGACTTGTTCTCCAGACCCCTCACCAGCCTCGTTGCCCTTCTCTGGACACGCTCCAGCACCTCAATGTCCTTCTTGTAGTGAGGGGCCCAAAACTGAACACAGTATTCGAGGTGCGGCCTCACCAGTGCCGAGTACAGGGGCACGATCACTTCCCGGCTCCTGCTGGCCACACTATTTC
>NW_008824359.1:3449198-3452028 GCF_000699105.1 Pygoscelis adeliae | reverse complement strand
TGCCGCGCGAACTGCCGCGCCACGCCCTTCTGACGCGCCATGCCCTGTTTGGCCGCCCTGTTCGCCACGCTCCGGGTCGCTCGCGCTTCCTGGGGGCTGCTCTTCTACTAGTAATACTAATTACTAGTCTTTAACTAGTCTATAACTAGTTCTATAACTTCAGTCAACTCGAACTAAACTGACTTGACTGAAGTAAACTAAATAATCTACTAGGATGGTCCATTTCTGTGCCTGAATTCCTTTGAAGTTTGCTTTCAGTCCTGGGGGCTGCTCTTCTACTAGTAATACTAATTACTAGTCTTTAACTAGTCTATAACTAGTTCTATAACTTCAGTCAACTCGAACTAAACTGACTTGACTGAAGTAAACTAAATAATCTACTAGGATGGTCCATTTCTGTGCCTGAATTCCTTTGAAGTTTGCTTTCAGTTAGAAAATAAATTCAATGTATGTACATTCAGGATCAGGATCTCAGAGCAGTTCTGTAAATACGGAGCAGTATTGTTTCTGAACTTAACATTTCCTTATGTTGAACCAGAACATTGGGGTTTTTTTCATTTCCCATTATTATCTCTATTTCAATGGTATAAGGAGACCATAAGAGAAAGGAACCCCACTGATTTATTGTATAACCTTAAGAAAATGTTCTGTCCTTGTCTGGACAGAAGAGGGCTGATAACAAAAGCCCTTCCCAGGAAACATTCAGACACATTCCTAAATATATCAGCAGGGTGAATATTGGCAATCCATAAAGTTTACTACATCTATGAATTATTTATAGTATCTAGGCTCTAAGGGGTGGGTATACAGTTCTCTCCACCACCTTAAAAGCTCTGCCTCTGGTACAAATTACAACCTAATTATAAACTCAGTATAAAACTCTGGTGCAAACAAGCCTGTTTTGCTCCAACGAGAGCAGCTAAGAGCAGCCATGAGCAGTAGCAGTGGTGCTGCTGGTAGCGGGTCTCTTGTTAAGACACCATCACTTCATCATGCTTGATGTCATGCTGTTCCCATATATCTGTCCTCCTATCACTTCTCTGGGCCAGCACCAGAAACCTGCAAGCAGCAACTGAATATTCCACTGATGGGAGACAAAGATTTTATTTTAACAAACTGTATGTTATCCTGTAGCTTCTTTCCCCTCTTTTTGTTATTTGTTGTCAGTGAATTAAGACATTAGGGGATGTCTTTTGGAACGAGACATCCAATTACAGCAATATTTAAAGAAAGAATGAAGCAATATCAGCCATATCACACTGCTGTCTGTGTGAACTCCTTTTAAGTGAACTCCATGACAGATCCCAAAGTGCACTTTCCTGTCTGTCTTGCCTCTTAACTCTTTTCCTCTCTGCTCCTTCCTCAGTGGTCTGTCACTTCTGTTTCATGCCCCATTTCTTAGATTTCTTCTAGAAGCATTGTCTGTCCAGATAGAGAAATGTAGTCACTGTTCCCTGTACTATTAATTTTAATTCATCTTTAATGCTTACCATTCCTTCCTTGAACTGTTTAGCCTAAGTGTCTATTTTACTTTGGATCAAAGATCTTCCTTAAATGCATTCCCATACTTAATGACCCTGTTTCCTTTCCTTTTGGCTTTGTAATGAACGTCTTTGCTGGAAAATGAAGACAACAGACCTCTAAAAGTTGGTGTCTTCATCTCAGTCTCTCAGACTGGCTCTCTTTACACAGGCTGACATTTAAAATGTATGTGTATGGGTGGTATGTACACACAAACAAATAAACATAAAAATATATTTCTAAAAGATAACAGTGAAAATGTTGCCTGAACACAGCAGGGTTAGAAATCCACCATAGCAGAACCAAATCAATTGGAGGTGGTTTTTTTTAAATAGCTGCTTTGCTTTTAAATTGTGGCTGATGTGGTACCTTTACCCACTCTATGATTGGCTGGCCAGTGAGTGAAGCATATGTATGAGTTGTCCCATTAGCCAGACCGCAGTCTCTGAGTGTGATGAGCAGAGGGCACAGATGGTCATCCATGAGCTGTGCAGCCGTGCGATGAAGAACATAAAACTAGAGCCGGGCCTGTCTCTGCACTGTCCTGGTTACTTCCTAGACACTTTTGGGTTTTAAATCCAAGAACAGCATTATGCAAAATGCATAAATAGGTGTACCTTAGTCCTTTCTTAGGTCTGACCTAGTGAATGAAAAGTAACCAATTCTTTCAGACTTCAGTGGGGGTTTTTTAACACCACACACTTGATGGCTTGATTGTTTTTAGGATTAGCTTTTCTGGCTAGCTAACTCAAGTTACTGGAAATTCCCTGACGTTATGGAGAGTTTTGGGGTCCCCCAGTGGAAAAGATTTGTGAACTGAAGTAGGATGACAACTCAGCATCATGCACAAGGCAACCTCATTGCTTAGACACACTAGAGGTGGGCTAGTAACAGAAGGAGGAGTAAAATCGCAGTGGGAAATGCCACGCAGGAGGCTGGAAGAATATCAAGACAGCATTAGACTGCGGTCCATCTCCTTCACAGTATAACATTAAAGGCTATCTTCTGTATATATTTAATTGCTAAATTAGACTGAAGATAGTAAAAGCATATGCTTGCCCCCTTATGGAAATCAAGCCTCTTTCAGATATACCAGTCTCAGCAATCAAACACTGAAGAGTCTGTCATCACCTACATGTGAATTTCAGAAAGGTCGCGCCCATCTCTATGAAGGATGAATTTGTTTGTAGTGGATAAGTACGCAGAGTTCACTCACCTCTACAGGGGCAGTAAACACTGTGCCCACTTTTCACAGCCTGCACTGGACCAACAAGTAAATGAGTTTATCCACTTCTTTCTTTACCACTAC
>NW_008824359.1:3436268-3449163 GCF_000699105.1 Pygoscelis adeliae | reverse complement strand
TGTTCTTTTTTTTTAAGCGGGGGGGGGGGGTGGGGGTGTTACCTCTGCTGGAAGTATCTAGCTAGCATGATACACACACTGATATAAATGTATTACTTCAGAAATTAGTGCCAGTAGAATTCTGTGCAATGTTTAGACAAGGCTATGGAAGGGAAGGGCAGTTGAATAAGATGCTTAAGCCATTAAATGTTTACATTGTAAGTATTTATCTTCGGAAATTAGACACACTGCTATTCCCTGAATGACACCAACTATTAATTGCATAATCTGTGATTGTAAACACACTTCTGTTGTTTCCAAAGCATTTGGGGCTTCAAAGGCTGAGAACAGTTGAAAAGAAGTCAAAATTTATTACCAAATGGCTTGTTCACCAGACAGATTTCCACAATAGTTTTTGCCTTGGAAGAATTTGAAATTGCACCATTTCATATCTTGAAGCAACCATCTCAGAGATGATCTGGAAACACTGAAGATGAAGGAGGCTCCAGTAAGTCTTCAGAAACTCATAGATGGGTGATCTTGCTGTAAAAATTGGCAAAGTACCCACATATGAGCATAAGAATGCCTATTCCAAGCAAGACTAAATGTTCATTTTTTAGCAGCATCCTGCCAGCAGCAGCAACCGCAAGAAAATGTATACTGTATAAGAGTATAAGAAAAAGCAAAGTAAATGATAAATTCTCCACATGGTTTGCCAGCCAGCAGCAAGGGCTCTCCAGCAGCACTTCTGTTCAGCATAAGCTATGCTGACATCAATACAGGCATCCTTTACCTAAATAAATTTGCAATATTAGCCCAGTGGTCAGGCTGAGTTTTTTCACTCCATTTTATAGTCTTTCCCTCCCTTGATCTTTTTCTCTATTACAGTACCATTGGCCCCTGGCTACACCAAGCTAAATGATGTCTCTCAAGCCACAGGAATCCCATCATAGAGGACTCCTGGCTTGGACCATGTAATAATGGATACAGAACAGGTGACTAGGTCATGTGAAGTACACTCTTGTATGCAACAGAGCATGTCGTGGATGTCTTACCAGGCATCTTACAGCATGTGGTGGATGGCCCTTCACAACTTTCTAAAATCAATTAGATTCTGCAATGGCATTCTCCTGGCTGCAAGGCAAAGCTGATGGTGGGGTGTTTTGCAGTTCCAGCAGAGATCAAGATCATAGAATCATAGAACTATTTAGGTTGGAAAAGACCTTTAAGATCATTAAGTCCAACCATTAACTTAACACTGCCAAGTCCACCACTAAACCATGTCCCTAAGCGCCACATCTACACATCTTTTAAATATCTCCAGGGATGGTGAATCCACCACTTCCCTGGGCAGCCTGGTCCAATGCTTGACAACCCTTTTGGTGAAGAAATTTTTCCTCACATCCAATCTAAACCTCCCCTGGTGCAACTTGAGGCCATTTCCTCTCATCCTATCACTTGTTACTTGGGAGAAGAGACCAATACCCACCTCGCTACAGCCTCTTTTCAGGTAGCTGTAGAGAGCGATGAGGTCTCCCCTCAGCCTCCTTTTCTCCAGGCTAAACAACCCCAGTTCCCCCAGCCGCTCCTCGTAAGACTTGTGCTCTAGACCCTTCACCATCTTCATTGCTCTTCTTTGGATGCGATGACCACAGGCAGCTGCAACAGGGATTCAAACACCAGGGGAGAAGTAACCACGCTGTGATATAGGTATGAGAGGCACAAGTATATAAGGGGTGGGTGCAAAATAATGGGTAGAAGAGCTTGAAGTGAGGGCCAAATCCTCAATCTCATGCTCAGCACAAGCTTGGCAGGTCTGTGGAGGGACAGAGGAGAAAGCCAAGTGTCAGACTGATGCATCTTCTCTCTGGTAGTGGGATCCCCGTGTTCTTTCACTTGTATCCTTAGCCAGTTCACTTTTCTAATTTCCAGGACTTCCAGAGGGCAATTATACCTTTAAATGACCTCTCAGCTGGAAAAGAAGCATGTAGCATGCAAGTTAATCGGTCACATCTCAGCTGTGTAATTCTGTATAGAGCAGTCAAGTCCATGAAAGCTTTTTTCAAGTCCAACTTCAGCTTTAAGTTGACAGCACCTGGAAACCTGACTCTTCCCTCTCCTAGCCTCTAATTGGTGCTTTCTCCACTACATCATCTCCCCTCCCTAAAACAAATCCCCTTTTAATTAATACTTTACTTGTAACTGATTTCTTTGTAGAGGTGACAATGTATGCGTGTATGTTTCTGTGTCTGCTTATTAGAGAAATGCAATGTCAATGGAGTAGCAATATGCATTGTTGAGAGCTGGCTGAGTAAACAAGCTGTATTTTGCAAAAAAACAGAGACTTTCACATTCACAGAAACACTTCTGATCATTCTGTTTGAACCTCCTCGGTCTTCACCTTTATTGATGAAAAAAAAATAATGTCAGTTTCTGATCAAAAGTGGTTTTTGCAAACAAAATCAAAAAGTTTAATTTCCAAAGCCTCTAAAAGTTATCATTTGATATCTTGAGGCTTTCTCTCCCACTTAATTTTTGAAACAAAATTTCATCAAAATCAGTGGTGCTTTGTGGAAAATATTGGAAGCATTGACTAAAGTTTCTGGAAAATATCAATGAGTAAGTACAATCACATTAAGTGTCTTGGAAGAAATAACTGACTAAAAAAACGTGTGTGCAGCATTCCCATAAAAAACAAATCTGTTGCTGCCTGCTGTTAAGATCTGGTGGGTAGCTTTGCAGATAGCAATGGTTTCTGCAGTTTTCTTTCCTCTATAGAGTGCTGCACAGCTCTTTACTTAGTGCTAAATTTGCCTATAATGATCACGCTAGTATATAATTACTATTCATGTGCACTCTCTATGCTTTGTCATCACTCTTAAGTATTGAATAACATCTCTTAGGGTAAGGATTAAAGTAGAAGGAACAAAATTGTGCTGTCATTTGGATGTATGCCATGGTTCACATGAATGTTACTTGGTGCTGCCAGAAAATCTGGAAGTTGAACTTTACTCCTACTCCCTCTCTCTACACTGAATCGATTTCTCACAAGTCTTGTCCTCAAGTTTTTCATCCCCAGTTTTTGAAATCATTAGAATGATTTTGGCATTGTTTCCAGGACAAGGTCAATAAAACTTCAAGGTCTTACTCTGAAAGCTTGGTTGGGGCTGTGAAGGCTGTCTGTGTTTAGCCTATGTGCCATGTTTCTATGCAATGCTAAAAGAACGTCATATCAGCTAGCTGAAATCTTATATTTCCATATAGAAGGACACCCAGTACTATTGGAAACTGCTGCTCCTACTAAAGTTATGAGAGCTTTTTCTGTGCTGAAATCCAAGCTAAAAATATGCATGGTGCTAACTGCTGCCCCATTTTCAAAAGGAATACGTTTGTGCTTTATTGAGGCTGAAATTGGTCCCTCAGATGGTTATGAAATATTATGGGCACTGAAAGTTTAGATTTCATTACATAAGCATTTTGAAATTTCAGAATTTTTTATCTTGCTCAAAATATTAAGAAATTGCTGTTAAAAATTGCTTTGAAAAATGAGGATATGGAATCCACTATGAAATGAAATTTCTGATTTTTTTTTTTCATTTTTGTCGACCTTTATGAAAAAGACCAATTTTGCAAATCCTTATGTTTCAACTTTCTGCATTCAGGAAGCGGGAGTCGTCTTCTTGTTTCTTTATCCAGCTGGCAGGTGTCCAGCCTGGGTTAGTTTTCCAGCACAGCTAGTACAGAAAGACTGGTAGGTGCAAACACCGCTACATTCCTCCCCAAAGGTATCTCAGACAGGGAGGCTGAATTACCCTCTCGCATTGCCTGCAGAGGGAACGAGGATGGCCAGCTTGGAGTACACAGCTAATTTTTTGACATCCAAAATTCAGAGGGATGAATGTCACTCAAAGAACCCAAATGAATTGGAATACCTCTATGAGTAAAAATTAACCTAGAAAAAGAGCTGCAATATTAAATCCACGCTATCTATATTTCCTGCATCAAAACAAAACAAAAAAAAGCCTAAGTTATCTTGAAGTTGGAGTCAGAGAGAAAACAGCATGGTATATAATAAAGGACTGACTTGTTCCCACTTGCTAGAACTGATTCTGATACAAAGGAGTTGCAGGAGAGAAAAGAAATATCAGACACCAAAAGGATTCTCATTTTCTAGTGTAAGGAGGAAAGAAACAAGTCAGGATAAAACCTGACATATCTCAGAGATTTCAGTTGTTGTATAGAAAGAAGAGGATAAATCTATCTTTTTATCTCCTGAAAGGAGTTTGTTTGTTTGTTTCTTTTTAGCAAAAACTGGTAAATCTTTTTCAATCTGACATCAGATTTGCTCTCCAATTAAATTGGTTTTTGGAGTTTCTTATCAATATGTTCTGGGAAACTATCATACAGATGCAGCATATATTAGAAATGTCAGAATACCATCTGTGAGCAGAAAAGAAAAAACAGCATAGACATTGAAAAGAAATATCTGGGGTTTTTTAAATTAATATGACAATACTCTGATTTTTAAAATTCAAAATAAGCATGAGTGTCAGAGATAAAGGAAATGTTGCACCTCATAAGTGAATGATTTGTACAGTTAGCAACTTTACAAAGAGGTTTACGGCATTTTTTTTTCATCTTAAGTTTTACATCAACATTAAAACAAATACCCTGAATTCCCATCAAAAATGTATGAACTTTTTACCCAGTCCTCCTAACTTTAACATCTGTCTGTTGTTTGAAAACTTGATTCACGATGGTAATTGGATAGTCATTCTGCACATCTGATGTATTCTGATAATTTTTGGAATTAGAATATAAACTGCATCTTCACTGTAGACCAAATCTTCAGACCATAGGTGTCCAGGAGAGGCCTCAGGAGTGGTTAAATCCAGGAATTTGTGAGACTTATTAGTCTGACTTCTTTGTTACCAGACATCTAGAGAAGAGAATTCAGCTTTATGTCTACAGTCATGTGGTCTTCAGCCTGAGGTAGCCCCAGTCCTTAAAAAATTAAAAAGAGATAAAAAAATAGTTAATTCCATGCTATTAGGCAATTCTGTCCATCCAGAGAAAACAGCAGATCAATTTCAGATTTCAAGACTGAAAATTATCTTTATTTCAAACCACTGCAAAGGATGGGTAAGTACTGAAACAGTCAGTGAAGGGAAATAAAAACAGCCTTACAAGGTATTCAAAATATTTTGTTTGAGTTTGACTTTCATGTAATACAAGTGAAAAATCTGAATTAGTCATTCTGAAATGAAGCAATAAACATTTTGTCATTCCAAAAATGCCAGCCTAGGGCACGATGATTTGATGTTGCCATACCTTTTTTACTGAGTGAAATCCAAAAGAAATCAGATTTATTTCATGATTTTTATTTTTCTTAATGCCATTTAGTTCCCCTGAGGTTTCTTTTAAGCCCTTCTGTACTGCAGTCTCTCTTCGAAGAAGGAGAAATTCAGGATTGGATAGCTTCTGGAAAGAGACTTTATCAACTGACCCACATCATTACCAATGTGTACAGCACAATGTTATTCAAGAGAGCAATGGGCTAAGTCAAAACTATAACATTTGAGCAGTATCATTAGTTTATGACTCATCTGAAGTCTGTCTAAAAAGTCCATCTAATACATCTGCTGCAGAATATAGGAAAAATCCACATTCTTAAATAAAACCAGCAAAGAAAGATGCATACACGTATAACAACGGGGACTACAATCCTCAAATCAATGCTAGCTTGTTTGTCTTCCTCATTATTGAAGAGGAACGCTGTTTACAGTGCTGTTCGCCCTAGTAAAAATCCCAGCACACACAAGAGCTTTATCTTCATTGGCCTTTACTGGTGCAGCCGTCTCTGTTGGTTTCCTTATCAGTGTTAATAGTAAAGATCATTGCAAAGTACAACAGAAAAAGAAAATATTATTATACAACGCATGGCACAGCATAAGGCTCATATTGGTTGGTACTCCTCACTACAACTAGAATTAATACTATGTTTACACAGAAAAGAATCAGGCATACTTTAAATAAAAACGCTGCAAATACAATTGGTTCAACTGGGTTTCAATTCAACCACCCAGCTAGAAAATACTTCATATAAGGAATGGAAATGGGGTCACAACTAGTATAAGCCACAGCATAAGTAATAAGGTTATATATTCAGATGGTTTATGTTAGTTGAATCTCATCTAGTTCTAAATATTGTGTGATTGTCAGTCGCAGGTGAAACTGGGTGTAGAATAATGTCATTGTGAAACATGCAGTTTAACTCACTTGCCGGCCAGTTTATGGTTTGTCACTATGCTCTTGACCTAACCCCTCATTTTTGTAAAAAGTCTTGAAATCAAAATGTTTTGACTGAAGAGTTCAAAGGGGTTATGTACTGGGACTTACTTGTGCCTTTTTTTTAAACAGTATTTTTTTCACTGTACATTGTGATCCAAAAATATAAAGTAACACATTCAAGAGCATCCATTGCAAATATAATTTTGCAGCTTTATCTGACTCAGATGAAAACTCATTTTTCCAAAACAGTGCATTGCTGAAAGCTTTCAGTAGCCCTGCCTCTAATTTTTGTACTAAAAACCAATGCCACTTACTATTAATGTTATTAATTACTGCCACATAAATAGTAATTAAAATATTTAGTTTGCTTTTAATTATTCCACTTTCAGAATATTATTTATAATTAAATGGAGTTGAGTTCACTGTCATTTTACTGTGATATAACACAATAAGGCCTAACATCCTATTAATATCAAAAAGTATATTTAAATCACATAGGAGTTGCCATGAAAGGAAGAGAAGACCGCTTGCTTTCCAAATTATTTTTAACTCAAATTGGGTTAAAAAATACAAATTCTGAAACTTTTTAAGGAATAAATGTTTAAAAATAACATAACAATGTTAATACTTTTTTTTTAATAAAAAAGTTCTTTTGCCTGAATATATAATACTAGATTGGCTGGGCTGTTGTTCAAAGAACTTCCTATTCCAGATACATCTACCTGCATGTAACTGTAGTTTTTATTGAGATTTGGGAGGAATAAAGCTGTGTGGAAGTGTTATACCTCACATATATCCAAATTTATTTCAGAAGTATTTCAGTTTGCCTTACAGTGCTGTTGCGTATTCTTACTAAGAAATAGCTCCATGTCATCATAATTTTAAACTTATACAGGCTTTTGAAGGAAAGCTTATATCTATGCACCACACCTGACTTTGGATTTGGTGCTCTGCAAGCTTGATTGCTGGATCTGAATGACATTTCTGCTGTCATTCACTGTGGTTTAATGTTGTCAGATCATGCAACATCCCCCCATTGACATTCACGCTGCATAAACAGCCCACAATTATCAAAATGAAAGGCTGTTATTGCTGCAAGAAGAATGCAGCCCTACCCCGGAGTGTGCAAAATGACGGGTTGCAATCACCATCCTCGGATAAGCGTTCCTGAACAGCCCCTTTTGACGGAAGTTCAGGTCTGAGTTTCAGAGCCCTATTCAGTGTGGTAATCCACATAATTGATGCCTTTTCATCCTCCTTTGTTCAAATCACCAGTCAGCTTAATTGAGATCTTGTGAGGGGGTAATGAAGTAAACAGTTCAACGAATATCTGCATTAGTGTGATGGCAGATGCCTGCAATTAAAATACTGTAGCTACATTACAGCACATATATTCCACATTGCTTTCAGATCTGCTCAGAACTTCCCAAATGAGTGTTTGTGGGTTTTTCCTGGACGGGTTGATACCAGCCCAGGCCCTGAACAAGGACCTGCACAAAGACTGAGGGAAGTCAAACGGGACGTAGACTAGACCCATACAGAACTTGAGCTCACCTTTGCTTTTCTTCTTGTGGAAAGAACTTTGACTGTGCTGATATATGTTAAAAAAAATTGCATAAAGCCATCTGAGTATTCATTTTAGTTGCTGAAATCTAGGCAAGGTCAGATTTAAGAAGGATAGGGGGAGAAAGATGAGAGGAAAAAACAGGAGTGACCAAATGGAAGAAGGGATGTGGTAGCTAACTTAGCTCCTTTGCCAAAATACTCGCTGGCATGCCTTGAGACCTTTGAGAGTTTAGTAATATACACACATAAGACCATACCTTCAAGTTCAGGACCAGAGAGTGAGTCAAGATATCCCCTGTGGTGTGGAACACCCTAATTTTCATTAGAAGGCTCTTGACTGCTATATTTAAAGGTTCTTGAACTGAATGAACCCTTCACCTCAAACTGCCTCCCCTCATAGTCAAGTAGGCCCTTCCAACCTTGCAATTGCTCTGACTTATGCTGACCATCTGGTTTAGGGGAGAGCAAACAGTTCCTATGTGATATCTATATGACACCTAGGATAGAAGTATCCCCCATTAAAGTAACCATCTCCATGTGCCAGAGAGCAGCAGGCAGTGAGCTCATTTGCTTTGGACGTTAAAAGGTAGACCACCACCCAGAGTGGGAGGGCTTCCCTGGCAGGCTGACAGAGCTATGAAGGACATTTGAGCTCTTGGAATCTGAAGCGACACAGTCCAGAAGCAGAGGAGCTGGTAATAAGTAAGAAGCTGTCAGAGTAATCTGACAGACAAACTATGTGGAGCAGAAAGGCAAATGAATCAAAAGGAGTTGGCTTGTAGGTATTACTGCAGAGAAGAAAGAAACAACCCACTTAAAGGTGGGACAAGAAGTTATAAAGACGTGGCTTTGACATGAAATTTCTTGCACAGAAATGACCCTTAATTTATGGGGGTTTTCTATTGGTTTACCCAAACAGAACACCTGAGGGGAAAAAATAAAGGAAAAAACACAACACAACAGTCTGTCTGTGCCCCCCAGTTCTCTTTTTTTGGGGGTCGGTAAAGAAAACCTTTTTAGGAAAACCACCATCACTGCCAGCCTGCAGATCTAATACAGCAGATCCAATACAGAGTCATACCTTGGTGCTTACATTTTGGTCTCGTTAGAGAAAGGCGTTTGTGCTGCATCTTCATTTTTATCCCAGATGATGGAAATGGAAGGAGGGAGGGACAGAGAAGAGCAAAAGAAATACATAGAATCTCTTTCTTCTTCCATTTCCTTCTTACCCACTACCCAATTAGTACTCTTACTGTGTTGTCCTGGTATCATTGACTGTAATTTCCAGTCAGTCCTTCATTACTGCTAGCTGCCAAAGCTTCTTAATGAGGGAGCTACCCTTCACAACTGTTACAGCAAACACAGAAAACACAGTCTAGCAAATCCTTTTATCACCTGCTTACTGACAATGATCTAATCTCTGCAAGCCAATTCCAAGCATCCATTCACCTCCATAGTCTATTTTCTTGCAAGAGAAACTGGTTTGCTGCAGCCCAAGCTGGAGAGGACATAGATATTGGTAAGCAGACTGCAGCCAGTCAGGAGCTCACTCACCCCATGCTGCTTTCCTGCAGTACTCCCAGATGTTTGGATGAAAGCTCTCTGGGAAACATTTCATGTTATTAGTACTGAAAGGAATGAATTACAGAAAACAGAGATTCAAGAGACCTATTAGAGCTCCAAGGCACTGCACATTGCTCTCGGGAGTCTATTTTATAGTGCTTTGTCCAGTGTAGTTCTCATTTTGCCAAGGGGGTGTATGGGATCCAGAGGGAAATGTTTCTGAAAGAGAACTATAACTATCGACAGTAACGTAGGAACTCAGCAGCTAACAAAAGGAAAGAAGATTGCCTTTTTTGTTGTGCTACCACATTACCCAAAACAAGGCAACCCGCTGCCACTGACATAAGTAGGCATTACTTTATATTGCTAGGAAAGCTAGAAAAACTACTTAGAAAAGTAGGTGTGTTGGAACAAGAGCCTGAATAAAGTGAAAATAAATGCGTGCTGGAAGAATTAGAGCAAAGTAAGGGAATAGGGCTTTGATGTAATTAAAAATCAACCCCACTTCACGCCAAAGAGTGTAACAAGTGAGCAAAATTAACTCCAGGACACTGAACTACTGCTACAGCCTGCATGTGGTATGTGCAACAAGGTCAATACGTGACAGCTTTTGCTGTTGGAATAAATACATGCTAAATAATTGTTCTTATTGTGTTATGGAATGCAGCACTTACACCAGAGGGTACATCAGTGTTTCCAGATATTCATTTCACAGCAGGCTTTTCAGGTTGGCATATTCTGTACCTTAAAGTTCACACACTGAAAAAGTATGGTAGCAGAGAAAGCACTTTTTTTTTTCCTTTTTACTATTGCCATTTAAAATTGCTTTTCCATAAACATGCCAAATTATGTCTGTGCTTTAAAAATCATGTATGAACAGCAAGTGACAGTATTCTTCCTTGTCAACATAATGTCTCCTTTTTTCAGCTTTTAGAAGGACTAAATAACAACACATCAAGACATCAATTCAAAACAAAAACTGTTACTGAGTTTTGAGGCATCTGTTTCAAACTTGACTTTTAAAAATGTGACTTTTCAGAATACTTTCTTTATGCCACTTTTTTGTGTGACAAATTAATGGCTAGCAATATATTTCACAGAAATACAGTCCAGGAATTTGCATTGTACCATCTCTTATAATTGCTTATGTTTTCAAGCATTATTCAGATTTGTTTCTGGTGACTAGTGAAAGTCCTGATGTATGCTAATTAATTGCATATGTCATCAGAACTTTTTCAAGCATTAGAAGCGTTTGCATCTGAGAAAGACGGGGATAAAATCTAGTGATAGAGTGAACCAGCACAAACCTCTTGTCTGATCACCACATTCAGGGAGTAAATAATTTATCTCAAAAGATCCCACTCTTATTTAAAGTCTTTCCAATGGTGGTACCTTCAACTACATGCCCCAGTAAGCTACCCCTGCATTTACCCATCCTTATTACACAAGGTACAAGACTGGATTATCTGAAGGTCAATTTTCTTTACCTTCAGTTTGCAGCCCATGGTTCCTCTTAAGCTATTGTCCATAAATGTGAAAACCTCACTGCTGCTACACTTCTCTATGTACAAATAACTGCACACAGAGATTAATTCACCTCCTAACTTTCTTTTTCAATAAAGTGGATTAGATAAGCTCCATGGAGCTTATATTGTAAGGCTTGTTTCCAACACTTGGATCCTCCCCTGAATTCTCTCTAATGTTATTTCCACATCTTAGGATAGGTGTCCCACAACTAGAAATGGCGTATAACAGTCTTCTCAAAGCCTTATCCATGGGAAAGATCACTTTCTTATGCCTGACATCTAGCTTTTTGCAGGTTGAACTCAACAGACCCCAAAATCTTCTTTGAGTCCTCAGCAAGTCTCCATGTGCTATGACAAAGCCTGTTTTCTTTACCTGTTGTATTACTTGTGTTTGTCTGCACTGAACGTAGATTTACTGCGGGAAAAGCTGAATTCTCCAAGTTTGAAACCAAGCTGTCCAAACCATCCTAATAAATAATAAATTACCCCCAACATTTGCTGCTCTGTCAATCTTCGCATCATCAGTAAGCCTTGCCATAAAGCATTCGTATTTCCTAAATTATTGATAAAAATATTAAATGCAATTTAACTATTATCTAAGAAGACATACAGGTAATAGCTGATAAGTAACAACTGTTTGAGACCTGTCACTGAGCCAGTTTTAACCTATTTAATACCTGACTAGTTAATTAAAGACTTTTCCACCAAAACAATACTAAAACTAGAGCTTTTCTAGTCAAAGGTAATTTATTTCCATCCTATTTCTTTTATCATAAATATAATCCTAGCCAAAAAAAAAGAATGTGTATATTTTACAAGATCTTCTCTGACACTATGCTAACTGTCAATCATATATTTAACTTCTAATTTTTGTTGTTAGAATTTTAAGTGAACTATTAAACATTTATGGTTGGAATTATGTCAAACTAATGGCTCAGAATTCCCTGAGAATATTCTGAGGTATTTAAAATATTTTAGTATTTGGAATCTCTTAAGTTTTCAAAGATGTCTACAATGGTTCATTAAAAACTTTCCTCACTTAAAACTGTGACTGCAAGTAACAAAGACTAGTTGATTGGGTAATGTTTTATTGTCAGAAGATAATATTCTCTGAAAGATACTGAAAGATGGCAAAAACTTTGCTCAAGCAGTATTGAAAAGATGAAAATGTGGTGTTGTGGTCTTCCAAAGAGAAATTAAAAAAAAAAAAGAAGGGAAAAAAAAAAAGAAATATATAATAGCATTATATTGGGTTTCCTGCTTTACCTCTTTTTGAATATTTCAACTTACAGGTTCTTTGCAGAAAACTTAAGGGATGGGATTCAGCTCAGATAAACTAGTGACCCTAGGTGTGCATTCAGGCCCCCATGGATGAGCAAGGTGTTTGGCACCCGATGAGAGTCCGTGGGGAGTGAAGGCTGGGTTCAGCTACCCGAACACTGACTCCTCCCATTCTATTTTCAGGCATTTGCATCTTCCATTTGTAAGGACTGTAAGAACACAGGAGCAGGCTGTCCCCATACACTGTAAGAAGAACGGGTGGGAAGACGACTGGCCTGGCTGAATGGGGAGCTCTTGCTGGGACTCAGGAAAAAAAGGAGAGTTTATCGCTTGTGGAAGAAGGGGCAGGCGACTCAAGAAGAGTACAGGGATCTCGTTAGGTCATGCAGAGAGGAAATGAGAAAGGCAAAAGCCCAGCTAGAATGTAATCTGGCCACTGTCGTTAGAGACAACAAAAAAAGTTTTTACAAATATATTAATGACAAGAAGAGAGCCAAGGAGAATCTCCATCCTTTATTGGATGCGGGGGGGAACATTGTCACTGAGGATGAAGAAAAGGCTGAGGTACTTCATGCCTTCTTTGCCTCAGTATTTAACAGGTAGACCAGTTATCCTCAGGGTACTGAGCCCCCTGAGCTGGAAAACAGGGACGGCGAGCAGGATGAACCCCCCATAATCCAAGAGGAAGC
>NW_008824359.1:3403229-3434809 GCF_000699105.1 Pygoscelis adeliae | reverse complement strand
CTTTACTGAAAGAGTAGTTAAACATTGGAACAGGCTGCCCAGGGAAGTGGTTGAGTCACCATCCCTGGAAGTATTTAAAAGACCTGTAGATGCAGCACTTAGGGACATGGTTTAGTGGGTATGGTGGTGTTGGGTTGACAGTTGGACTCGATGATCTTAGAGGTCTTTTCCAACCTTAATGATTCTTAATGATTCTATGATTCTATGACTGAGAGTATAATATTGCTATAAATTTAGGGGCAGCTTTTTAAAGCTGTTTAGAACCCTAAGTTGCTGACTGGTGCCAGGACAGCTTTCTGAAACATACTAGAAATACCAGTCAATTGCTATGTGTTTCTTTACACATCTAACTACCTGACAAATCTGGTCCTTGACCCTTCTTTGAACTATACGATCTAGGCATTTTTAATAATGAAATGCACTAGTTTTACAACTGCTATCATAATTTCAAAGATATGTGCATATATTAAAATTATAATGGCAAATGTAAATTTATTATAGTAACATAAATCCATTACTCTGTTAATTATTCCGGGCATATTGTGTGCACAGAATAATATTCCATACAACAGCTAATATTCATTTGGCCTTTTGGGTCATTCAGCATATAAATTCCTCATGCTTAAAATTGTGCTACCTTAGGCTGTAGTATTCATGCAATAACTCACAGGTCTAACCTTCAATTTCAAGTGATGCTAGCAAGTTTTTTTGTTTTCCATTGATCCTCCAAGCTATGCCTATCCTACTAAGTAAAACAACTGAGGACGTTTCTCTGAGGCTAAATGACATGGTTTCACTGATGCTCATATGCCTAAACTCTCTTTCCCCTGAAACAAAGTGTCTAAATTCAAATTACCAGTGGGAATAATTTCTGCAAAATGTGATCCCCAGACAGTGCCAAACCACTGTCCAGGGCTGTGCTAATTAGCACACACCAAAAGCATGCCAGGAGCTGTGCTAACAATTAAACAGTATGGGCATTTGGAGGTCAGCACCTGAGCCTGTATCCTGACACCGGTTTGTCCCCTGGCTGATCTTAGCTTCAGTTTATACACCACTGGGGCTCTAACATGACTGGTAACAAAGCAAGGTAATAAAGAAACAACCCGTGGGCAAAGAACAGTGTCTCAAGGATCAGAAAATTCCTTATCCCCACAGTTGTCTTATGGAAATCATCAAAACCAATGTCAAGATATTCAACTCTTTTGACAAGCAAGTTGACCATCCTGAAGGATCCCAGGGTGCATGTTTTCCTCTCCAGGGCTCATAAGGGTGGGGAAGCCCACCCAGCATCCACAGAATTACCTGGCAACAGCTGCCAATGATCTTGTGGGTGCTGATTTAGTTGATGCTTTAATTGCTCTGAAGGCAGAAGGAGTTATGCTTACAGTAGTTTTATATATAGCTTGGGGTCAGATATAACCTTGGAGTGTACAGCTTAATTCTTATGTTGAACTGTATAGGACAGAGAATGATACAACATATGTACTTTTTGTGGGTTATCCTTGGCCAGCAGCGAGGCACCCACACAGCCGCTCACTCATTTCCCCATGCAGCAGGATGAGGGAGAGAATTGGGAAAGCAAAATGATAAAACTTGTGGGTCGAGATAAAGACAGTTTAGTAAGTGAAGGGGAAAAACAAGAAAATAAAAAAATAAAAAGAAAAAAACCCAAACAAGTGATGCAAAGGCATTCACTCACCACCTCCCACACACAGACCGATGCTCAGCCAGTCTTCGAGCAATGGCTCCTTGGAGAGACAAAACCTCCCCACCACCAGTTTTTATTGCTGAGCATGGCGTTACATGGCATGGAATACCCCTTTGGCCAATTCAGGTCAGCTGTGTCCCTTCCTTGGCCCCTTCCCAATTTCTTGCCCACTCCCAGCCAACTCACTGTAGTGTGAGAAAAAGAGCAAGTCTTGACTCTATGCAAGCATTGTTCAGCCATAGCTAAGACACGGGTGTGTTATTAACACTGTTTTAGACACAGATTCAAAATACAGCACCATACAGACTGCTATAAAGAAAGTTAACTTCACCTCAGCCAGACCCAGTAGAGTCTAGTAGGTAGTACTCTACACATAGTTTTGCTGGCCCATGCCAAGCAGCGTTAGGTCTCTTTCCCAAAGACTGTACATCTTAGGAAGCTGTATTCTTTTTAAAGAGAAATGAATTTCCACTACTATAGAAAGTAATGGAGATACAGAAGGTTTTGAGAAAGACAAAGTCAAAAAGCCCTCAAAATTAAGTACATTGGATTTAGAGTATCTAAAGTTCAGGTAGAGGTTGGTTTTGATAGATTTTAAAGTGAAAGATGTAGGTGAAGGAAGAAAATACAGTAGCTGTGGACCTTTATGTCCAATGCTATCCTTCAGAACTGAAAAAAAAGAAAACAGGAGGAAAGAGGACTTGGGATCTCATTCAAAAATCAGATCACATACTTCTACGTGCTGCTTCGGCTTCAGTCTGTCTGTATTTCCCAGAAGTGTTTGAAGGAAAGAGAACCATTACTTTGGGGTACCCAGTTTGGATATCCCAGTTACTAAATAGCAGCTGTTTGGTTACACTGGGAAAACCGAAATCACCTGAATTAGACATCTTCTTTCCTTTTATAGCCAATGAAGAGCTAAATGTCACCAGAAGGATATCCTGAAGACCCATGCAGCTATCCAAAAAGGAGTCTGCAGGCAAGGGCTGTATCTCAACTCTTGCCCCTCTCTGGACACAGTTAGCTGCTTTTACTGAGGACACGGGATGTGCAAAGCACAATTCCCACCTACAGTGAGGTAAACATCAGAACAGGGCTTGTCCTCTGGTGCTGATGGGGCCCAGATTATATATAAATGCCCAGTGGTCAGCTTCTGCTGCAATCCCATTTCATGTGCTAATGTAGACAGGCTTGATCATGCTCTTGCTGTGGTACCTCAGTCCCTGACCACAAAAATCCAAAAGTTTCTGCATAAGTACTTTGCAGACATGTACTGAGGATAGTGTGATAATCAGGGCAGTTTAGGTTCGATAGATAGATTCTCATTATTTAACTTACTAAAGCAGAATGAAGGCAATATTGCTGGTTAGAGAGACCCACACAGAGCTACAGCCTTTCTTTAACAAAAAACTTCTCCAGTCCCTAGTCAGCTGTAGAGTAGATTTTTATGTTTGTCATTGAGTTCTAAACAGTAGAAGGATACGAAGATGTTAAAGAAGTTTTTCCTGGTGTTTGCCTCAACTCCTTAAGCCTTAGAGATCACATTTTGCAGATCTAGCATAGAAACAGATTGCATTCTCCTCTGTTACTACTCTTCCTGTTCTTGCCTTGTCACCAGACTGACGTTCACCATTTCTTCTACAATGCTTCTAAAACTGAGCCATTGATTATCCCTGTAACATGAAATATTTCATCAAAATAATCAGTCAACTAACCTGAGGAATGACTTGATCAGAACAGCTCGAACTTTGCTCTCCCTCAGGCTGTTGCCTCCCTCTTCAGTTACTTCACGGACTTTGCTGTGACACAAAAACATGTAGAGATGGCAAATAGCACCATGTTTTTACCCTTCATGGTTTCATGGATGAATGGGATTTTTGCTTGCTAATTTTAGACATCCAGCTTTAAGCCACCAAGGAATGGCAGACACTCCAGGCAATGCCAAAAGTTCACATTTTAAGAGATGACTTTTTACAAAAAAAAGCTATACCTGAAACGTCTTGGAATGGGTAACAGCAAGGGCATATAAAGTCAGTTATGCTCTTTAAAGAGCCTGGGACACCTGAATGAGAAAATTTAAAGTTTGACTAGATTCTTTATGTACTTTAGGTTTTGCTGAACTTGTACAACTTTATTCTGTGGCAATTTATACAGACACAGATTTGGAGAAATGTTTTGCTGAGCTCTAGTTCCAGAGCAATTTATACCACTTTCTCTCTGGAAACAGAGATGATAATGAAGTGAATTTAGTGTTCTCTATACAAAGGCCATTTAGTTCCTCGATTAGACTGTTTTAGTAATATAAATTGCCTACTGCTGGAAAAAAAAATAGCCAAAACTTTTCAATCAGCTTTACTATGAAAACCAAGCCTGAGAAAATGTCATTAAAAAAAAAACAAAACAACAAAACAGAAACAGAAAAATGAATGTGCCTCTACAGCTCAGTCTGATAATAACCTCCTCTGTAAAATTATATGAACTCTGTGTTCTGGAACAATAGTATAAATGAGTTAATTGTAGATCTAAAAATTTTTTGCCAGCTGCTGTCTATTCTGTTACCAACACCTGTTTTGGCTCATGCCCTCATTAATTAAAATGTGATGAGCAAGCAGACAAGTTCAAAACATAGTGCTGACAATGTCTGTACAGCTGACATGAAATCCATATTTGTAGTCCTCATCCAAAGCCAGGAAGTAATATATCTGTAATGCAATAGGGAGGGGGGGGGGTTGTTGGGTTTGGGTTGGTTTTTTTCGTCCTTCAGAACTGCTACAGTAATGAATCTGTTCATTAAGGCTACATTTCGGTTGTGGTAAATTGAGGGTAGAAATCATGTGCTTTCTAGAGCAGAAAAGCATCAATTTAAAAATTATACCTATGAAATATTACTAATTAACCATTCCAAACATTATTTGGCCATTTAAAACTTAAATGCAGATTGGAAATACTTAAGCTGTTATCAGTTTTCATCACATTCTATTCCTTCACTTCAGAACTAAAAACAGCTGTAACATATCATAACTGGATAATATCCTTTTTAAGAATCTGTACTTCTCAGCAGCATTTTTATGTTCTGCAGCAGAAGCCACTAGACCCCCATGACATTCAGTCCCATCTGTTTTTCAGAGTTGCTTAAGCTAGTTGGAAACACGTCAAAACTGTGAATGTCACCCTGCTCAGATTGAAACTTCTCAGAGCAGGTAACAGCTATGCTCACAGGTCCTTGGGTGTGTTTGTCTTTACGATGGGCACCGCTTTTTTCCTAGAGATCCAAAAACATCCAAGCTAGTCCACCAGGTAGCGGGACTCTGCCTGGATTCCCCAAAGAAGCCCCATGTATTAAACATCCATAGAAATATAAGTAATCTGGCAACTTGTGCTAGCATCCTGTAATTCTTCCACAAAATTGCCTACTTTTTAGAGTACTCACCCATAAAATGGAAGGCCTTGTCCTGATGGAGTATTGTACACTAAATTCTGGAGGAGAGACTGAAGAAGTAGGTTGTGCTATGATAAATATATTTTACAATGCAATTTGATGCTTAGACAGGAGAACAAGCATCATGGGACCAGAAAAGACCAAGCTGGAAGTAGCCTGTTAGTTAGGGAACTCTTAGCTGCAAAGTCCCAGCAGTCCAACCTTGCTTGGTGAAACTTATATACATTAGAACATCACTGGATAAAACCATTCCTGGAAGTTGAGTCCTGAACTCCAGATGTGCCCAGTCACCAGTCAGTGTCCTACCAGGAGAGTTAGCACCTCCTAGTTGCCGTTCTTCTGGCCCTACTCCTGGTCACATAAGGGCTTTAACTTCAAGGGAAGAAGGAGAAGAAGGGAAGAAGGGGAGAGATATTTATGCAGGATACTCTGAGGTATCGGAGAATACATGTGACAAACATCTCAACCCGCAACATTACCCTTCACTGTAAGGAAATGCATCACAAAACTGAAAGAAGCATCGAAACATCATGTAAGAACTTTCTTCACTACTGGAAGATCCCCCTGATGATCATAAATACTTAGTTACTGTATACCTTCACAACCTAATGCCAAGGGAGGAATCATTATCTAAATAAATCTTAAATTAACAAGATCCTGTCCTGGAAAAATATTTCTCAGAATGATCCCTTCCAAGCTTTTCATCAGCCCTCCAGCAATGATAAACAACAGAAGTCAGCTACCTGACTTCTATAGACCATCTGCATTGAACAGGTTGAGACTACGTAAAACGTAAACTTGCCAGCCCATCCATATAACTCCTGCAGTACAATACAACCTATCAGAGAACCAGCAGGTCCTGCATTTGTACCTACAAGATGCACCAAATGCTCTTATGGAAGATGCGTAGGTGAAACGAAAAGACCACCTTGCACCAGAATGAGCTCACTCAGAGAATTGATAAAGAACAAAAACAGCTGGGAAAAGACTTGTGTTTCTCACAAGGCAGTCGTGAAGTCTCTTACCTCTGAGTCCTGATCCTTCTGGGAGAGCTACACAGTCCTTTAAAATATGACCCTAGGAACAAAAGCCCACAGCTCTGCAGCATGCCAACACGTAATAATTCAAAACATTTGTTTTAAGATAATACACAATCATAATTCCCTGGTAGGCTCTCTATATTCTGCACTTTAAACAAAAAATTTATCCTTCCTTTAAAGGTAATCACCCCATCATCTCTTCTCTTACAAATGTTCTTCTGCTTCCTAGGTACCAACTACCTTTGTCTTCAAATTGTGTAAGCGATTAATTGATCCAGTTACACTCTGAGCAATTGTTCTCAATTTGTGTTTCGTTTTGAAGACTTATGCTTCTACTTTAAAAAAGCAAACACTTTGCCTTTTTAAGTTCATATTCTAGCCTTTACTGAGCTATGAAAATAAATAAGCAAGTTGTAGTCCGAAGTGTGATTTTAGAACAATTTGATTTGGGAAGATGTGATATGATGGCAGCATCTTCCTAAGTCTAAACATCTTCTAGAAGAAGATGCCAACTGTGTTAATACCTAGTTTCTCCTTCTCATGATGTTACAAGAAAATGTTTGGTAATAAGCACATAAAATAATGACAATTGTTGAAGAAACCCCAACAGAGATATGTTCTCCAGAAGAGTTTTGCCTTGTCTTGTTTTTTAATGTAAAGCTTCTGAATATTAATTTGACTATGTATCATGAAACAAAATTAAATTATTCTATACTATACCTACTATTTAAGACATTTTGTTTCTGAAATTAAGTTGGTTCAGATCTTTTGCTTTGTTTTTTTTCTAGATTATCATTACTGCTGTGATTTTTTTCCCACATTGTTGGAAGGAAAAAAACACAACTGTAAAAATGAGAGAAAGGGAAAGCAACAAACTGACCTTTTCCAGCATACAACCTAGATCTTTTTAATACTTCCTTCGCTTTTTTCCTGCCCCACACTCTGGACTCGTCCAGCCTTAATGTGCATGTGAAGTGGAGATGACTGTATAGAGTTTATCTCATCACATAACCTGGTGTGCCTTACGCTAAATACTGCTGATGAAGAGGCAGACAGTCCCCACCTGAAAGCCAACTCACATTATTCAGAAATCACTTCAAAATGCATTTTAAGCTAATTTCCACAGTGAATCTCCATGTTGACTGACACCTAACTGTTCACCACAGCAGGAGATATGCAAAGGAAAGCAACTCCTGACATGGACTCACTACACAAAGAGACATGTTGTTCTTTCATGTTGTTTAATGATGGCTTTAGAGCTTCTTCCTCCTTTA
Source organism: Pygoscelis adeliae (assembly GCF_000699105.1). NCBI lineage: Eukaryota > Metazoa > Chordata > Aves > Sphenisciformes > Spheniscidae > Pygoscelis > Pygoscelis adeliae. The sequence goes on along the minus strand of NW_008824359.1, from coordinate 3,427,345 downwards.
AATTTGCAACCTTCAGATGTTTACAGTTCTTATTCTCTTTCTCTGTTTTTACTCACATGGCCCGTACACAAATAAAAACAGGTGAAATTCTCGTTTCCCCAGTGTTCTTTAAGCCTTTTGGTAGCAGCTAGTACCAAGACCATATATTAATTTTCTTTATTCTTTGAATTTCTTACAATTTACAAATCTTTCTGCCAATGTGTTCTTCAGAGTCATAGTAATTTTGCTGTATTTTCAGACTTAATATTGCTCCAAAGAGGAGGCATGAAATTTCTTCAATGGCAGCTGAAAATAGTGTTGTTATTAGTTTTCATATATACTTCTAAAATTGCATTCTAGGCCCACAATGTAGAGAAAAGGTCTATTACATCAAATAGATGAGTAAAGAAGCACAAAGAAAATTGAAACTGCCATCTGCATATATTCAGTGCTAACAATATTGCCAGCTTTCGTTTAACAAATAGAATCCTCATATAAAATTAGACAGAAAAGACAATGAAATTAAGCATATGCCTAAAGTCATTTGATTCCATTACTGTAAAAGCCCATTAGAAAATAATTACGTTGCTATACTTACTGCTGTTGGTGTGTAACCATATTGGAACAGGTGATACTGGAAATGAAAACTTTTTTAGAAGGTATTTTAATTCAGGAGCAATTATGACACAACCCACTAATTAACTGCAAATTCGGAGGATATGTAAGAGGAACAGACTTGAGCCTCAAAGCATCTCACATTATTTGCAGAAGGCAAAAGGTAATCAGGTGAGGCCAGAAGTATCTGAGCAGTTAAAGCGTCATTTCATATATTTAATTTGGAGCACTTCACCTAATTTAAAGAGAAATTATATGTCCAAAAATGCTCTCATTGAGTTGTTATACAAGATGCAGAGCTGAGGCTGCCTTGCATAATGGATCCTGCCCTTGCTAATCCAAAGGCATAGCAACACCACACTGACGAGCTCTCAGTTCAGAGAACCCAGAGCTTAATCTGAACATGGGAAAACATCCACACGTCATGCAAAAGCCTACAAGACCCTGACTTAGGAACTGCCTGACCCAACGCTATTTCATCCAGTGCAAATTCAGTGGTTTCTGATCCATCCTCCCATGCACGCCATAGACAGGTGTGACCTTCTCTGGCCAGAACAGTTCAAGGGATGGCTAGAGGCATCATTTCAGGGAGCCTGGCATAGGTGACTGCCTGAAGTGGGTTCAGCTTAAGTCCACCCAGCTCGGTTTCCCAGACACCAGGACAACTGGTCTTGTACAGGAGTGCACATTCTTTAGGAAAGGCACCAAGACTGTAGGTAAGGTGCCAGTGCCATAGCATGTTCTGTCACCAGCTTCTCCGGTTGTTTTTAGGGTCATTCACTCCAGAACATGACAACCAAAAACTACAGTGGTTTTGGACAAACTAGCTCCAATTCAATGTTTTCTCATTTGCATCTCTACAAATTCAGGCTGACTTTATAGAAGCCATTTAGCATACATTAGCATAAAACAAGGCAAGTGAGAGACAGGGGGGATGAGGTTCATTAACTTTATATCTACTTTTATGTGCAAGAATTGTAAGGGTGTGTACTGAGTCTGGTTGGGATGGAGCTGACTTTCTTCATAGCAGCCCGTTTTGGATCTGTGACCAAAACAGTGTTGATAACACACCCATGTTTTAGCTGTGGCCAAATCATGCTTGCACAGTGTCAAGGCCTTTTCTTATTCCCACTCTGTCCCCCCAGCAAGTAGGCTGGGGGTGAGCAAGAGTTTGAGTGGGGACACAGCTGTCGCAGCCCATCCGAACTGGCCAAAGGGATGATCTATGCCACATGACGTCATGCTCAGCAATAAAAAACTGAGGTTTATGTCTTTCCGAGGAAGCTGTTACTCAGAGACTGTCTGGGCATCAGACTGCTTGTGGGAGGTGGTGAGCAATTGCTTTTGCATGATTTTTTTTTTCTCCTGTTTCCTTTGCTTTTAAACTCTTTACCTCAACCCACAAGTTTTTTTGCTTTTGTTCTTCCAATTCTTTCCCCCATCCTGCTGAGAGGGGGGGTAAGTGAGTGAGTGGCTGTGTGGGTGCTTAGCTGCTGGCCAGGGTAAACCCACCACAAGATCAAACTATGAAATGCTCTACCTTTTTTTAAATTAGGCCACTGAAGAATCCGGATGTGGATTTAGGAGTGTGTCTGTATTCATCACTCGTGACTCTAACGTTTCCAAACATGTTACTGACTGATCATTTTCAGCATTAACTTTTGCTTGAGCCTACGCTAAACAATTAGCTTTTCCTATACAGCTTTGAACAAATATAAGAAAACAAAGATCAGAAGGTGTTTTTTTGTGTGTCTGTGATCCCAAAATAACACTGTTTTTCATTTGGTGTTTTTCCATCCTTGCAGCAGAAAACACAAAGAAAATAAACTGTGATATCACTGGGTGTCTACAGCCATACAGTGACTATATTCTAGCCCTGTGAGAGCATGACTTTCAAAGGAGTGACCTAATGGCTGAGATATACAACACGTATCACTCTATTGAACTATCCAGCTTTGGCAAAAGTGACCAAGGCAAAGCAAAGGCCAAGGGGAGACATTTGCAGTCATTCACTGTGCTGAACATAGACAGCTAACAGTATGCCTAAGCTAGGACCTGGTCACTCGTACAGGTAGATACACCTCCAGGGGAAGGCAGATAGATTTGGAGGGAGGAGAGGCAGGCCAGAGCACTTGGTTTCCTAAATCAGGTGACCCCGTTAAGTGCCTTAATCTAGGAGGATGTAGCTAAACTATTTAGTTTGTCTTTGATGTGCCAGAGCTTTGCTCATGGGTGGATTTGAGACCTTTTGATGACTTGAAAGGGAGGACATGGACTATACCCCAAAGACAGTTTAGAGGTAGCCACCTTGTTCTGGAGACTAGAAAAGCCAGATTTGCCTCTAGTTTAGCTGACTACTATTAATGTAGCTAGAGATGACAGGACATGGGAGCAAGGTGCTTTGCCAGCTCCCCCATTTCTCACAGATTTTACTGTTTCCGTTTGAACTAGGACCTGGTACGTTTTTCTCAACATACATCAATGTATAGACAATAATACAAGCTTTGTCTGTTCTCAGTGTTTTAAGCACTTTTTCCTAGTTCACTTACAATAAAAGGCTGGAATTTTGTACTGAAGTGAGTTTTCTATCCCCTCCTTTTTAAACAATTTTTCCTCCGGTGAGTCTGCAGAATTTATCAGGTGACTAGCAATCCTGCCTGGGAGTCTGGCATTTGTGCAGGGAGAACCTGAGCAACGTCAGGTATTCAGCTGGATCTTGACATGTTTAATTACCTGCTGACCTGCTCCCATTTTTCTCTGTTGTATGCATACAAGCTGTTTAAAAGATGTGAGGCAAGATTTCACCCACTGTTTTCTTCAAATTGCTTGAAAAGCTCTATGCATTCCTCACCAAGACAGGCAATGTGGACTTTAGAACAACCTCTTCAAAACGACTTGCTGGAGTCTTTTTACATGTGGTAGTATGTGCAGATGCAAAAGCAATGTAATTAGGTGGAAGCAATCCCTAAAATTCAACCATATTAACTATTGGTATTGAGCTAGCGGAGATTTTCCCTAAGAAAAAAAGTTCAGCTTTTGCTGACTGGTGCTTTTACTGTGTTAGACCTCAGCAAAGGGTTGTGGGGGTTTGTTGTTGTTTTCAGCAAAGGTAATTAATAAAAAAAGAGCATCCTAGAATTACAAACAGAACTTAAACTGGAATATTCCACTGGCTTTTTCCAAAATTAAACTTCTACATGGTTCAGATCACCTTTTTAAAAACAACTCTTAAGTGTCCTTGGTGATCTTAAGGTTTGTTGCCATTCTTGTTCTCCTGCTGCTTCAGTTCCAAAGAATTTTCTTGTCCAAACAGTTGAAGCTGATTACCCTAACAACCTGACATGAATTGTGTCAATCACGCAACCTGTGATTTGGAGGTTTGTGGCAGTGTGCTCCCCTTGTCCTGCGTAAGCAATGACCACCAGTGGGGGTCGTTGTGGCTGCATCCAGGTTATGCTGGACTTTGGGAATGGATGGCAACACAGTAGCCAAGGGCTGCCTGGAGCAGTGAGTCAAACGACCTACTGATATGCAAATATGACTATAAGTCAATCATCTTACTCTATGAATAGTGGACAGCTCAGGGCCCGTTGAGCTCTCCTGCACAGCAGTGGGCTGCATGGCGGGATCCCCCCTTGAGTAGGGACACCTCTCAAGGTTACTCCTTGAGGTTGAGAGATTCCTTCCTGCAACAGATCCTTGGGAAGTGACTAACAGCATGCTAAACTTTGAAATCTTAGCTAAGTGATATAAAGGATTGATTGCGCATATATAATCCTTTAGACATAAACCGTTGACCAAGTCTGGGACTAGGATTGGATCCAGCCGCACCTAGACTCCTCTCTGAGAAGGAGTTTAGAAAGCAAGGGGGTCCTTTCTGAACCTCATGACTCAACAGGAGGGTCTCCCTGACAGTTTTGTCTGATCCTGTCCTTTATGCAGTAAATAATCAAGTGTACCTTGCCATTGAATCTTGTTAAATCACTGTCGCATTTATCATTGAACTTTGTTAATTCACACTTTAACTGACTGTTGTCTATCAATAAAGTGTATCGTTGCTTCTCTCTTACGAGTGAAGTGCAGTCTCACTCCATCCACGACAAGGTTTTAAAAGGTGGAGAGAAAGATGTAGGGGGAGGAGGGGGAAGAAATCGAGCAGGACCTCCTCTGTGACATGGGTGCTCAATGAAGCATAACCATAAATCTCATTTGAAAACACGCACCTTTTTATATGTGAGGTGGGTTTTTTTCCCTTTCTTGCAACACCCCAGCTTGGCTGTCCTGTCCAACCCTAAGACAGTAGGTCTGAAGGAGAGTGGGAGAGAAAAGGTCAAAATATACATTTACTCCAGATATCTGTATAAGTTTAGGAACTTAGGACCAGGTGTCTGAGCCCCACTCTTCCTAATCAAAGGCATCCATGTCATATCAATAGAACAGATGAACACCTCATTACAAGTCTATTGTCTCTGCTCTACTAGATCTTTGAAATTCTCTTCCCGGACCTTATTCCTCTGACAGTCCATTCCCTTGCTAAATTCCAGCCTCATCTTGTTTATTATTTATGTCCCATTTTGTTCTTCTGGCATTTGTTCTTCTTTTGTTCTTCTATTCTTTTGCCTAAACAGTTCTTCCTCCTCCTTAGTACTCATCTGATTGTTATTACACTTGAAATTTTCTGGGAGTTTGGTCCTGAGTAACTTCTTCTGCCTTATAAGCAGGCCAAAGGTTAGATCTCATTCCATGAGAAGAATGCTCTAACTTTTCCTTCCTTTTTCCTCCCTTGTTTTTCCCGCCTTACATCTTTGGTTTGTAAACACTGCAAGGCAGGATATGTTTATACCTAAATAAATATGTTTGTTATCTTCAACAACAAGGCTCCTATTTTGACTAGGGCCTCTGGGGACTGAATTGCAAGTTAATAAAGATTACAAGGAACGTAGGCAATGAGGAATAGCCATCCTACTCTTTTGTCACCGTAGAGGAAATGAGTTTGCATTCTTCAGAGTGCTTACTACCTATCGCAAGTGGTAGTTCTCCTTGATCAATTTTTACTCTATACTACAGAGAAGCAGTGCAATTGCCTTCGTTACTGACCTGGTTCATAATATATACTGATAAGAGTCAGAGGTGAGATCAAGATGACCCCTGCCACGTTGCTGTGCTCACGGCCCACCTCCTGAAAAACCATTAACATTGCCAATTTTTTTGAATTATGAATCATTTTCCAAGGCCATGTTTTTCTATGTTGAACAATTACAATGAGTAACTTCGAAAATCACGGCACAGAAATCTATCCTGCTTCCTCGGTGGAAACACTACAACAAACAAAGCATATTTTAAAGTCCTGAACTTGAACAAGAGTGGATTAAAACCAGAAACGTCCTCAGTGGAGACATGAAAATCACAATCTGATGTGGTTGGTACAACTACGTAAAACAGGAATGGTTGCCCTTCAGCCATTGCTCTTAGAAACAACTGTACTGCTTATGTTATCACAGAATTATCATCCTGTGGAAATCGGTTCTAATAGTTCCTATCGAAAGACACTAAGGCTCCTGTTTTTAAATCTCAAACAATAAAAGCGTAAGAAATACTTTGGGTCTGTTGTGTTTCAAGCATTCATCATTTGACAGCTCTTTTACAAAATTGAATGAGTGAACATCTATCTCTTTTGTAGCCTCTTCTGAAACTCTATATTTGGAAAATGAGTGCAGATTTTCAGCCAAAGCTAGGATTCCTTGGTGCCTTCTGGCAGCAGTGCAAGGATGGTCTAGCAGAAGAACATCTATTGATATTCATCCTCAGGTGGTCTTAGCCATAATACTGAAACTGTGGGCTATCTAAATGCATTGCATGGATGTGCAGATGGGCATAGATGCACAGCACATGCCAGTAGTGCTGCATCGGGCAAATGACCCCCCAAGCTGTAACATCCTGTATATGTCAAAGAGTTTCTTGTGTTGTTTGCACTGAAGATTAAACTATCCCCAAGCTGTGGAGAATAAAATGCCACATCTGAGGAACTGAGATAGATTCTACTTAGCACAGTAAGAAATGTATGTCTACACAGAGAACAATCTAATGAAGAGGTGATATGGCAGAAAAAATATTTCCATGTTAGTTAAGCACTATAAGGAAATAGTAAGCAGAGTATTAGCAAGAGCTTTGTTATCCATCACAGTTCATCAACAAATTCTGAGGTCTTATTTCCTTCTGCAGGTCATAAATCTTTATATCCAGCAACATCCTTTTTTCAGTAAAATAGTTTGTCTGGAGTTTGTCAAATATGCGTGGTATTATTCAGAGTTTTTTCAAGTACCCATTAGGTATCTGACTTTTCTCAGATAATGAATAATCTGTTGAACTAATACTTGAGTAAACTGAATTTGGACTTCTAAATGCAAAAAAAAAAATCTGCATTTTAGCTGCCTGGGCATTTTGCTTGCCTTCTGGCCAAGTCTTTGCATGCTGAATTGCTGGGAACATGATAATAATGAATGACACTTTTGAAACCATCAGAGTAGTTAAACAAGAAGCCAGACCCTTTCAGGAGAGTAGACTGATTTGCTTCAAATCAGTTAGAGTAGATACAGCAAGAATGAGTAAAAGATGAAAAAGCTAGACTAAAACAAAACAATTAACCTCTCTGCAGGAAAAAGGGCAGAAAAAATACCTAAAGCTAACTGCAGATAGCTGTAATTAAGGGATTGTAACTGTCTTTGAACCAGCTAAGAAATACCACAAAAGCGAAGACTAATCCATTTAGTCTAGCACCCTACCTCCCACTGGTCAAAGATGAAGGCTGTAGCCTGTGATATTCAGGAGATTAAGATAAATGACCATAATGAACTCTCCTCATTTTCAGCTCCGTGAATGCCACCAGGAAAGACGTATTATCTTCCCCGCCTTGTGGTGGTGCCCTTAATAGTGCCATAGCAGTCCAGGAGGAAATCCATGCCTACGTCAATATTCAAAAGAAGGTGTCTATGGGCAACCAACATGATGAAAACAACTCCCTAAATTATTCCTCACCCCATTTCACCCTCTGGACTTGCAATGTTAACAATCTACCTCTTTTTTTCTGGCTAGTGGTTGGAGATACCCATCCTTCTTTACATCCTTTCCTGAAACTTATTTAGCTGTTTATCTGATCAATATGTTGTATATTAAAGTTACTTTCTTCTTAGATATTTTACATGTACTAATTTTTGATGCAATATCATTATTGCATCATTTTAGCTGCCATTAATTGACTATTAATTAGTACCTAGAACTAGTAAAAATACATGCAGCCTCAACAGAACTGAAATCACTTTCTATGAAGAAAACAGCTAAATACAAAGTCAGGGAGCTGGACTGCTCTTCCAAAATCCAGGGACATCCTTACAGAAGGAATACAATAGCAGTAGATGGGCTGCTTCCATAACAGCAGGTGGATCTTGTCTCATACTGTAAATGTTTTTACTCTTCCCCTTGCTGGGTATTTGCAGTTACTTGTATCTGCATCTTCAGCAGAGAGTGCAATAGTGGAGTGAAGAGAACAGAGAGGGAGGGACTGACCTGACACTGGGCAAAACGCACATCACAGCCTGTGAGCCTCTACTGCTCATCTCACTCACAGGTACAGTCATCTCTAGGCACTGGCACTGTGCCGGCTGCTGTTTGTAGGACAGTTAATGCTTTTCCCTGTAAATTGGTGCCTGGTTTAGATATAGTGCTCTTTGAAACATTAATGACATATAAGATGCAATTCATCTGACCAAAGGTAGATATCAGCTTCAAGAGGAGCAGAATCCTCTCTGCGATCACTTGGCTTTAACAGTTATGTTTGGCAATAACATTTAGTTCTCTGGGATTGTAACGAGAGCTTAGACATGTAGACACCTACATTTATGTACCTAAATCTGGATCTGAATCCTACTCCTAGTGCTTGAGGAACCAGACAGCTCGAGGGTAATTTGCATTGTGTTGTTCTTTGTATCTTTAATGATTCATTAAACTTTGATGGCTCCCATAAAGAATCTCAGTAAAGTGAATACTCAAATCATTCTTAAATTAGCCATAAACTTCTTCATGGAAAGCAAATCACTCAATATCCAACTTGCTCATCTACTCCTCCCATAGATGTAAATTATAATAAGAACAACAGCAGCAGCAACAACAATGACAATATTAATAATAATAATAATAATAACAACAACAACAAAAAATGTGTGTTGTTTTGGTGTTTTGATGTTTGATTTAGTGGGTATGCTTTTATTAAAAAAATGAAAAAATATTCCAAAATCAGGCAACAGATATGCAGATCACAGATTTCAACAATTTATCCCAGTGGCTCAACTACAAAGGCCATCACGTGAGGAAAAACTTCAGACGTTCATAGATCAAACCCATAGAAAAGACCAGCAGGTAATCTAATTTACCTTGCATATATCACTGAAGACTTTTGGTTGTCTGAAGCGTGTATTCTACAAAAGTGTTCACATTTGTGATGAAGAAACTTCTACTTGCTTTGGTAACTCATTCCAGTGGTCAATCAATCTCACTTCACAAAACATAGTGTTGATTTCTAATTTGAATTTCTCTGAGTTTAATTTCAAGCAGTTGATCCTCGGATGCAATCTCCTATATTCTACATGCAGCTTCATTGCATCGTTCCAAATAAGCTTAATTTTATGTCTTACTGTATTGAAACACGTTGTCTGAACTGACACAGCTTAAGCAGGTCATCTAGGGTATTGTATATGACTTTTCACCGTAGTAGTTACAACTGCCTGACAATGTCTAAGTCATCCTCAATGTTTATCTACCAGAATTTTATAGGTATTTGGAGATCATTAATAATAACGTTAAAGCGTTGGTCCCCGTGAGAAACATTCCTATTTGACTGACTCTCCATTGACAATTACCGTTCATGATAGCTTGTTATTTTTAAAAGTTCTGTTTGACATGATTTGCACTGATGTTACTGAGAGCTAGCAATTTATTTCAGAAAGTTGGGCAGTATTGAGTAAAACACCTAAAGAAGTCTAAGTCTAGAACCTTGAGAAAAAAACTAAAACCCGGGCCTGATATTGTTTTGCCCAGGACACGATTCAGGACATGAGGTGGGTTTTTTTGGATCATGGCATAACAAGGCATTATTCGAAGTAATGCTGTAAACTGCAGTGGTTCAGGAGTTCATACACAACAGGTATTTTTTGTGTTGCAGAGGTGGCAAGACCACCTCAAGGCAATTGCCTTCTCCATTATCGCAGACTAAGACTTCTCTACCCACCCATGAGAGCCCGTCGGAACTAAAGTTAGATGTCGCTGGTACCTCCCTTTTACGTACCTTTATATAATACCAAAGATTTTATTTTCTGGTTTATCAGGGAAGGGAAAAAGTGAACCATATCCAGAGGAAAATAAGGTTAATTTTTCCTTACAGTTTCATGGATAACATGCAATGGAGAGGTATAGACTATTTTTAATTAGTATATCTATATTCGTATTACCCTTAATAAGCGTTTACAGTCACAGGCCAAAGGAGAAATATTCTGTGGCATAATGTTTATAAATGTCATCCTGATTCTACATTTTGGGAAATTAAGGTTGAAAGTAAATTATTATCTTTGATCTTGAAAACTTATGAGTTGTTCATCACAGGACTAAAGTTGCCTTCCCAGATAATGAAGCTGCGTGGAGAGAGCTTCTTGAACAATAAACTAGTAAAGGCTGCTAGCCAAAAGCCAAAGTGGAACACAGTGTTTAAACCAAACATCACAGAAGGAGCAGGAGGAAAAAAATATTTTTTATGATACCCACCTCCTGAATGAAGCCCTGAATTGGAATTTCACAGTACTGACCTAATTAAAGGAAGCAACATTGAAACTCATGTGCATATGCAGATGAAAGCAAATACCTGATGCTATGGTTTGCAAATGGCAGTGGGTGGAAATGGTGGTGTTGCTCACAAGTCATACTGAAACAAATGGCCTGTGAACTTCAGCAGGTGCCAGAAGAGCAGAATGAGTGGAACCTCCTCCTGCCTTGAGGATCGCAGTTAGAGTTGGACCTCAGCCTCACCCAGCTTCATTTCCTCTTATTTACAGGCATTTAGATCCAAGGCTCTTTGTGTTACCGTCTGCAAACACTCCATCACAAGCACAGTTATTAGTACAATTATTAATAGCTCTGACGAACTGCATAACTTTACCCATTCTAAGAAAAACCTGAAAATACATATGATTTTTGGAGCCACAGATATTTTACAGCAGAGTATTTTTTCCTTCCAAATATAGTATTTCATTGTCAGCAAAAGAAAAAAGAGCCTTTTTTCTGAAACAAAGTGAAGATATAATAATATGCTTCAAGAGTATCTGAATGTCCCCTTTCAAATGACTTCTTTTTAACTTTTGGGGATATATAATGCATAATAAATGGTTGTTAAAGCCTAAAATCAAAATGAAACATTTAAATGTTATCAAAAGAATACAGTTGTAAAGGCCTGAAATCTACCTTTTACAAAATTTTAATTTTGAAGTGAGGAATTTGGGAGATTTCAGAATAGACTTTTTTTTCCCTAACTGACAAAATTTCCTGGAAAGTAGATCATCCAATTCCCCCATGGCCTTATTAGTTTTGTTAATCAGTCAGCCTTAAAAATAGATATGTGGAAATATATACAAAACTGAAGGTAGTATAAGGCAGCATGCTTGCAATTGCAGTGTGTGCCAAGGGATAAATCATTGCTTGACACCTAGGTGGAACGTAGGATTTCATTTCAGTATCTCAGTCCTGCCTTTACCGCACTGGGTATCCCAAAAGGAAACTCCTCGAGCAGGGTTCTTCTATACATCATCATTTTATATATGCTGCCGTTGTGAGCACTCCCAGAAGATCACAGACAGAAATATGTTATGTGCCTGTGCAGGATCATAAGAAACAAAAGAGGGTCACAGTTCTCCACTTTAGCATACTTGGGCAGTCGTTTGCAGAAATTACTGTTAAGTGTTATGGGTCCAATTAGTCTTGCATTCTGCACAGATATCTGCACAGATATGAACGGATACCCAAAGTAAAGGACTATGGATAGTCATATCCAGCTCAGACACCTCTAGTATGAGGCTGTGGTACTGCTTCCATATAGTTATAATGCTAATGCACCAACAGCATTCTTTGCTGTATTTTGACTCAAAATGTGCTAATGATGCATCCAGGAAGGCACAAAAAGTGTGCATTGAATTAAATAGACTAGGCTAGACTAGACTGGACTAGAATAGACTATTAAGACCATTGCAGATACAAGTTTCAAGAACCATTTGCTGCCTGCAGCTGGCCACACTTGGCCAAAGTGGGAATTTCCGGCCCTCCCTGGTTGGGCTGTCTTCCAAAGCCATCTCATTCTTCGTGGAGCTCCTTCCTTCCAGCATAACTAGTCAGTACCCTTGGGAATGTCATCGTGTACATTCTGCGAGCAAGTAACTGCTCACGGCACACTTAGAAGCCACTGTAACTCTCTTTGTTAATGCAGGATTCTTTTCTGCTAATACGAAACTGGTTGCACATATTCAATCTGGCTACCACTTCACCTTTGTCTGCTCACCAGACCTGTATTATGTCCAATTCACAAACCAAGATAAGGGCTGTCTTTTTCATGATTGTTCTTAATGCCCATAGTTTCGCAGTTTGCATTAAAAATGTCCGCTCTGAAAGACAAGACACCTTTCTCAGGTATGTCTTATCTGTTTTTTACGGATACTGTGGTTTTCATCACATTTACATCTGGGATATTAAGGATGCTTAAGAAATTTTGAACTAAAATCAACATTTTAAAAATAAAGAAATTAGAAACTCTAGTTATGTCTTTTTAAAATCCTTCTGAATAGGCACACCTCATTTCTAAAAATGTGTAAGGGTCAGATCTGATCACTAGGGCAGCTGATACAAATTAGCAGTTCAGTTGAGTCCTGTCGTCTGAAAATCAGCCCCTCATTCATGGGCTTTGCAGGTCCTTGAAACACAAATATAAAAGGTGCAGGACTTAGAGGAGGTTAACCTTGCAGTCTGCTTTATAACCCTGATCCTGTCCAATTCCGGGCTTACTGAATGTCTGAGATGAAAGCGATGAGAGTTGAATAGATTTCAGCACTTTTCAAAATCAAACCCAAATTCAGGGTTACCTCTCACTCTCCCCAGCTCATCGGAACAAGGGAAGTTTCCCTTTGCCGCTCCAATGATCTTCATTATTCCTTCTAATGAAGCTCCTTATCTTTTCCCCTCTCCTCCCACAAAGTCCTTTTCTCTACCCTTCATTATTCAAGATTCATATATTAGATTCAGTACCAAAATTCAGCTGCCCAAAAAAGATCCCCAATAGTTATCATCCTTAATTTTCATGATGAGCTAAGTTCAGTCTTGCACAAGACCCCATTTTCCTAAACACCATACAAACACATCACTAGAAACAGTCCCTGCATCTACAAATTTTGTAATCTAAACAGCAAGAGGAAGGTGAAGGTGTCATCTCACTAACACTTTGCCATCCCATCCTCTGAACTCCAATGCTTCCTCTATCACGTCAACTTTCCTCTTGCTTCCAGCTTTTTGAAGAGAACAGATGTGGCTGGGCGGCAGGAGGCCAAGTCAGGAGTGTTTTTCCTACTCAAGAACTGTAATAGTCTTTGGCTCTTCAGGGCTGTTTTTAGCAGTCAGGACAGCAGGTGTCTTTGAATGGTTCAGCACACCTTCTGCCATTTTTACAGGCTGTGTTCAACCGTAGTGTCGCCAAGCCTGCAAATGAACTGCTGAAGTTGCTCCCATACTTGCCCTTTTTACTAGCTGTGCAAGGGAACATAAAGATAAAAATTAATATATAAGGGAGACAGAATGCAAATGGAGGGAACCCCTATCCTTATGATATGGGGTTTTTTTTTGTATTGCAGAAAATTACAAAGAAGGATCAGATACTTCAGCTTCCAACCTTATGTAAAACACCAGAAGAGTGTTTGCTGTTGAAAAGCATGCTGGCAGGGTCTATTTCAGAGCTGCTGAGAAGTTTTTCTCACCAATCCACAGCACAGAGGATATGACCATGACACAGAAAGCTGTGTGACCACGGCTTATATAGGCACACGTTACTTTTAAAGCAGCCTAATTAAGGACAGGTAATGGGATAGCTGCTGTAACAGCTGCACATAAACAGCAAGGGCACCCAGCAAGCTGAATCAGTAGATGTCAAATTTTGTGCTATCACAGAATTACCTGAACTATTTAGTGTAAGGTTAACTCTTGTGCCTATGCTACATGAAGACAGAATAATTCCCTTAATGCCAGCTTTGAAAAATTGCATCTCATCTACTTGAATTACTAGACTTGTTGTCTTCCTGTCCATTGAGAAGGACAGCACCCTAAAAAACGTGAGTTCCCCAAAAGAAGTGGAATCATGCAATGGGGGTGCCACTGGGTGCTAAGGGACCAGAGATTAATCCTACCCCACAGTGACTATATAGTCATATAAACACATCCATAGAGTCTGACTCACACACCTTGTCTTATTCCTACCAAGTTACCTGTACATTGTCTCATGAATTCACTATCCGTCCTTCTCTCTGTGAGAAGACAGATTATGAGAAGATAGATATAAGGGTTGTGTTGCACGTATTTATGAGTAACCCTGTGTATGTCTCTGTGGTGAGCATTCATTGACAGGATGGGCATTCAGAACATTGGTATGCATTTAGGAAAAATACTCACAAATAATTTACATTGAAAATGTAAATTATTTCAAAACATTGAAAATAATTTCCTTCATTCAACTGAAATGCAAACCCTAGTAAGAGATTTCGATAAGAAGATGTCAAGTTTAATGTTCCAGTATGTAAAAAGTTTCTTTCATCACTTTTAAATAGGTGCTGCTATTCGGTTCCAATTATTTCCGCGCTTCATTTCATATGAAGAAAAAAACAAATCACTGCACTTATTTTATCTTTTCTAAACACTATTTACTCAATTTTATTAATCATTATTATTCAACAGAGATACCTTAAAGGAACTTAGATTAAGCTCCATTATGCAAAGTGTTATATATTGATATAGCAAGAGACAACGCTTGCCTCAAAGTTACAGCATAAATAGATAACAGGCTTGTTAAAGTTCTCATTTTACAAACAGGAACTTATACAACAAAACCACACTGAATGCCCAAGGACACAGAGGATGGCCAGAGCAGAGCTGACTTCAAGCCCTAAGACCCTTAGGCGGGTTTAAGGGACTGAGGTCTTGATCCCCACCCCACCATGGCATGTCTGCTAACGATCTAAGCCCATCCATATGGTTTTATTTGGTTAATTGCCATTTATTTTGTTTGGGCTACTCCCAGTTGAGAAAGGAGTAAATTCTTGAAGTGCCTCAGATGGACACAACTGGTGGTGTGAATGTTCCTCATCAGTCATAGTGGAAGTCAAGGGGTGCTTTTCTCAGCTGTGACCCATCCTTATCTGTCTGCCTTTGCCCTGCAACCACCCAGGGACTCTCAGCCCCTCAGTCAGTGTACTGCAGGCAAAGGTGCCAATGGAAAGCTGAGAGGTGCCTGCCAGCTGCAAAGCATGATGTGAACAGTAGGAGCTCCTCCCAGGGCAAAATCAAATAGGTATATCAAAATCAAAAATCAATAGGCACACACCACCTTCTGTGGCTCCTTAATGTCACCTGTTTGACTTTCCTGAAATGGTTGGCTGAGAGGTTTTTCTAAAAATCTGCCATTTCCTTGTTCCTAAAGGCAGCGGATAATTAATACCTAAGTCTTTGAACTGTAGTTCAGGTGGTCCCCTGTCGTGGTTTAACCTCAGTCGGCAACTAAGCACCACGCAGCCACTCGCTCTCTCCCCCCCCACCCGGTGGGATGGGGGAGAGAATTGGAAAAGCACAAGTGAGAAAAACTCGTGGGTTGAGATAAAAACAGCTTAATAATTGAAATAAAATGATAATAATAATAACATGATAATAATAATAATAATACACAAAGCAAGTGATGCACAGTACAATTGCTCACCACCCGCTGACCGATGCCCAGCGGGGGGCAGCGGAGCCCCCCCCAGCCACTCGCTCTCTCCCCCCCCCGCCCCGGTGGGATGGGGGAGAGAATTGGAAAAGCACAAGTGAGAAAAACTCGTGGGTTGAGATAAAAACAGTTTAATAATTGAAATAAAATTATAATAATAATAATATGATAATAATAATAATACACAAAGCAAGTGATGCACAGTACAATTGCTCACCACCCGCCGACTGATGCCCAGCCCGTTCCTGAGCAGCGGCCCCCCCCGGCCAGCTTCCCCCAGTTTATGTACTGAGCATGACGTCACATGGTATGGAATGTTTCTTTGGCCAGTTTG
This sequence comes from Pygoscelis adeliae, assembly GCF_000699105.1. Taxonomy (NCBI): domain Eukaryota; kingdom Metazoa; phylum Chordata; class Aves; order Sphenisciformes; family Spheniscidae; genus Pygoscelis; species Pygoscelis adeliae. The sequence goes on along the minus strand of NW_008824359.1, from coordinate 3,411,371 downwards.
GCTGTGCCCCCTCCCAGCTTCTTGTGCACCTCCAGTCTTCTCAGTCGGTAGAGCACGGAAAACTAAAAAGTCCTTGGCTAGTGTAAGCACTACCTAGCAACAACTAAAACATCGGTGTGTTATCAACATTGTTCTCATCCTAAATCCAAAACACAGCACTGTACCAGCTACTAGGAAGGAAATTAACTCTATCCCTGCTGAAACCAGGACATCCCCACTTCCATGAAGCAACAAGTTTCATGCTCTGCCACAAAGTCCACTCCCTGCCTACTCCTTCTGTCATCCTTTTTAGGACCAAAAAATCTCCCATATAGATACAAGATACTGACAGTATCTGAAGACAGTATTAAGCAGCACTAGCAGAAACACCCTTCAAGCCAGAAATGTAACTGTAGGACTATCCTTTCTCATTACATCCGTCCTTTACAAGATGTCTATAAACTGCTTCACATGCGTCTGCACTAACCAGGTTTTTGGGATATAGTCAAAATAAGGCTGGGTCTCTCATTGTCTGTAGATGAGTTTAAGTTTGTGTTCCATAGAAAATATCTGTCTGGTTTTATCTTCTGTAATGCTGTGCCATCTGAAAGCTTGTACCTTGGGCTTTTTACTAAACCTGTCAGTGGAACACAAATATTTACATCATTTTTTCTCTCCTGCCAAACAACACCAAAAAGAGAAACCTCATATGTTTTTTTCCCTAATGAACTTTGGTCTACTTGGGTTTGTGAGTCGTAGGTCATTAGAGCACAGTATTTCTCCCCAAAGGCCTACAGCACAGGAAGAACAACTGTTTATTCCCTATTTTTCTCTGTTGTAAAGCATCTTATAAATTTAAATCTAGTTGCAAGAAAGTTTTTTATGACAACTGAGTCCTTCAAATTGCTAGACAACATCCCTGCTCTTTTTCAACCCTGAGATGTTCTTTCCTGTGACTGTGGGGAAATAGCCAATTTTAAGAAAGCAGCACTGTAAACTTTTCTCCTAATATCATAGAAATAACATACCATGCAGACCATCTCAGTAGTGCCAGAGATCAGCAAATACCAAGTGCCTCTACAAAAAGTGTATTTAAGCACAGGCCAAACAATGAAATATTTTGAACTTCCATCAGGACCTGTGAAATTGTGTCCTAAGGCACCCATCAGTAATGGAAGGACATGTTCCTTCGGCTCCAATATACACAAGCTTTACCCTTTTCTATAGGACATACTGTTTTATTTATGACCAATAAACAAGCACTATGGCAGTTTCAGTTGTGTTTGCCACATCGTCATCATTGATGGCATCATCACTGCCTTTGCCACAGCTACCACCCACACCAGGGTCAGCAGAAAGCACAGTGACTATGCTGTCTTGCTGAAACAGATCTGGTGACACACAACAACACAGGACTTAAATTTTCATAGAATCATAGAACGGTTTGGGTTGGAAGGGACCTTTAAAGATCATCTAGTCCAACCCCCCTGCCATGGGCAGGGACATCTTCAACTAGATCAGGTTGCTCAGAGCCCCATCCAACCTGACCTTGAATGTTTCCAGGGATGGGGCATCCACAACTTCTCTGGGCAACCTGTTCCAGTGTCTCACCACCCTCATCATAAAAAAATTCTTCCTTATAGAATCATAGAATCATTAAGGTTGGAAAAGACCTCTAAGATCATCAAGTCAACCGTCAACCCAACACCACCATGCCCACTAAACCATGTCCCTAAGCGCCACATCTACATGTCTTTTAAATACTTCCAGGGATGGTGACTCAACCACTTCCCTGGGCAGCCTGGTCCAATGTTTAACTACTCTTTCAGTAAAGAAAATTTTCCTCATGTCCAAAATTGTGTCCAATCTAATTATGTCCAATCTAAACTTACCCACAACATGTCAAGTCATTTGAGATGTGCTAGAGTGTCACATCTGGCCTCCAGAGGCCTTTGCATAGCGGCAGAGGTCTCATATATGTCCTGTGTCATATCTACCACTCTCATATGGATGTCTCAAATATCCTAAAGTACATCAAATGGCTGAAAATGCTTAGAAGCAAGCCTCAGTGACCAGCAGTCTGCTGACATACAGGAAGGATCTGCTCATTACAAGTGATACCTAAGCTCACCCCTAAAATCTGGTTGTTCAACTGGATCAGGCAGCCCTTGGACATTACCTTTCCAAATTAAACTTCTATTTTGATGGTTTCACAGATCATTAACAACTCCCTGATCCAGCTGTAACTGAAAGCAATTAGACACTGTAGGAGGTGTAAAAACAGATTTGTCTCCTCAGGCATCTCATTTCTACTGACTGTTATGGGAGATTAGACACCTGGCACACATGTAGGCACATACTTTATAGAGACCTAAATCTAAGTGTGTAAATCTGGATGCTTGTGTTAAGAAGGCCACCTTCAGTGCTCAAGCTATAGATGGGCTAACAGCCCACTACATAGTCAAAAAGTATGCATGTGGCAGATCTTGACTTGAAACTTTTAACATCACACTAAGCATCTACAAAATGTCCAGGATGTTACCAGTTACTTTCATTTCCTCACAAGAAGCATTAAGTCTTTCAAATGTGCTGAGGGATGGTGATGATTAGCAATGAACATAGTAAACTCTAATGTTTCTGATACCTCAAAGAAAACACAGTCCTGTTACTACATCTTTAAAGAATGCTGAGGCACCAAAAGGCAGCATTTCATCCCACAGTTCTGTGGTCAAGCAGCCTGCTTTCCATCTTCCTAATGAAGATCAGAAGTTATTAGATTTAAATCCATTTTAACTGAAAGTCACCAGAAATAACTCTTGAAAGTCATACTAACTTTAAGTACTTGAGCCAGAACAAATCTTGGAAAAAAATGTTTTGAGAAATACATTCTTGGCATGTTCTAAATTGATTTGACTGTTTTTCAGTGTACTTCATTCAACAGGACAAATACTGAGCTGTATTTACATCTAAAATGATGTCATTGATTTAGCTTTTCCATGAGTTGTGCTAAGAGCTTTTTCCCTGAAATTGAGTGAGCACCACATTGCCCAGAAAACAGTGTCAGCAATGAAGAGGATGGCAGGTCAGTAAAAGTGATCCCAAGTGGGATTGTGAGAGTCCGGATGGCAGATGTAAAAGCTCTTCTTTTCCCATCAAAGATCTCTTCAGTCATATATGCAAAGCATGAAATCGTTGAGTCAAAAGGAGAGATGGGGCTGTGTTTTTTCAAGGATCCTAACAACACTTAGCTTCACAAAACTGTGACATACAGAAGCTGACCAGAACGATAGACAAATAAACAAATAATTGTAGGACCTTGGATGGAGTGATTTGATTGGGATAAGGATTACTGTCTGATGACCACAGTGCAACACTTCTCAGATTCTTGGACAGGATTAATAAGGATAGCAGGGTATGATCATTCCTTCAAGCCCATTTTTCTCTCTTTTCTTCCCTTTTCCCTTCTCTCTATCATCCTAAAAAGTTCATTTCTCACAGAGCCGCATGAAACGCATCACATTTACTATGAAGCAATGGGGACAGGGTGTGTGCAAGCAGCCTGGCAGGCAAGGACACACTCTTCACATGCAGAGGCAGAAGTGACTCTTTTCCCACCTCCTTTGTCCTTGCCTGGGCAGTCTTGCACGCTTGCAAAACCCAGGTAGGACTGTTCCTCTTCCCAGAAAAACCCAGGCTGGCCAGTTAGGACAAGGAAGCTGTGAGATCGTGCTATGGATAAGGAGAGAAATGCACGGTGATTTCTGTGTTAAAAAATAGCCCAGACTGGCTGTATAAGGGAAATGGCCCTGGTGGCAACGCCAGTTTTTTTGGGGGAGAATCTGCACAGAGGTGCACAGATCAGACACAAGATCTGGGGAGAATAAGTTGATAAGGGCCAAACCATCTGAGATGCAAAATATTATGTGGAGAGAAATAGGCTGTACTGACTATCACCAGAGCTTATAGTTATTATCAGCATAGCACAGTGACAGTGGCACCTATAGGGAGAAAGTGAGGTTTAAACTGCTGTAAAAGAAAAGAATTTCCAGTTCTGAAAGCTCTGAGAACACAGTCTTAGCAGATTTATCCTGTAGATATAAAACAGTTTTCCATATCTAAGTTTAGTATCTTGGGCTAGCTCTATTGTCAGTGGAGAAAATGAGGTGAGTTAGGCAGCTCCAGTGGGTGATTCATTTCAGACACCTAACAAGGGTGAACAGAGTAATTCACAGCAGATGTCACAAATTATATCTATTCCTCTCCATGGACTGTAACAAGATCTGAGGGTCTAGTTCAGATTTCAGTGACCAAATTCAGATGTCTCAGGGTAAGAGGAATCCCACCCAAATTAGCCTTGTAAAAAATTCTCAGTTGTTTAATCAAAGTATAAAGCACTTCAACTAAGTTAAATTACTGACTTCTAAACAACTCAGTTTGTACCATTTTCATGCTGATTTTTTTTCCCAAAGTGTATTTGCAAACTAACAAGCTCTAAAACCAGCCTCAGACATATAAGAGCATTAAATGTTGCAGTATGAACATTATTTAATGCTGCAATATTAATCAGCTGAAGGACCTCTGAAACAAAGCTGTAAGTAGGTCACTTCCTGCTCTGCAGTAATCTCCTCTTGATTGCAGAGCACTTAATTTTGTTAACAGGTCACTATTTCAAATAACTTCTGCGATTCAATATCTTCTAAGGATTCCTTGGAAAGAAAGTCAATAGTCATCTTTCCAGAGCACTCGTATATCACACGACTTCTTTCTATTTTAAAATTTCATATCAGTTAAGAGTTCCTCCTTTCTACTCTCGCCAGGGTACCTAATAGCTATTTTGATTTTCTTTCTGGCTGCCATTTGCACCATTTCCCATCATGGCACCACTTGCCATGTTAATCAATCTGGAATTCCAAGAAGGAATAACCTGAAAAATCCTGATCCCATATTTACTTTTGGGACCTTGTCTGAGATCACTTCTGGTTGTGATCCAAACTTCACTGCCTCTTGTAATTTTACTGAAAGGTATTGCTCAAATATTCAGCACCTCCACCCTTACTTCCATTATCAAGCTGGTCTGCTGGCAACTGTGATCTGTCAGCCAATGCTAATCACAACATCATCTTCCTGTAGTATCCTGAGTTTTAAATTGCAATGTATCAAATACTTTACTCAAAAAAAGATGGATTACATCCACCATATGTGTTTCACCCACCCACTCTGTAATATCAAAAGAGGCCACAGTTTTTGTCAGACATGATTAATGTCTCAAACTCATGGTGCTTATTGCTCAGCAGATTCATTTCCCAAAAATACTTATTTTTACAGTCCCCTGCTACTCATTCTAGCCTACTGAATTCAAGCTAAGTGGCTACTGATTTCCCAGGTGGTCTTAAACATCCACTGCACTATTTCCACTGAAATAGCTCATCACTTATTTTCCAAAAGTATTTTTCTCCAACTTGTGCATTGCACTATATATGGCACTTTGCAGAATTAGGACACAATCACTGTGTTTTCCTCAAAGAGCTTAAACTTCAGAGGTTTCATCTGGTGAGTCAGTGGAAGTGTTCTGTAGCCACATCTCTATCAGAAAGTTAGAGTAAATTATAGAAGGCAAGCTGGTGATTCAAATAAAGACAGAGAGAACTGAAGCCATTTGCAAATGAAAAGTGTTCGCAGTTTTAGAAACCAACAGAGTTTGAACAAGAGATTGAAAAAGCACATAAGAGAGCAGATGCATGGGGATCAGCATTGGAGTGGTAGGCGAAAGGAATGAATTTCAGCTGGCATTCAGACAAAAATAACCTTCATCCCAGGAAGACGAGGATTATTATTGCCTGTCGGAAAAGGACCTGGGGGTGCTGGTCGACAGCCAGCTGAACATGAGCCGGCAGTGTGCCCAGGTGGCCAAGAAGGCCAATGGCATCCTGGCCTGTATCAGAACTAGTGTGGCCAGCAGGAGTAGGGAAGTGATCGTGCCCCTGTACTTGGCACTGGTGAGGCTGCACCTCGAATCCTGTGTTCAGTTTTGGGCCCCTCACTACAAGAAGGATGTTGAGATGTTGGAGCGTGTCCAGAGAAGGGCAACGAGGCTGGTGAGGGGTCTGGAGAACAAGTCTGATGAGGAGCGGCTGAGGGAACTGGGGTTGTTTAGCCTGGAGAAAAGGAGGCTGAGGGGAGACCTCATCGCTCTCTACAAATACCTGAAAGGAGGTTGTAGCGAGGTGGGTGTCGGTCTCTTCTCCCAAGTAACTGGCGCAAGGACGAGAGGAAATGGCCTCAAGTTGCACCAGGGGAGGTTTAGATTGGATGTGAGGAAAAATGTCTTTACTGCAAGAGTGGTCAAACATTGGACCAGGCTGCCCAGGGAAGTGGTTGAGTCCCCATCCCTGGAAGTATTTAAAAGACGTGTAGATGAGGCGCTTAGGGACATGGGTTAGTGGGCATGGTGGTGTTGGGTTGACGGTTGGACTCGATGATCTTAGAGGTCTTCTCCAACCTTAATGATTTTATTATTCTATAGGAGGGAGGCAGATGGAGAAGAGAGAGGGGAGGAGGGAGGCAGGAAAAAACTGCATAATCATTAATCAAAAAATTTGATGAACCAAAAGCCAGAAAACCAAATTAGCTAAGACGAAGTCAGGCCTTAAGCTGTGCAGCACCCTTCACAGCAGGGAGAGAATTTGAATCTGAGAATGATAGATGCAGAAATCTACCAAAGAAGCTGGAACAGAAAGAGGCAAATAGGCAAACCAGTGAAAAGGAGTTTTACTGTTACTTTTGAACTAGAATGGAGAAAATTAGCCACAGAGGAAGAAGCAGGAAAAAAGAAAAGGTGGTAGCTGTGGTGCAAAGGAAAACATGGATCTCAAAATTATCAAGGCAAATATTGCATAACTCAGAAAGGACCTGAGCATGATTTAGCATTCTGCATTGCAGTCTTCTCTTTTTCTTATACTCCAGCTCTGTTCCCCAGAGTCAAATACCCTATATTATTGGCAGGATCTGCCAGTCTGTCTGCACCCAACCTCATGACTAGTCACTAGGCTTAACACATTGCTCAGGTCAGCTGTCTGTGGGCTGTCCATGGAGTGGCTCCATGTCTGGAATATTAAGGCACACTCCCACCTTGCAGCCACCTACCCATGTCACTGCTCACGTGCAAGACAAAGCTCCTAGGGACACACCAGGGTGTCACACCCTGGAGAACAGGCTCCCACCATGCCTGGCCAATATGAAGAGTATCAACAAGGATCTCAGGTGTACCTGGGACTCCACCTTGTGAGTATCCATCAGTGAAATAATGTAACCCCTGAAAATAACCCCTGAAGCCAAGGGGTTACATTATCTTACCCCAGTTCAGATCTCCAGACAGAGCTCAACAACAGTTTCAGTTCCTATTGTTTCTATGTGTCCATGAGGGGCCCTTTTTTTTTGCTGCATAAAATACTGTCCCTTTTCAGATCCATTCTTTCAGACAAATAAAGACTATAAGTAAACAATAGGAAAACATAGTCAAGTGTGTTCCTGAATAGCAAAAAGCAGCTTTGCCAGTTCTAATTATACTTTGTCTATAAACTTATTTTCCTTTATTGCTGCATCATGCCATTCTTTGTTAAGGAACTGCAGTGATTTGATTAGTGAGCTATTAGCACATTGCGAAGAGGACGACTTTTGTTTCCCAGGGCTTTGCAAACAGGTTAGCAGAGAGAGCAATGGGTCTTTGCCTATGGAGCAGGCTGAGAACTATGGTTACAAAGAGATATCAGCAGGTAGCAGACATCTGTCATGTTTATATAGGAGCCCACAGTGACTTGCTGTACACGTTGCAGCTAGGATGCCTCTTTTACCACCCCACAGTGATGGCTGAATGGTGCATTGCACTTCTCAGTAAAGATGGATTTGTTGAACAAAAGCATAATTATTTCTAGACTCCATGGTCTTGAGATCTACTGTGAGCTCCTGAAGATACCACTTGACTATAGTGGTATGGAGTTCCTCAACAGAGGAACTATGTTGAACAAGATCACCTGGATCCCATACAAGACTTCTGTTCAGTCAATCTTCTGTTCTTCACAGCGCTCATTCCTGGCACTGTGCAGCTCCCATCTACTCTGTGCTTTATTACCATTACATGAAGAATGTGTTCTTGGTCTGGGTATA
>NW_008824359.1:3384280-3403210 GCF_000699105.1 Pygoscelis adeliae | reverse complement strand
TTCAGCAGCCTGTTGTGATCAGCAAGACTCCTAGGCAGTAATGGCCATAGCCTGGGACTAAAACAGGCTTGGTCCAGCCAGGCACCAGTGCTTGTTATTGCTTTTATCCATTTTTGTAGCCCATTGGATCTGACTTGCAGGCCCCAGTGTGACTCTGGATAACACTTCTGTTACCCACATCCCTGCTGGAGGAAGAAATTATTAACACTAGCGGTGTCTCTCTTCCTCATAAAAGTAAAATCTTTACCATATCAGTCCTGTGCATGGAGAAATTAATCTGATTTAATGAAGATGCATGAAAGAGGTTAAAAACAGTAAGAAATCTTCATCCCTTTGGAAAAGTTTTTTGATTTTGGTTAGTGACTACTATGATACTAGCACTCTAAATTCAGGAACCAGATCTCCATTGCAGTAGATTCTACATAACCTCTGCATTGGTTCTGCAGTGAATTTTAACAGGTAACTAGAAGAAAGGAGAAGAGGTGTGATCTATCCACTTTGCTGACTAGCTATCTCAATTTGTTCTGGTCTTTTTTTGTTTGTTTGTTTGTTTAACATGAAAGCTAGGAATTTTGTTTTAATGACAAACAGCTTTCACATGCTTTCCTTCCCAGTGGGTCCATTTAAATACCTTAGCATCACTTCGTTAAGCAACAGGAAAGATACAACTTGTTCCGCAGAAGTGCCCTCCAAACAAAGGAGCCCTTGATAGCTCACTGAGCAGGCAAAATGACATTGTTGTATCTGCAGATCAGCAAAGGGAAGCTCAGCTTCCCCAGGTGAGCTCAACCAGGGAGTTCTGCAAAGGCCAGTGCAGTGTCCTGTCTTTTGTGAGTTTCCTCGAAGGAACTAAAAACACGTTAACCTTTTGCTGCCATGGAGAGCTGCCTTTGCTGAAACTCTTCCCTTTCCTCTTGTTGTCAAGTTGTTCAGTTGTCCCGAGTCCAACATGCAACAGAATTCTCCTGCTGAGAACTGAAGCCCACCGTGGACAATTCCACTTCTCAGGGGCAGTGATAATATCTAATAGATGGGTAAAGCTCTTCTGCACAAGTGAGGTTTCTCAGGGACAATGGAATAATTCAGGATCATTTAATCATGTTCCAAGCTAAGGTATGCTTGTGCAACCTGCTGTCCAAAGCAAATATCAAAATAAACACTACAAGAAATGAAGGTCCAAACCCAAATACCATGCTGCACACATAGTCCTCCCCATAGAGGAAATACAAGATAAAGAGTGGCAAATGTTAGTAATATTATTTACAATAAAATGTACAGTGAAGAGCTGCATCAGCAGACATTAAGAGCTGAGAACACAATGCACAGAGATCCTTCTTGCCCACCTCAAACAGGCAGAGAGAGAGAAAAAGGGGGGTGAAGCAAAGACTGCTGGCAACAGACTTAGGTATTTTTTTAGCTATGTATTCCAAAAAGCAAACCACTTTCAGCACAGCTCTGGTCAAAATAACAACTGAAATATTTAATTAAATGCTTTGTATCAAAGAAAAAGGTGGAGTTTTTTCCTCCTTGAGAGCTGCCCTAATTCCAGAAGCCCTGAACAGTCTCTACTTTCTCCAAAGTGCTGATACTTCAGTGCTGACGGTCAGAACATTTTGTTTGTCTCTTCTGGTTCCAGGCTGCTTCTCCTCCAAAGGATGCCGCAGTCTACCATGAAGCAAGACGCTGCGCAGCTATGGTACTCCTGGCTGCAGCACTCATTAGGGACTAGAACTGCTTGCAATGCAAGTGGGGAGTGCAAGCTGCCATGCAGAAGGAAAGAGCATGCTGCTTGGTTCAGGTAAGTCAGGAGATCAATCACAGAGTACAGTGGGTCCCCCTTTTCCTGAAGCACTATATTTGAAAGCTTGAGGCATAAACCTCAAGAGTAGGCACAACCAAGAGTTATACATGAATACATGGAAACAAGTCAGCAGAACTAATTTTGAAGAGGCTGCTTTTTATCCCTCCTATAACTCCTCTTCTCTCTCCTCTATGCAGTCTTTTCTGTTCTTCAGGAATCAAGAGCATGCTACCAAATGCTAGCAATGCTTTGCATTTCTGTAGCACTTGCTGTCAGAGAATTCAAGGACTTCAGAGACTGAAAAATGCTTGTAGGAGCTTGACAAAGGTAAGGAAATGGAGGCTCAGAGCAGCCAATTGACTACCTAAGGGTGGGAGAGAAACACAGGGGGCATAGCTACTCCTGTGCTTTTGGATCATTGTCAAGCAACACATGCAAGCAGAGGCACATCAGTCTTTCAGTTACTAGTGCAGCTGACTTCAAAGCAGAACTGAAGTTAACAAATGCTTAATACATTTACTATCTGAATGGCTTCTCTGTGACCTCCTGTACCACTTTGGTTACGTGAGACCATCCAGAGCAGGAGAAAGCGTCACATCAATATAGCTGAAGTGAACCCTAAATAAGTTTTGAGTTGTTGCTGGATACCACAATATTAATGCAGTGCTACCAAAGGTACCTGAAAGTCCACTATAGCTTTCAGTTAGGAAAAGCTTTCCAGCTTATGCATTTTTTGGTACTGGCCAAGTTGAAAAAAATATCACCCAGTGCCTTAACACCTACCAGCAAGGCAATCAAAGAGGAAATAAATGAACAAAGACTTTAGCTACAATTCAGGCATTATTATGAAAGAAGAAGCATATTCAGCTAAAGGTCTTCTTGACTTCAGCCTTTCAAAAGGGCAGGGGCATCTCCTCTGTTAACAGCCTGAGAAGAATGTATCTCACTTCAAATGGAGATGCTGTTTTGCCTTCAATATTGCTTCAATACTTGCCTTCAATATAAGTAGCAACTTGAACATGTTCTCTGTGAAAAGTAGTAGAATCATAGAATCATGGAACAGTTTGGGTTGGAAGGGACCTCTAAAGGTCATCTAGTCCAAGCCCCCTGCAATAAGCAGGGACATCTTCAACCAGAGCAGGTTGCTCAGAGCCCCATCCAGCCTGACCTGGAATGTTTCCAGGGATGGGGCATCCACCACCTCTCTGGGCAACCTGTGCCAGTGTTTCACCACCCTCAGCGTAAAAAATGTCTTCCTTAGGTCTAGTCTCAATCTACCCCCCTTTAGTTTAAAGCCATTCCCCCTTGTCCTGTCACAACACACCCTGCTAAAAGGTTTGCCGCCAAACTTTTGCTGTAGTGGAAAAGTGAATTATGTCGCAGTGCTAGGGATGGCAATTTACATTTTAAACATGCAGGCAGAAAAATAATGTCTTTTGTTTATAACATGCTCCTTAAACTTGGAGGGGGTTTACATTTCAGAAAGAATATAACTTGGAGAAAGAAAAATGTTCTTAGCTTAAACGGTCATTGCAAGGTTAGCATTTCTCTAATACTGTTTCTAATAGTAGCCTCATTAATTTAACTCTGTAGGGTGTTAGTGCAAAGCGTCTTTTGTTAATGGTTGACTCACAGATAGGTTGATTCTGTATTTGTAAAATGTCATATGCTGTGCAAAAAGTGGTTTTTTATTTGCATTTTTATATCCTACTTCTGTTCCTTTATTGTCATTGCTAGTAATGTTCTTTTCATCTTTTGTACATTCCCACCACTGATACTTAGTAAGCATCTGGTGTTTCTTCAAAACAAATTTATCCTTAATACTTAATAAAAGTATCCTGCATTTGACCTTCAGATACAACACATTCCGTCTTTAAAAAGAGAAAAACACTGCTGCTTATATCGGCCCCTACTCCCTGCTCCTCTGATTTTATTTGCCCATCACAATAGCATTGTACCCTGGGGTATACACATCCTTAAAATAGTCATCATTATCTTCAATTTCCTTCTCTGCTGTCATTTCTTATGTAATGGCCTTACTGAGACACCCTCACTCAACTTCTCCCTTTGAAGCATAGTTTCCATTTGATGTGGAGGGTGCTGAAATTAGCCCTAGTCCCAGGAATCACTGCAATAGTACACAGACAGAGCAAGCAAGATGGGAGGTGTGTGTAAACTGCAAGCAAAGAGTCCTAAGCATGGCTGTACCACGTCAAAACAAACTCCTCCTTAGCTTAGTCTCTATTCAAGGCTTGTAACATGAGCCTCAGAAAAGGGGACAAGAAAGCAAGTGAGTATAGAATAATCTACCCGTTATAGCCCTGAAGTTTCTAGCAAGCTGCAGTTTAGGGACTTTCAGAGCTAAATGCTATTGCTAAACACATTCAATAGCCATTTTACGGACATCTTTTCCACCATTAATTCCTCTGACTACTTTTTTGAGCTTATATATATCTTCAGTCTCCACAATGTGTCAGTTATAAGTCCCACACTTACCCATCTTGAAGCACTGATGAAACTTCTCCCAGGTGGACCAAGAACTTAAGAAAAGATGCTTTCATTGCCATACATACTTAAAGGGGGAAGGTATTTCTATTAGTAAGAGGACCTTAAGACCTCCTAAGTTTCCTCCTATGCTATTCTAAGGGTTTTTTTTCAAAATTGTCTCAAGAAAAGCTAGTAAATTCTGAAAAAAAAAGTGAATTCTAGCAGGTCTGACAGGGTAGATGTACAGCTTTTTTGTACTTTTTACTGTTACCTTCACAGAACAGTAAAAATTCACTGTAAAGTGTGTTTCAGTTAATACAAGAAACAACACTCTGTATACCATTGTTTCGAAAAAACAGCCAAGATGATGTACAGATACGATTGGTCTTTGATTGCCAGTTTTTAATTTGGATTTTCAATTGGGTGGAAGTTTTAGCCACTGACATAGGAAGAGTATGGATAAGTGGTTCAGTTGCACTTTTTAAGCACCTATGCTGTTAGTCTGGTACAGTTATGAGGGAAAACTTATTGGTGTTACGGTAGCTAACATCAATGCGTTTTATGCTGTAATGGAAAGGAGGAGCAGAGTGCACCTTACCATTTACTGTGGTTCACCTGGGGAGCAGTAACTAATTAAGACGCAGCAACACAACTGCTTGCAGTTACATGCCCATGCCCTAACCCAAAATTTCAAGCTGGATGGATCCAATCTTCTTTCCATCAGCAGAGAATCTTTCAGTGTAGATAATTCTGTTGCAGAAGGATCAGTCTGCAGTGTCTATCATAATTCAATTTGTCAAGCTCCCACAGGGATAACCAAGACACAGTCCAGCTCTGCTGAGCCTGAGATCTATTGAATTAGATCAGTAGGAGGGGCTGACCTGAAGGCTTGTGAAATTGTGTAGGTTAATCATGTAAAAGACCTAACTACTTATATATGGAATTGATTTCATGTGTTTAGGTACCTTCCAAGTTTATTCAGGGCTTGTCAGCAGTGCCACCATGATAAATTCACAGAAATATATATCGTCACACTTACAGCAATGATGTCATTTCTCACACTAGAAAGAACAATGACTTTAAATCAGGAGGGTACGTCTGGACTGTCAGAAAATACAGATATGTATGTGCTTGACTATACTTCCCCATGGGAGTAGCATGCCCAAAACATGGAAAGATTTCAGAAATCATTTCTGTATTCATATTTTTAAACATTAATGTTACTGATATAATGGCCAGCATGCCTTGGAAAACTCAGCATTGTGTTTAGTCTATTACAGAAAACAAATAAACTAATGCAGCTTCAGGAATTTTACAATTCTTAATGGTAAGAGTAAAACGTTTTGTAGCCCTAGTAACTACTGTTAATGCAGAAGTGACAAAGGCAACGCAATAGTGCAAGGATGTTGATATTAAAGCCAATGAGTGGGAGGGCTGTGGATCCCATGTTACAGTCATATCTGTTCACGCTGTAGTTAAGAGATGTCAGTTCAGGTGTGCCTGTAACATGCTCTGGTTCAGGTACAAATCCTTGTGCATCCCTGCCTACACTGTTACTGATTACAATGTTACCTATAAGAACATGGAATCACAGACTGGTTGAGGTTGGAAGGGACCTCCAGAGGTCATCTGGTCCAACCCCCCTACTCAAGCAGGGTCATCTAAAGACAGTTACCCAGGACCATGTCCAGATGAGTTCTGAATATCTCCAAGGATGGAGACTCCACCACCTCTATGGGCAACCTATTCCAGGGGTCAGTCACCCTCACAGTAAAAAAGAGTTTCCTGATGTTCAGATGGCACCTCCTGCGTTGGCTCTGGTCCTGTCACTGAGCACCACTGAAAAGAGCCTAGCTCCATCCTCTTTGCACCCCCCTTCAGGTATTTCTGTGCATTGACAAGATCCCCATGAACCTTCTCTTCGCCAGGCCAGTCCCAGCTCTCTCGTCTTTTCCTCATAGGAGAGATGTTTCAGTCCCTTCACCATCTTTGTGGCCCTTCATTGGACTCTCTCCAGTATGTCCATGTCTCTATTGTACTGAGGAGCCCAGGACTGAACATAGCACTCCAGGTGTGGCCTCACCAGTGCTGAGTAGAGGGGAAGGCTCACCTTTCTTGACCTACTGGCACTACTTTGCCTAATGCAGCCCAGGATACCATTAGCCTTCTTTGCCACAAGGGCACATTGCCGGCTCATGTTCAACTTGGTGTCCACCAAGACCCCCAGGGCCTTTTCTGCAAAGCTGCTTTCCAGGAATAAATTTCATGGTGGTGAAAGGCAAAATTTTCATGAAGGCAAAAATATTTCTTGAGGGCAAAAATTTAGCACAGATCAAAAATACCTGGTGATTTTCGCAATAAGACTATCTTAAGTCATTCCTGAGCGGCAATGCTGAACATTTTGGAAAGGAACTACCTTTCTTCAGATCTTAAGCTTATCAGTGTTTGTTGGACATAGGTGGAGATTATTCCACATCTGGCTGCTGGAAGAAGGAGAAAAGTTGTTCAGCATCACTCTGTGGCATTTGATGTTGCCCACTGGCAGTGACTGGAAACGAATCCAAGTAGTCCTCAGGCCTGATTTGGTGCAGCAGTTCTAAGTGTGGAACAGCTCCAAGACTAAAATCCTTCAAGACATTTCTTGTGTAACCCAAAAGTGAAAAGTAACACATACAACATTTCAAAGCTGTTTAAAGGTAAAAGCTCTGCTCTGATTAACCATTCATCATCTTCTGATGTACACATGGTACTCTAGTCCCTCTGGTAGGCTGAGATTTAGCTTGACATCTGAAAACCGTGATAGGTTCCACCCAGCACAATATAATCTCTGTTAACTGATTCATATAAGTCATTATAGGGGATATAAACAAAGGACGTCAGCACCCATCTCCTGTATGCCAGATTTCACATTGAATGGTTCTTTGATTATTGGATGTGCATTCATTTTGCAAACTACTGTCGGGAGACAAATTCAAAACTCAGAATCTTTTTATTTCCTTGGTTGAAACGCTTCCAGAATTTCTTACAGTGCATTTGTCTCAGATAGTCTTTTATGGCTTTATTCAAATTTTGCCTTCCCCCTGCTGACCCATCAAAGTGGTTTCCTCACTAAAATTGTCATCCCGCACAAATGGTGTAGTCATGCTTTGTAAGTCACACAGACATGGAAGCAGCTGTTCGTTGATGGCTACAGAAAGAATTGGAGGTGGCTGTATAGGACTCTACACAGAAATCTTTGGGCACTTCCCAGAAGCACAGGTGCAATGGAAATCCATGAGCCTGGTAACTGATTACTCTACAAGCTCACTGAATCAGAGCTGTGCAAAACTACCCTTTTGCGTAAATATACAAGAAAAATGGGACAGTTGGCTTGGCAAGGTGTCGATGCAAAAATAAGCTGTGCAAGTAATATGCATGGAGGTTACACAATTGGCAAACATGGGTTGGGCCAGAAAGAGTATTTGTTCCTAAGTCCTTCAGAACTAAAACCAAGGGCAGAGTTCAAAAATAAATGCCATTACCTGAAATGAACAGCTGATTCATCAGCCTCTGTACCCTGACTTGCCACACACATTGCCACACTTCAGCGGAGTAGGTACATTTGGGTACAGACCCACTATGAAACTTCTTCTTAAGTCCATAATACCCATAGCCCATTGTCAGCAGTAATATTTGAGCCATAGAACTTCAATACTCTGGTTATACCTATTCCAGTAAGTTATACAGTGCCAGCACTTGTTCTTTGAGTCAGCTTGAGGCCAAGTGGAGCTATCTGGTCATATCCACACTGTTAGACTCTCCTACCACCCACCCTAGGATGGCTGTATCCAAAATGCCCGTTGAAAATGGTCCCTGGTCCCTTCTAACTTCCAAAATATAACCAAAAATCTTTTGGAAGCTGCTAGTCAGACCATGCTAAAGATGTGCCAGGAACCATGCTAACAGTTTGACAATATAGAGAGTTAAGTTTCGGTGCTTAGGAAATCACCAAGCACTGTTTGATTTACTAGTATAGATTAGCTTAATTACGCAAAACTACTGCTGTTTGGTTGCACAACATGCTCTACCCTGAAAGGTAGAATGTGGCCATGTCCCACAGCTCCTAACTAGCTGGCTAGACATGACTGAAAGGGGTTTTTTTTACTACTTTTGTACTTCTTTGTCTCTTTTGGGTTTTTTTTGTCTACCAGGAGCAGACCGCAGACATCCTTACTCTAATGGAAACAAATTTCTGAATTTCACTTCTCACTGTGTAAAAAAAACCCACCACTGTTAAAAATTTGTTCTAAATTGATGTCCCACAAGTTTCAAGGAATACTCTGCTGTTCACGTATTGTGGGTTTTCATGAATAAGAGTTCTGCATTCAATTTTTCCACTGCATTCATTATTTTTTTAAATTTTGGTTCCTCATTGCTCTTCTCTCTTTTTTCAAAACCCCATGACATCCTTCTTGAGATATGGAGACCCAAAGTCCTCATAGTGTGGGTGCATCAAAGTTTTATATAGCAGAAAATGGACATCCTTTGTCTATTCCTCAGTACCCTTCCTGATGATGCCTCTTTTCCTGTTGGCTTATTGGCTGTAAACTTAAAACCCAAGCGTACTGGAAACTGATTTCCTCGGTAGACAAGCCCTAAGGACCATGCCAGTCACTGAGAAGGGAATTCAACTCACTAATCCATACAAACTGAGAGAAGACCTCACATACCTGCTTAACATCAGTGTGAACACAAACCATGATTGCACCAGTTTCTCCAATTCTTGTATGGCCATACTGTTACTATGTATTTTCCATGCTTAATATTACAGAATGAGCAAGATGACATATATCCATGACAAGCAGCATTAGTGACTAAATACTCAGCAAGTTTTGCACGCAAGTTCTTTTGTCTGGACAGACAAGTGTTAGAATAGTACAGCTGGTGTTGCTATTACAACAGGAGCAGTGGCTGGATAGAGAAGCTACTGAAAACCTGAGGTTTTACATTGGTTGAACTATTTCACTGATACTAGTGTGAATGGGTCAGTTTTTGTCTTCCTGGCAAAAGAAGAAAGGCATTGCAAGAATAGCACAGATCTTACAGAGAGACTCATACACAAAACAAACACAGAAAACACGGCATTATTTCATTCTTATTGTAGGTTCACCTGTTCTAGATGCTCTTTCACACTCACCCTCTAGCAGTTTAAGATAGCTTCATTTTTTGCAGTGAAACACAGAAGAATTCCCTCGTCACCTTGCAGGAGGGGTTCAGCAATAGAGGCATCCCATGGGTTTGAAGGGTATACAAACCAAGCATAAAAGCTCTCCTTGTTCCAGCTATGAGGGCCACCTGCGATGAAAACAACCACAACCTAACAAGTCTTATTTCCCTTTTTCTTGCAAGATTCCCTTAATACATGTTGGAGAGGATACCTATCCTCCTCTGCTTCTCAGCACCTCTTGCTCTTGGACCACCTAATGTGCAAGATAAATCAATAACATGCTGGTTGAAATTCTATTAAAACCTACAGAAGAAAATGCAAAGTAAGTCTCACTGGTCCCGCAGCAGCAGAAGTGTGGCTGTGTGCTAAACGAGATTCACTCTAAAGACGGAAGCAGGTATGTGTGGAAACTAACTCATACAGCTTAAAAATAAAAGTTTCCAAAACAAACCAGCAAAAACCAGGCAAATGTTTTGAGCATATTTGAAGAGGAGCTTGTGTGCTAAACAGCTACCTTCTCCTCTCCAGCACTAACTGATCCTGCCTTCCTTTCCACCTCTGTGCTTCTAGTATGGCTGCAGCTGACGATGGGGATGCCACAGGGCAAGTACCCTCAGTCCCCACAGCTTTGAAACCCCCACTTTGTCCTGATGGGACCTTGGCCAAAGTGCACTGCAGTCCCTTTCTGGTTTATACACCCAAGGCTTTTGTTTGTGGAAAGCAAGGGGGAAAATGAAGTTGGTCTGAATGGAGGATTCTCCCAGCATCCCAGGATGCTTCTGGGCCCTTCTCCTGGATACAGGGACTGGGAATACCAAGGATCCATGAATACATAAATAGTTTTAGAGCAGAAATATAGACTCTTCCTCTTCCTATTTTCTTCTGGGCTGCCAGAAAAAAAACCCTGAATTTAAAAGCATGTTTTTCTTTTTTAGCTTTTAGGGATGACTGAAATAGCTACTGTATGTCTTCTATTTCTTATTATGCTTTATTTTTTCCTAATGCCGGCATAGACTTTGTCAGTGCCTTACTAAATATGGATGCAGTTAAACCATAATCAGTTGTTAATACAGTGGTATTCAAAGGTATGGGCCAATCCCTAGGAGGAAAGAGAATACATGGGCATACAAACACATAAAGCTGCAAACCTGTTCACGCTAGCAAAGATAGCTAACGTGATACAACATTTGGGCTCAGCCAAGTCCTCAGCTTCAAAGTCCTTGGAGGCCTGTGCCCAGCCAATCTATCATTTCTGACGTATGAGTGACAGAAATGGAGTTTCTGCAGTTTAACAACTTACTGCTTGTCAGCTTCATCAAGGTAAATGGCCACCTTCACTCTGTTAACTGAAAGAAAACATGTTACCTGACACCACCAGGAAGCTTTGGATGGTAACTGAAATTGATGGATCCCATTATTTTGGGACAAATAAAAGTCATCCTTGTGGAAGAAAGGGCAGCATAACTCTATGGTGGGCTCAAAGGTGTCTGAGCTATCACAAGACTCCCTCCAAGAGCAAAGTGATTATCGTCACAACATCCTAGTGTAAGCGTAATAAGTTTCCACAGGTTTTATGGCAACCAAGGTCCAAAGAGACCAGTGGGTAAGCCTCTCTAACCTCCTGCTTGCTGTCAAGCATCTCTCAGGCTCCCTATAAACCATCCTAAATGACCTAGTCACACAAATATTACATCCTCAGAAAATAAAATTTTGGGCTGCAGGCAGAAAACAGGTGAGGTCACAAAGGGACTGCAGATCAAAGCATTTGCATTGGCAGAGAACTGATGGCATGAAGAACCCCCCAAAAACATAAAGTGAGCAGAAGATGTCTCCCCAGCAATGAATCCACACGTCCTCAGCAAAAGAGCTGCCAGTAGGGAAAAAGCTAAAATATCCCCAAATCAAGAACTCATTGCATAAATCTCTTCCTCAGGGAAGAGACGACACCGGTCACAGGTACTGTCTCAAAGTACATTGCTTAGGATAGTCCTGGGACATGCTCCACTGATGGCAAGGAGGACACTCTAGAGACATATATATGCAGGACAGAGCTTCTGGACAGAAATGTGGGCCCAGCTGTTCACACCCTTTAAACAGGCAAGTGGACAGGATGGCAATATCTGCTTTCCTATGCTACAGCTTTCTGGTCTGGTATTCATGGATAATATTTCCCAGGCTCAATCTCCAGTCCCACTTGAACTCTTTCAATGATAAAGGACTTGGACTTTTTCAAGGATAACAACAAGATCCCCTAGAGTGATAGTGTTTTCCTGAAGGAAATGCCTGCCATATGAAATTAGACAAGAACATCCAGATTCATTTCATCCAAGTTTTCTTATTGTCCTGGACAGGCTGGATCGATGGGCTGAGGCCAACTGTATGAGATTCAACAAGGCCAAGTGCCGGGTCCTGCACTTCGGCCACAACAACCCCATGCAGTGCTACAGGCTTGGGGAAGAGTGGCTGGAAAGCTGCCTGGCGGAAAAGGACCTGGGGGTGTTGGTCAACAGCCGGCTGAACATGAGCCGGCAGTGTGCCCAGGTGGTCAAGAAGGCCAATGGCATCCTGGCCTGTATCAGAAATAGTGTGGCCAGCAGGAGTAGGGAAGTGATCGTGCCCCTGTACTCGGCACTGGTGAGGCCGCACCTCAAATACTGTGTTCAGTTTTGGGCCCCTCACTACAAGAAGGACGTTGAGGTGCTGGAGCGTGTCCAGAGAAGGGCAGTGAGGCTGGTGAGGGGTCTGGAGAACAAGTCTGATGAGGAGCGGCTGAGGGAACTGGGGTTGTTTAGCCTGGAGAAAAGGAGGCTGAGGGGAGACCTCATTGCTCTCTACAACTACCTGAAAGGAGGTTGTAGTGAGGTGGGTGTCGGTCTCTTCTCCCAAGTAACAAGTGATAGGATGAGAGGAAATGGCCTCAAGTTGTGCCAGGGGAGGTTTAGATTGGATGTGAGGAAAAATGTCTTTACTGAAAGAGTAGTTAAACATTGGACCAGGCTGCCCAGGGAAGTGGTTGAGTCACCATCCCTGGCAGAATTTAAAAGACGTCTAGATGTGGCACTTAGGGACATGGTTTAGTGGTGGACTTGGCAGTGCTAGGTTAACGGTTGGACTTGATGATCTTAAAGATCTTTTCCAACCTAAACAATTCTAAGTTAATGGTGTCTTGGTCTTTGAGTCCTAAAGAGGGGGAGGACATGGCAAAAAGGCATTCCCTGTACAAGACTAAAGGGGAAGACCTGCAGACTACTGGTAGGGCCACAGATACAGAGCTTATTTACAGCTCAGGCAAAGTCTACCACAGGGAAACACAGTCTCCACATAGTCCTTAAGAAATTTCAGGAGGAAATAATGATCCCGGGGAAAGTCGTAGCTTTTTGCACACAGTTTTTTATAAAGTGTACCCTATATATATGTTTAAAAAAAACAGAAGCAAAGTCTATATTTTTAATCAAAATAGAGAGGGAAGAGATCTCTTTCTTAGTGCTGCAGAACATATAATTGGTCTCTTGTCATCCTCCTCTGCCAAAGAATTTGCCCTGCAGAATCATTCCAGAATGTCATCTCTTATTAAAAAATAGTATTTGCAGAAGAACAGCAAACATCATTTTTTATCTGGCCCTTCTCCACCTGTTGTTTTACCTAAAGTTTTCTCTCTATGCAGCAGGATTTATATAATGCAAGTGCCACAGTTGTCTTCTACTCAATGCACTTCATACAATTAGAGCATTTCTGCTCAAAAACTGTCAGACTGACAGCAGTGGTCAAAGCACCTGAGACACCAAGCATGAAATCCTACAAGGCACTATAGATACCGCCAACCTAGGCTATAGGTGATCCGTCAGAACTGATCAAGGACAATGGGTTATCACCCATCATCTGAGAACTTGTAAAGGATGAATCGGGTCCCCTAGTTCAAAGAGACTGCAGGGTGAAATGCATTTCCTCAAACTGTTTCATATGCATCTCACTTCTAAGCTTCCTTTACATTACTTTCTTGAGGTATATGGCAGGTGTCTCATAATGGCATATTTATTTATTGTGTATTCAGTGCTCACTGGAGTGAGATGTGTGCTCACCTGTGTGGCACAGTGTAAGGTCTGTCAGAAAATTTCTATTCCAAAAAAAAAAAATCTGTCTTTTTAATGCTGCCTGAAACAATCACTATCTTCTACCAGTACCCCTGGCATTCTCACCCACTGCATCAGCTGTTTTTGTTTGTGAGACCCAAATTCTTGTATCAGTAATATTCTAGGTTATATGCGCAGAATATTGCTGGCAATATAAGAAAATGACAATTCCCAGCTCAAAATATCTGTTCCCTGAAGATGTAATTACTCTTGCACATTAGGCCCAATGCACCACTGAATTTGTACGTAGATTTTATGCTGGTCTTTATGTAAGAGCTGGTCCCACACTGCATATCCTTCAGTCCTCCCCTGTCAGTGGCCTATGTATTCCTGATAGGACTGCAGAGGAACACAGTGGAAAAGGCAGGCTTCATCTGCCAATAAAACTCTTCACCTTTCTGAATGTTTTTAAGTACTCCCACACAGACCTAACTTACCTGAAGGGCCCAAAAATATTCTAAAGGGCCACAGATTGTTTGTTTAGTTGCTTGTCTGACTGCAGTTTCTTGGCTCAGACTGCACTTAATTAAGTGTTTAACAGGAGTTATTGTTTCTGGCTGTGTTGATTTAAAAATAAGCAATTTTTGGATTTTTAGTTCTTCATCCCCTAAAGTGAGTTACTCACTTTTCAGTATGTGTTCTGCATACCCATGCACAGGGACTTGTCCCTTGTGGTACCCACCCGTTCAGCAGCAACGATGGGATCTGAGCCCTCCAATTAAGTGTTATTACATTCAAATTACTGATGGGAGCCAAGACTTGGAGGTTACATCTCTATTAACCTGTTCTCTGGCCCTGAGGCCAAGTGGCAAAGTCTGGCCACATCCGTATTGTTACACTCCCTTAGTCTCCACAACAGGGTAACATATCCAAACTGCCTTTGGGGAGTTCATACAATTAGAGGAAAGCTAGGAAATGACAGGAAATGCAAATTACCTATGAAAAACTGTTCTACCCTGAGAGCAATTAAATACTCGAGGAGGAGCTCTGAGAGGCTGTGAAAGCCCTATGTTCAGATCTTGGCTGGGCACAGCCCCTGAGCACCTTGCTCTAAATGGGCCTGTTTCAAGCATGGGGTTAGACCAGGTGATTTCCAAAATTGCCTTCCAACCTAATTTATTCTAGGAATGGTCCTTGGCCTTTGCTGAGTTCCAGACAGTGTCTGGGAAATATTTGAGAGACTGTATTTGGTCCATGCAAAACCATGACCAGCACTTTGCTAAAAATTTAACAGTAGAGAGGATCAAGTTCCAGTGCTCAGGGATATTCCCTGTCACTGGTTAATTATCTAGAAGAGATGTAGACAGAGGTGTCAGTATTCCCAAAGTCACACAAAAAGTCTGTAGCAGAGTAGGAACTTCAGTGCCTGCTCTCCTATCTGAGGTTTACTCTGTATCACCTGGTATACTCTTCCTTTGTCAAGATGTTCGTTTGTTAGAGCATCCAGCTTAGACTGAGGTGAAATCTTGACATGGCTTTTAGTTATTAATGTTATGGTTCTTGTTGGAATAAACATAAGCAAGATTAAGAGACCTTAAAGGCCACATGCTTCAGGAGGTGTGGTTGACAAAGTGGTTCTCATGTACTTTTCAGAATCTGGAACTTAGTGAATAGCTTGCAGTCACAAAAGCCTAATAACATCAGAGACCTTTAAATAAAGGTCTTAGAACTAAATTTGGCACCTCACTATACAGTTTTAAATATGACACCCCCCCAGAAATCTGCACCCAGATTTATTTGTTTGTATTACGGGACATTGGATGTATCTCTACAGCTTTTTTCAGGCAGATGAGCATTTTCTTTGCCTCCCTTCTAGGATGACTGGATGCTGTTAAACTCTTATTTGGAAGTGTTGGGATTAACAAAATCAGTAGGACTAACCATATCAAAAGCAAAGTTCTGCCTAGTGCTGCCAGCTACTGGATCAGCATGTGTTAACATCAGAAAGACCTTGCAGACAAACTATGCTTCATGTTTCATGATTGTTTTGGAAGGCATAATTGGGAGCAAAATTGTGGTCTTCATTTGGGAATTTACAGTAGTTATTGCTTTGATATCTATGGGTGAGAAGTGCTTTTCCATAATGTCACATAGCAAGGTGAAATGATCTACCTAAAGTCATCCGATTTACCAGTGCCAGACCCAGGAGAACATGCTCTGCTAAGTGCCAGCACACAACCAGCATAACTTCCATTTTTTCTCATTTGAATGAACTATTTCCCCATGTTACAAATAAAACCGTTTACTTCTGTGGCTAATCTTTCCCATTGAGTGAGTAATATTAGTTGATTAGGCATTCAGGCTTTGTTCCTTAACATCACGGACAGATGGCCATATTAGTGATCTCTCTATAAGTGAAAATGTAATGTTGCTATTCCCCCAGCCCATTGGAGAAAAGATATTTATTACCCACCTTGCATTTGTTTCCTTTGCAGCTCGTGCGCTTTACACCTTTCAAGAAGAGTCCCTGGATGCCATTGATAAAAGAGCAGCTACCTCTGAATGCTGGCTTAGAGGCATTCAGTAGATCAGCAGTATAGGAAACAGCAAGGACAACTAAACAAGCTGGATAATTTTTCTGTACTAAAAATAAACAGTGAATAACCGTTTACATTTAAATAAGCATATTCAGCATGTTCATGTATTATATTCTAATTACTTAATAGCTTGAACTTTGTTTAATGGTGCATTTTATAGCACGCATTCAATCTTTTTTACATCGCACTGATGATGCTGACAGCAGCAAGTAATTGATCTGGGCTGTGCTTCAGGTACTCAAGTAAATCTTGATCTCTCTCTCTTCCTCACACACTCATTCAATTAATTTCTCCGTAACTTTAATTGACATTCCTCTTTTTTCAAGGGTTCCCAAACTTTATTTCCTCAAAGATGCTTTGTCATTCAACTTGGTTTCTAAACCCCTTCCATTTTGCACACTTCTGCCTCCTCTTCTGGCTGCTGATAGATCTTCCCTAAATCTTCCTTTCCCCTAAGTCCCAAACATCCTTTCTCTTTCCAGCCGTCTCAGCTATCTCACATTTTTAGGGGGGCAGAATTAGGTGCTTAGGCAGTGGTATAAAGCTGCAGTTGCTATTGCTGCTGGGCTAAAGGAGCCCTGTACAACCCACAGGTTAAAAGACTGCTGCTATTAAGTAGGATAAACACTACTAATAAGCTCCCATCCATACAAGAAAGGCAGAGAATATATTTCTTACTGAGAAAAAAGTAAGACCTTGGGAAAACACATGTAAAAAAATGCTGATGCATTAACAAAAATTAAACTGATGCCTTTCCCTGCCTGGTTGCCTGCCTTGCCTCAGACTCTGTGAAGTTAAGGTTCCATCCAGACCACATGTGTCTAAGTTTCTTGCTTCTCGCATAGCAGAACCTGCCTGTCTTGTACAGCTGAAAAATAATAGTAGAAGAGTTCCTTGATTGTGGAAATCTCCCCTTTTTTAAAAATATCTGCTAACAGTAAGGAATGAAAACATTGCAGTGAATTTATGCCTCAGGGAGGGGGCAAAGTTACCCTAGGGATTAGGGTAACTAATTAGTCCATTTGTTCCCTAAAGCCAAGTGTCAGAGACAGTTGCACAAAATAATATACTATCCTTGGCTTTTTGCATGCACGAAAACCCTAAAGCTCAAGGCATAATTTCTCCTTATTAGATCACTTACTTATTCTGACATTCCTTATGACTGCAATAAGTATTTTAGTGTTAAGAACATCTACTCTTAACTCCTCTCATGTCTTTAAAAAGGCAGTGATTCATTGTTTCAAGTTACGCTTCCAAAAGCAGCGCATTGCTGGATCTTATGAAAAGCATTTTTATCAATGGGTAGAAAATCATTTGCAGAATTATGTTTCTTGCTGTTGGAAAAGCTTCCAAATTATTCTCCTACCCAAAAAAGGAAGTTGAAAATTAAAGCAGAATAATTTTAAATAAGTTTGATTCATAAAGTTTCTCTCATATTAAATCCGGCTCTTAATTGAGCTGCTGGCATAGCTGTGCAGTGAAAGAGCCCTTCAGATCAATGTGAACTGGGCTAAGTATGCAAGTGTGTGCTATAAAGTCACCACTGGTAAAGATAGATTGCAGCTTTAGCTTTGCTGGAGTGTATCTACCAGGCCTTGTGTTTATATAATTGGCTATTGTCATTCCACAAGATTTGATCTCGCTAATGCTGTAAAATGATCAGGAACCCCTCAAAGTGTAATCGGTGCAATATAATGTACAGCACAGTGTCAGCCAACAAACAACTATGTCAGCGCAACGTGGCCAGCTATGAATAGTGCGTGTGCACTTTTGAGCTGAGGTTTTGTTCATTTTATAGTGAATTCTTCATCTACAGTGTTCCATTTGTGAATGTTTTAGATAAGGCTGAAATAACTGAAATCCTCTCCAAACATTGAGCTTTCAGTAGTGCTTTGATTACATACACATAACAAAGGGCAATCTAAGTATTTTATCAGAACTCATCATTAATACCACTTCTGTAACAATTCAAGATGATAATGTAAATACATGCAGAAAAACACTATGAATATACTCGTTTCGAGAGGACCTCAAGCCTTGAACACAGATGGATTTAAATCTGCCAGGCTAGATGTTACAGAAACCATGAAAGCAGATAGGCCTTTTAAATATAAAAGCCTTTTATTAGAAGCTGTTTATTTCAATAGGAATTTTTAAATTGTAAAGCAGGCTTCCAAAGAGCACATATAACTGAGTTTATAGACGGCATAAGGGAAGCAAAGAAAAACAAGGTGAGTAGCTTTTGCAGTTTTTAATGGGTCATGTTCCAATTAGGCTTGGATCTTTACCCTTATCTGAATCAAAAATGATATATATTTGAGCTAGGTTGACCCCCATACACATGCTTACACCTAGTACAACTTCATGTAATTTCTCTTTTTTGGACCATAAGAGACAATGTGCTAGGTTTTCCAGTTTGTTTTAGAACAGAAATAGAATAGAATAGTTCAGCTGGAAGGGACCTACAACGATCATCTATTCCAACTGCCTGACCACTTCAGGGCTGATCAAAAATTAAAGCATGTTATTAAGGGCATTGTCCAAATGCCTCTTAAACACTGGCAGGCATGGGGCATCGACCACCTCTCTAGGAGGCCTGTTCCAGTGTTTGACCACCCTCTTGGTAAAGAAATGCTTCGTAATATCCAGTCTAAACCTCCCCTGGTGCAGCTTTGAGTCATTCAAATGCATCCTGTCTCAGGAACATAGAGAGAAGAGATTCGCACCTCCCTCTCTCCATCCCCTCCTCAGGAAGCTGTAGACAGCCAT
>NW_008824359.1:3380329-3384041 GCF_000699105.1 Pygoscelis adeliae | reverse complement strand
ACTGGTGAGTGGTGCAGAGCTTCCTTTGTTCACAGCTACAGGGAGCTTCCAGCTGTCTGTGAGACCCTAATAAGGTACAGACTAGGGCTATACGTGTTTCCTTGTCTTTCGGTCAATGTCCTTGTAGCAACTTGCAACGCTGTCCAGCTGAGTGGTACAGGAAGGAGAGGACAGGTGCATGCCGTGATCTGGTCATGTCCCTGTCTGGGGATGTGGCTGTCTGTCAAAGATAGGAGCACTAAAGAACAGAGCAGCCATCCCCCATTGCCATGGGGCAGCCCCTGCCTCCCTGCCCGGGGCTTTCCCAGCCTCACGTCAAGGGTCTCTAATCCATGTCTCCCTGACGGACAGGAGACACCCATCCTGGCCCAGTCATGTCACTAACCCCACCGCAACATGGGCCACCGCCAGTGTTTTCCCCACTGGGACCTGGACGCTAGGGCTGGTGCCAGGAGCTCCTGTGTGACCCAGCCCTGGGTTATCTGAGGAAAAAGGGTGCATGACTTTGCCATGGCTGTAAGGAGCTGCCAGTTCCCTCTAAGACCATAATGGGGTGTGGGTTGGGGCTATCTTATCTGTCCTGTGGCATGCTGGCAGCTCTCTGGCTGAGTGTTGGAGGAGGGAGAGGACAGGAATGTGCCATGGTCTGGTCGCATCCCTATCCAGGCATCCGGCTGTAATAGACAGGAGAAGCAACAAAGGAGCAGCAGCCACCCTCCACCACTATGGGCAGCCCCTGCCCATCCCTCCCCTCTCCTCTCCTCTCAGCCCTTCTTCACCTGCCTATTCATCTGCCAGCTTGGTCTGGCATAGACCATTTTATACCTGTTCTGGGCCACCCACATCACCAACAACTCCCCTGGGACACAGCCACCACCAAAGTTCTGTCTGCTGTGACACAGCCATAACACCACCAGGGCTGGTTCTAGGAGCTGGTGGCTGCCTGCTGTGACATAGCCATGACATCACCAGGCCTGGTGCCTGGAGTTAATGCTGCATCACTCTGACATGGTTATTAATAATTCCACCATTCAGGCAAGAAGAAACAATTACATAATATATAAAAATAAATAAATAACTACATAAATAAAAAATAAATAAATAAAAACTTTATTTGCAAATAATACTGAAGATTCAATGACTCATTTCAGGTGCTGTGTTATGTTATGCTCCAACTATCTATTCACTGCAGCAAAAGGACATTCCAGGAACAAAAACAGGGCACACAGAATTTTCTTCTTGCTTTAGGAAGTGTTCAACTAATTAGCCTGAAACACATAATACTTTCAGAGAGAGAAAATATATATTTTAGTAGACATTTCTGAATTTCCCAAGGTCTGTGCTTAATTTCCTGTGAATTCTGTGCCATGGCAGTGACAAAACTATACAGAGAATGTAAAAATGCATTAAAAATTGCACAATAATAGAGTATTTTGACTCTTGAATGGTCAGAATGAGTGGAGGGGTTTAGTGTTTATTTCTTTTGAGGAAAATAAAAGGAGAAATAGTTGGGAAAAAGCAAAATATGCAGAAACCAAAATGGTGCCGCAAATCATAGAATCATTGAAACATTAAGGTTGGAAAAGACCTCTAAGATCATCAAGTCCAACCGTCAACCCAACACCACCATGCCCACTAAACCATGTCCCTAAATGCCGCATCTACAGGTCTTTTAAATACTTCCAGGGATGGGGACTCAACCACTTCCCTGGGCAGCCTGGTCCAATGCTTGACAACCCTTTTGGTGAAGAAATTTTTCCTCACGCCCAATCTAAACCTCCCCTGGTGCAACTTGAGGCCATTTCCTCTCGTCCTATCACTAGTTACTTGGGAGAAGAGACCGACCCCCACCTCACTACAGCCTCCTTTCAGGTAGTTGTAGAGAGCGATGAGGTCTCCCCTCAGCCTCCTTTTCTCCAGGCTAAACAACCCCAGTTCCCTCAGCCGCTCCTCAGAAGACTTGTTCTCCAGACCCCTCACCAGCTTCACTGACCTTATCTGGACACGCTCCAGCACCTCAACGTCCTTCTTGTAGTGAGGGGCCCAAAACTGAACACAGTATTTGAGGTGCGGCCTCACCAGTGCCGAGTACAGGGGCACGATCACTTCCCTACTCCTGCTGGCCACACTAGTTCTGATACAGGCCAGGATGCCATTGGCCTTCTTGGCCTCCTGGGCACACTGCCGGCTCATGTTCAGCCGGCTGTCGACAAACACCCCCAGGTCCTTTTCCGCCAGGCAGCTTTCCAGCCACTCTTCCCCAAGCCTGTAGCGCTGCATGGGGTTGTTGTGGCCGAAGTGCAGGACCCGGCACTTGGCCTTGTTGAATCTCCTACAGTTGGCCTCGGCCCATCGATCCAGCCTGTCCAGGTCCCTCTGCAGAGCCTTCCTACCCTCCAGCAGATCAACACTGCCACCCAACTTGGTGTCGTCTGCAAACTTACTGACGGTTCACTTGATCCCCTCCTCCAGATCATTGATAAAGATATTGAACAAGACCGGCCCCAAAACTGAGCCCTGGGGAACACCGCTTGTGATCGGCCACCAACTGAATTTAACTCCATTCACCACAACTCTCTGGGCCCGGCAATCTAGCATCCATGGGCCCACTTCCAGCTTCTTACTCTGAAACAGCACGTTCTCCTTTATGTGCTTTCCCCATGTATACCCATCTATAGTTCTTACTTTTCCCCTTCCAGATAGACTATACTGCCTGTTCTGATGTCAGTGTCATCAGATCCGTGTATGTACAGAGCAAGTTGGATATTTGCTGGAAACATCACACTTACTTACTTACAATGTATATGGAGAATGTGTACGTGTACGTACACTTTACAAAACACCACTGGTTTTGTCCAGCTGAGCATGAGTTTAGCAGTGTGGTGATGAAAATCTTATTCTACAGTTTCCAGAAGCATCAGTCAAGTTGGGACAATTTTCATTTCATCTCTTACTGGAATTGTGGGAAAAGCAGAAATCACTTCCCTAATGGCCAAAACTGGCTCTGTCACAGGGCTTGGATGACAAGAAGTCGCATAACTGAAGTTTGGTCTGGCAAATAGCAGTTTCATTGAATCTGCACAGTGATGCCAGCTTCTGTCTCTAGCTTAGCTTCCTTGCCTCTTCCAATCTGTCTAGTAAGTGAAGGAACCTCATTAACAATTAATCAGCTTCTCTTGGACCCAGATGCCTGTGTGTGTTTTGGAAGGCTTCTAATTATGGATGGCTTCATTTAAGAATGCATTAAGTGCTCTACAGATTTGAAAGGAATTCATCACAGTATAATTATGTTGATAGTTCTTTGGTCATCAAGTGGCCTACCATTTCCCTTCTGATGGTGGCTTAGATAACGATACTGAAAAATGTAATAGCAGTCTCTAATGACTGACCCAAGACTTTTAGGCATTGCTTAGAATAAATTGCTTGCAAGCCACAATTTTTTACTCACCACTAACAATTTCTGGCCTCACCATCATCACAGACATTTGTCAATCAAAAACATTTTTGACTCGTAAGCAACATGCAGGTTTCTCCAGTGGGACAGTGCAATGGGACAGTACCTGGATTAGGAAGCCCTGCTCAGGAAAGGGGCACAGAGTCAACAGCGGATCTTTACTGGTGACAAGGTGTAGTTCAATACCCATCTATTACAGTCCTGTCATCAGGCTGTGAGTTGGACCCTGGATTGGAGTTGGATTCCTAGCACAGCAGG
>NW_008824359.1:3373302-3380285 GCF_000699105.1 Pygoscelis adeliae | reverse complement strand
AGTGCTATAGAGCTCAAGACAAAAAAATCTGTAGAGACATCACTTATTGCATTTCCAGACCAGGGACAGCCTCATGATCCTTTTGGAAAGCTGGGTGAATAACATTTAATTTCAGTGGTCAATCCACAAAAGTAAGTGAGAGGAGAGAGAAAAGGAGATCTGGTTCAGCCCAAAGGAAATTATTCTTTTCAGTCAAGCAAACCAACAAGAAAACTCCTCAGAATAATCCATTTTTCATCAGACTAAAACATGTTTCATTTAATTTAAAATTATTTTGATTTTTTCAAGTTAGCCAATTTTGACATGAGCTGCTGTTTCTAAAAAATAAATAAAATCCATTTTTTCATTTAAGTCAAAACAGGATTTTTAACATTTAAGCCATTTCTCCCATTTCTTGGTAAAGCTACTTGATAGAGTTTCACAAAAAACTTCATTTCCCCTGCAACCCAGTTTCAAGCAAATTGAATAAACATACACAGAACTTGCCTGCTTGCCTTCCCCAGAAAAAATTTCAAGTCAGGATTCTCTGGCCCGCTGCTAAAAACAGCCTGTTTCCATAGCTGTCACTTCCCCTGCAGTGAGGGAGTCTGAAACATCCCTAATGCCTCGCTACATTTATTAAGCTTCTCCTCGCTGGCTGGCACGCGGCGTGCAGTGCCGAATGCAGGCAGGAGTTAGGAGCAGCCTTGTCTGCTGCAGTTCTGACTCACTTTCTTGGCCCAGCTTCAATCAGCTGGGGAATTCCCTGGAGGATGGCTGTGTCGGCAGCACAGCTCCTTTGCAATGCTTAAAGGTTAAAGGAGCCCAGAGATACCAGTGGAAGAGGTCTTCCTGCAGCTACCCTCGTGGAAGTCATAAAAGCCTTTCTAGATGCCAGCACAAAGGGCACCAGAGAACAACACTATGTGGCAAGCTGCAAACATCCTTCTGCCAGCAGGCTTGCTTAAGAGTCTATTCAGCCTGTTTCTACCCATTTCTGTCTGTAGTTTTGCCCACAGAGCAAAAAAAATCTTTTTATATCCAAACTAGGCAGCAGTAAGTATTTTACCTAGCAGAGACTGCTTCAGGGCAGCTAGAAGTGCCCTGAAGGTAATGTGAGATGGTGGAGAGCAGCAAAGCACTTGCCGGGCTCCAGGCAAAATGGGTCCATGTCCCAACAGCACGGTTTCTCCATCCTGCATATGGCAAGGGTACGGGGCTGGACTGAGAGAGAGCTCCCAGCCCCAGCAACTGTCTCCTTCTCACCATCCATCAACGTCTAAGACCATGAAGCCTTTTGGGAATGAAAAAAACCCTTTCTATCATCAACAAC
Organism: Pygoscelis adeliae; assembly: GCF_000699105.1. Lineage (NCBI taxonomy): Eukaryota > Metazoa > Chordata > Aves > Sphenisciformes > Spheniscidae > Pygoscelis > Pygoscelis adeliae. Next base: position 3,378,973 of record NW_008824359.1, on the reverse strand, counting down.
AAAGCTTTGTTCAGACTGGAGCTGGGCAGCAAGTCTTAGTTAAGCCATTTCTCATCCAGATATGGAAATGAGGGCTGGCAAATTTGTCTTGATTGCATTATGTTGCTTTTCTGACAGAAAAAACAGATTAACTATTTCATACCCACATTTTCTTAGTGAAACATTTAACATGTTAAAATCAAAATAAAATAGCTGTAGTTTTGACGTTAAATTTTAACACCTAAATATGCCTAAAAGTACAGTTACTTTGACTTGAACATAATGCTTTGTCTAGTTCAAAACACATTGTTTTGAAAATCTTGTTTTGGGTTTTGATTCTTTTTTTTCTTTTTTTTTAAGAGAGAATCCTTTCACTTGAACTGAATTTTTCACAGTGTTTTTTGTACTACTGGCACATTGAAAAGGTTTGCTCTGTTGATATCCAGACCAGACTTTTCTCTGAAATGAAGAATTCCATAATCTTTTAGGAAAAAAAAACCTAGACCACACAACTTTGAGGGGAAATGTCACAGAAGGTGGGTTTTTTTGCAGTTTTGCCTTAGTGGCCACTGGTTTACACAGTTCTAAAGATTTGATCCTAAGCCTGCAGCTGCTGGTAGCATTGTATAATCATGCATCTCCATTTACTGCAAAGTCCAGGAAAATTATGTCCCCGGTGTGTTCCGTAGGGTACCCAAAGTCAATGGCTTCTTCTAGCCACAGTTGTTTGCATCCTTGGGCCCCACTGTAGCAGGTCAGTGTCGTCCACATGCAATTTTATTCATGCACTAGTATCACAGCTTTTATCCTTTGCAAGTTGTGCAAAGGATACAAGCCATTCATAGTGACCTCCAGGAAACCCACTCTCTGTTGATTCTCTTGCTGGGCTAAATTCTGGGGAAACACAACCACAGCTTGCCCTGAGAATAAAAAGACAAAGAGGGAGGAACACCAGAAAAAACAACACCAAGCAATAGAGCAAGTTGGACTTGCTCAGTGAGAGCTTAGACTTCTTCACTTCTACATTGGGGAGTATAATTTCAGAACACTATTTTTCAGGGTAAGTGACTGTGGGTTATGCTCCATGAGAAAAGGTGCAGAAGGTACAGCTTAATTCGTACCCATGGGTCAGTTGGGGATGAATGAAACCAGCTGATTGAAGACAAGAATCAGGCTAAACAACACATCACATCCAACCTACACAAAATCCAGACTTGAAACAGTCTGCTTATAGTTGAAAGCTATTTGGTAAGCAATGCTCCTTCTGTCTTTTGCCTCAACACCATCTATCTCTGATGATTAAAGGCATGAAAACAAAGTCTGGGACAGGTACATGGCGCATTTGTTGATTCCATGGAAACGGAATAGACCTTTGGTCATACAGGACATCAATAATCCATTGTGTGAGCAGCTAAAAAGCAAAATGTTACTGATTCTTGTACCTTAAGTGAACAGCAAATTGCCCTGCTCTGGTTTTAGCAGTTTGATAGACTTTCCTATTCAATTACTGATTGCAAGGAGAGGAAGGAAAAAGAATGCAGGGACAGTCATGCAGGCTCTGAGGTAGCCTTCAAGGCAGGGTCCAGAACACACCTGCAACTTCAGCAAATGCAGATGTTGGTTTAGCACTTGCTGGAGCAATGGGGAGGAGGGTATTGTCACTAAATTCCCTCATAGATGCTGGTAAATCTGGATCCCATGGAAGGAAGGAAATGTGGAAGATGTTGTTGGGATAACAGAAGGACAGCAAGCTTATAGACCTGCAAACAGGGAAAAAAGGATGCAAGAGAAGAGCTGGGGAAGTTGTGAAAGCAGTCAGAAAGTTTTGTGATGAGGATTTTAGATAATTTCTGAATTCATCATATACTTTAATAAAAATATTGCCAAAATAGGATACATTGCTAATCTATTTTTCGTCCTCCTTATTTTTGTTTTTGATATCAAGGCAGCATTCTCTTATTGGCGTCATATGCATCCATGCATTCAGGGGTCGGGGGGGGTCAGGATTTTTTTTTCCTCTAGTTTGGCAATATTCCACTGCACTGACAGATTTTTTTTTTCTAGAGAGACATTTAAGTGAATTGATTTTGAATCTTTGACATTGTAATCGATATGTGTAAAAGAAAATATTAACTCACAACTGCCAGTTTCTGCTGTGATAGTCATTTTCTTCCTTAGTACCAGATAAGATCGGTCACTATCTAAATGAAACATGCTGGATAAACACATTTTGCCTAAAAGGAAAGCTCTACCAAGACAAACAAGGGTAAAAAGATCAGGGATCCCAAGTCCATCCAGTTCTACAGTGTCCCATATAAAAGAGCCCTCTCACCTCCTCTGCACTTTGGGCTCTCCCCTGAGCACCTGCCCAGTCCATTGGACTAAAATAAGACTGGTCCAGGCTCATGTGAAGAAGAAGAGGCTAAACTTCCTCTTTCTGGTTGTAAATGAAACTGGGCAAGATGTGTCTGCCTGTCCATTCAAAGCAATTTTACTCACCCTCTTCCTTGAAGTGTATCATTGCTCTGAAGTATTGCTTCCCAGCACCGACATTTGCACATAGCTCTCTGCAGTCACAAATGGAAAAGTGAGACTGGGATGTTTTCATGGAGAGCGGCCAGAATTAATGCAGCTTTGGTATTGCCAAGGCTCATACAGGTCATTATGTGTCACTAATTAGTCAAATAACAGATGTAACTCCCGCAGCATGAAGAGCTGTTGTCATTTTCCCTTGCTTTTCAATTACTGCCCTGTGAGCATCACGTTTAAACAGGGACAAAGTGTGTGAAATACGAGGTTATTGTTTTGTATTGTTTTGTAACAATCCCATTAAATCCCATATTGGGATTTAATGTTACAATCCCTGTGATAAAAGATGTGTCAGGCTAAGTTCTCAAAACTCAAAAGGAAAGAAGACACTGAGGCTGTGTCCATATTAGCAAATTAAGTGCTGCCAGGCCCAAGTGTTGGAAATCCATCTCCTACTACCTGCTAGACTAGTCCCCCACCAATTTTTCCTCTTGGCCATCAGTCCCTTCTGAAGCACAAGTCAGAGCCAGCACAGGCCAAGGACCACTGCATGTGCCCCCCTGCTGTGGCAGTCAGACACACCTGACTGTGATATGTTGCCTTTTCCATGCAAGCTGGCCTCAAAGCTGGTGGGTGGACACTGGTGTGGTGTCCACCACTGGGTGTGTTGGGTTTTTTACCTCCACTTCTGCTTCCTCTTAAGAAACCATGTTACACATTGCACCTCTATAGAAGTTTCTGGCTATCTTCCTCTTTATAGGCTAAATGATCAGTTTACAGCTATTTGTTATATTTATGCTGTTTGTTAGCTTTTAGTCTTCACTTCCTTGGTGGTCACACCTCACCGCTTGCTTCGCCTCGCCTGGTTTTCCAGTGATCTGTGTCCTTCTAGATGTTGTTTTGTCAGGTTGAATAAACCAGCCTCAGCTAATCATCTGTCTCCTGTGATAGACTCATCCTCCTTGTCACCAATGAGCCTAGAAGTAAAGCAACGATATGGATCAAGAGCAGCCTCCCCTCCTGCTGTGGAAACAAGAAGTGCAAGTTTCATAGACCTGTGTGTCCAGAGAGTGAATGATGTTAATAAATAAATGCCATTCCCTAGCATCAGATCTGAAGAATACCTCTAGTTAATAAAGAAAATCCTACTCTATGCACTGGCAGGACCTTATAGTTTTCTCTTGCTTCACATATAATAGGAGAGATCTTAAAACATTTTCCCAAAACTGTAAGTAAAGAATGGACAAGAATTCAATGCATCCCTTGGGATGGACTTCCCAGTCATGGAAGAGACTGCTGACTACCTTAGAAGCACAAATTCTTTAAAGTTTGCCTTTTTAGCTGCTACTATATTTGTCACACTGTTTGAACTTCTTAAAAGTCATTACTACCAAAAACTGGACTTCTTATAAATAAACTAGTGACTTCCTTTCACTGCAGTCCTCAGAGTTTCTTTGCATTCCATCATCATATTGTCTCTACCTTTCCAAAGTACAATTTTGATTCTAACATATGAGATTTTAAAATATTTCCACAATTGTCCTCAGCTGAGCATTTGCAGGCACATCCATTTCTACATGCAATCACCCTCACACATTTGCATCAGATAATGAATACTTGAGTGTTCTTCATTATGGAGAGACAGAAGTCAAGAATCGCAAACTAAGGAGCTGTTGATTAAGACTGCTCTATTGAGAGCCCTGAACCTCTCCACAATTCTCTAAGAGACAAACTAGGGAAGAGCATCTGAGCTTCACGTTGTAACACTGGAGAGTGTTACAACGTGTCTCCAGTGTAACACTGGAGAGGCCTTCTAAATAGCTGGGAGTAAGCAATTATGGAAAGGGTCAGAAACCAGGCTGCTGCCACTATTTCAATGGATTGTGCAGGTAAAAGATAGAATTTGATTAAAAATAACTCGGAGTGCATGCTCCAAATGCTCATTTGCCAATGGAAAGGAATATTTTGCATTTGCAAAAGCAGCAAGTGCATTTAAGAATGCTATTAGCTTCCTAAATGCTAATCTCACACCGGAAAATTAATCTGTGCTGGTGAACACACTTGGGTGCCAAAACACAGTTGTCTACATACTGTTAAATTGTTAGAATGGTCCCTGGCCAAATGCAGTTCCCCCAGACAACTGCTGGATATGGTTCAGAAGTTAACATAAGCCAGAAACTATTCCTAATCAGCACTTTGGATGCAGTCACCCTACTTTGAAGGTTAAGAAAATTTAATAGCATAGATGCAGGTCATTCTGTGCCAGTTGGCTTCAAGTACCCAATTCTATTCTCTCACCATTTAATTAGCTAGTGAAGATACAGCCAAGCCCACCAAAGTTCTCTCTTTTACTTCTTTGTCTTTGGTTATTAGACAAATACTAAATCTGAAGACTTCAAACTTCTTGCTAGGTACATAAATCAATTTACAGGGGTTAAGGAGGAGTCTGAGTCATGGGAGATACAAAGAAAATAGTCCAGAATAACCCAAGCATCCTGCAGCAGAGGGACTTGGCTCTAGACCTCTCACAGCCCAGGTTAGGTAAATATACACTATTGGACCTTACCCAGCCCAGTTTTCCCTTTACTAGACTAACCTTTCTCTGATTGCCTGCCTACAGGCTTCTTGCTTATTTTACAATATTTTGGGCTTTATACTGGCTTTGTGTTATTTATTTAGGAACTTTGAGTGGAAAAAGAACCTTTTTCATATCTGTTTTCTCAGAGTATTTTCACATGTATGCAGTGAAGCAAGTCAGATGAGCAGTTTCCAGTTTTCCCAATTTTCCACTCTTTACCTCCTTGAATACACTAGAGGAAATACCAAGTTTGTATATATTAGTCCATCCCTAATAGTTAACCTTAATGTGTGGAAGGGGCACTCAGGGATTCTAATTGCCTTATGATGTTTTTGTTGATTATGGTAAAGTAATTCAAGGTACTTCACATCCAGCAGTAACCAGAACATGAGAAGGAAAAAGTAGACACCAAGCTATTGGCATCAAGAGAGATACGCACAACCTGAGGTGTTTTCTTCTGCCCCCACACCTTGCTCATCAATCAAGACATATTCAATGCCTATTTAAAATAAAATAATTAAAAACCCTACAGTTTTGCCAACTCTTCCTCACTTCCATTGCTCTAAATTGTGCTATTTTCCCTAC
>NW_008824359.1:3370892-3373284 GCF_000699105.1 Pygoscelis adeliae | reverse complement strand
TAATTATTGGTATGAGCATAATCTATTAATTCCAATCCAGCTGCCCACTGGTTACCACCAAGGATCATTTGCTCATGAAGGATATGGGCCTCTGCTCATTTGCAGACATATAAATGCATGACGCTCTGCTCCATTCCCAAAGGGGAAAAGCAATGCAGCATCTTCCATCAGAATTGCCACTCTCTCGCCTCCTGTTACTGCTAATTTGGCTGGAAAAGCTGCGGCTGTTGAGATTTAAAGGCTTGAGGAAATCCAGCCATTCTGTTGTTAGTGGAGCTACTAAACCAAACAAGTCCACGTGCTAACTCAGATGGCTAAATCCTGCATTCCATCCCCAGCTGAAGTCGGTGGGAAAGAAGCCAAAGGAGCCTGAGAAAGTTTGATTATTTCTGAACGCACAACTAGTAGTCAGTCTGCCTGTATGTGACCAGCCACCAAGAAATAAGCATTGATTAAGCTCTGGTCCTATTTAGGAAGTTTAGTGCTGGCCAGAGCAGTTGAGGTGGGATGAGGGTGAGCAGGTTGAAAAAAATCTCTGTACACGTTTGCATTGTTGTCTATGCTTCTTCAGCATGATAGAAAAAGGTGTCCAGAGACGTGTCTGAACAGAAAATCCTGTTCAATAGACAAGAAAGCACTTTGTGAAATCACATCAGAGAGAGATTCAAGGGGAGTAAAGGGTCGAGTAGGACAGCTCTTGTGATATTCGAAGGTCCAGTTTCATCATTTTTAGAATAAAAACTTACAATTTTACCTTGTAGGAACCATTTTTCTTTTTATAGATTTGAAATGTTGTATTATATACTAATAAAAATAGTGACCTATTTTGACTGAACTGAAACTACTCTTTTTATACCTAGAACTTCACTGAACTATTTAAAGGCAGGACAAATTTCAGAAAACATCTAAAAAACCCATGATTTCCCTTTGTTCCATTCATCCCATGAATGCATCCTATATAGAGAGAAATGGTGACATCACCATCTATAAGCCAGGGGAACTGGCACATGTTCCCTAAGGAAATAATTAGGAGCTGTTAGATGAAATATAGCAAAGGAAATGCCAGGTGATCGTCAGTAAATCTTTATGTGTCCATGGAACAGGTCCATGGGAGATGAGACGAGATCTCAGTTTGAATCCCAAAGGACTTCATCTCATCCCCTTAAACATATACATGATGTTATCAGGACTGCTGAAAGTGGAGAAGCCCAGAAGTTCTCCCAACTACCCCAGGTAAAACACCATCTAGCCAGTCTGAACCACAAACAACTGGTGTGCAGAAGGCAATGGCATGCCACATAGAAGGGATCAAACATCCATTTTCCATTTTCACACCCTTCCTCTCACAGTGCACCGTGGGATGTCCTGCCCAGAAACATTTTTTTCAGGACTGTTTTAAACTTTATTTTGGTCCAGGAAATAGAATTTTCCTGAGAAATTAATTTTCCAGGTGTCTTTTGACCACTACAGTGATGATAAGTTCCAGGAAATTTGGCAGCTCGAGACCTGCTCATAACCACTGTGTATTTTACCACTATGGCACAAACCAATATGCACAATGTAACACAGACCAGTCGTGCCACAGCGTGGCACAAACCTGCTTTCCTCTGAAATATAACCTACAGACATAGTCACCACCTCAACACTTTGAGTGACAACCTGATACACCAAAGTCAAACAGAAGTTTCTCCCATTCAGCTGAATTAAGCTGAGATTTTATTCCCAGTTGACGAAGTAAAATGCATTACCTTGCTTGCCCTTGGCAATCTGTAGCATTACCATCTTCCAAAGAGTCAGTTAAGATCCCTTTAGCTTACTGCTCTGAAACAGCCCTTTTTACTTCTGGACTTTCCTTCCTGGCATTTGTGAGCAGCTGCTGCAGGGAGCTCTCTAATGCTCTTCCCAGTGCAGAGCTTGCTAGAACAGCAGCCTTTGGCCTTGGCATAAGCACGGGAGGTTGATAGTCTGCTCCCACGCCTGCCCAATGTATTTTGCAAACTCCCAGCCATCTGGGCAGAGAAAGCACTTCATTGGATGGGCATGCATCCCCCACCGTGAGCAAATTCTAAAAAGGGGTTGGAGATTGAATGCTAAGTAATAAATTATGCATCAGCACTTTCTCCACCTGAAAAGGAGAAGACTATACTCTGCAGCAAAGCTTTCCCCCTCCACCCTTTTGCATTTCATAGAATCATAGAATCATAGAATCGTTAAGGTTGGAAGAGACCTCCAAGATCATTGAGTCCAACTGTCAACCCAACACCACCATGCCCACTAAACCATGTCCCTAAGCACCTCATCTACACGTTTTTTAAATACTTCCAGGGATGGTGACTCAACCACTTCCCTGGGCAGCCTGGTCCAATGTTTAACTACTCTTTCAGTAAAGAAA
>NW_008824359.1:3365036-3368429 GCF_000699105.1 Pygoscelis adeliae | reverse complement strand
CCTCTCCTTCCTCTCCTGTCCCTTCTGAAGAGTCTATAGCCATCCATTGCATTTGTCAGGTTCCTTCTCTAACTCTGTCCAACACACACAGCAAATCCTTCTTCATCCCACCTCAGTGCCTCCATGCCTTGCACAAAGACACTGCTCCTATAAAGCCACTTATGTTCTCTGAAGGGTGGAATTAGAGCCGTGGTGCATCACTACAGCAAGAACAGAACTGAGCAGCCTACTGATAAGGTATGCTCCTTCTCCATCATGAGGTAATTTTTCTTGTGGTAACTGCAAGCATAGTCAAGACAGATCTAAATAACAGCAAGAATTATTTAGATCTTGAGTTAACAGAGTCTTTTCTGCTGAAGATGTTTTAGCTCCTTAAGACCATGGCTTGAGCTAAGCTCCCTCTGCATGTGGTAACTCTACATCAACATTTCAGGTGGCATAGTGGTAACTTATATTTGTCCAGTGATTCATGTCAAAGACATTTTGAAATCCCTCAAGAGAACCATATAGATGAAACTTATCAAGGAATGGAACTAGTTATGAATTTTCTTGTAACTTTTTTTTAGTAAGAAAACACTGATTTATTTATAAAAGTTTGCTGGTGAAAGTGTCCCCAAAGAACAGTATAGATTTTATTCGTATCAGCAATGGATATTTTTCTGGTAGTAATAGAAGATACAAGAACAGTCTGGTTCTCAAGGCATTCAACTTTGATACAACAGATGGGGCTACAGCAACCTGGTGCAAACCAGAGCTGAAAACTGGAGTCACTTCAATCCCATCTCAACACAGCCCACAGCCAGAAACTCAGAATTCACACTCAGATACTCAAATATCCCCCCAAAGCTGCTGACATTTCCCAGAGTAGATTGGGAAGTTTTCTAACACCTTCCTACTGCAGAAACACTTTTTCCTGCTCCTCTCTATTAAGAGAACATATTAAACTATCTATCAACATGAACCCTCTCCCACAACAGAGCTGGGCATGAAAACACTGTTTCCATGCCCTCTCATAATATATTTGCAGAGCAGGCTCAAGACCAAGTGCTTCATTTGAGTGAGATCCACTAATCTCTCACCTAATCTTGAAAGTATTTTCTTATACCAAACCATGTCCCAGCTCCTGCATTCTCTCTGCAGACAAGGCAGAGAGACAGTCCCAAGAGAAGAAACTACTCCAATTAGAAGCCCAAAGCTGATGCCTCCAGCACATCTCCTACCCAAGACAGCTCATGTGGCTACACCACAGACCCTTCTTTCCCCTCTCCTCCTGATTTCCTTCACCTTGAGCACTTCACATACGAGCTTTTCCACTTAAATAGTGGCTAACACAGAATTTTTTTCACTAATGGAAAAGGCCTCCTGAGTGACTAATGCCTCTGTTAGACAGAACAAGTCAGATGTAATAATGACTACAATTGGGTACTACATGACTGCAGGGCGAAAAAAATATTTAAGAAATAAATTATTGGAGATATAAACTTTATTTGGGATAAGTCTTAGAAGGTGCTTTTAGAAGCAATAATAACAATTATAATTAATGAAGCACTGCCAAGTATTGACCAAAAGATACTTACAAGTTCACCCTTCATTTCTCCAATGCCTGACTACTCAATTTGTTTTCTTATTAAAATCCAAGGGCTTTGTGAAAATGCCTTTGAAAACAGTCATCAGGATACAAATACTCCTTGTAAAAAAAAATGCCAGAACCAAATTTTATGCACCATTTCCCTGTTAACACCTATTGTTTTAAAATTTTGTGTGGTATTTTAAAATCAATGCCAAGGCAAAAAAAAAAAGAATGATGTCATATTTACCTGTCAGATAAATTATGTATTTGAAGACAGTGGTATAGCCAATGAAACAACTCTGGGATCTGCAAAAGATTTGGGTTGGGAAACCCTAAAATTACCATAGTAAAGTTATTTGGAGAATAAATAGAATGAGAGACAATCAAGAGAAGAGGAGGAATAACATGATAGTCAATTGTAATCACTGAGTAACAAAGCATCAGACTATGTTGTCCAAAGAATAAGCCCAAATAGTGATGAAATGCAGAGAAAAAGACAGATTTGTAAATCAGAATTCACAGAATTAATTTAAATCATAATTTTCCTGGCATAATTTTCCTTTTGGTATTTCCACTGACAGCTTTTTATGCTGCTTTATGTAAGCAAGAATATATAAATCACTCAGATCTTGCACAAAAGGATGCTAGGGTGAGTCCATCCTTCCCACTCCTTCCACAAATATTCCCACATAATGTCCCAGAAGGGACATTCAGTGTCCTTAATCAGTGCTCACATCGGACTACACGCTTGAGTGAGCTATCAGTAACAAGGAGTAAAGCCTTGAGCTTTTGTTTAACACACATAAATCGCTATTGCTTGAGCCAAAAACATGCTTGGTAGTGAAGACTGTAGTGATCCAGGTGTTAAAGGGAGACAGAAACATACCTTCAGGACAGATTCAGGACAGACAGCTTTAAGAACTGGGACACAAGGAACTCTTGCTTCCATGCAGAGCAAGCCCAGAGAATATTTGTAAATTATGGAAATGTGGTGATGGATGCAATTAAATATACTGGTAAGGCTGTCTTACCTGCTGGCAGGTCAATACACAATATTATTTGCATCAAGTTTGTCCCTGCAGGTGAGGTCCATTCAGCAAAGGGAAATTTCACAAAACTGAAAGTGTTTGTCCTTCCTTTGTAGCAGAGGACATGCATCATACAGGCATTTTCAATGCATAAATCCTCTGCTATTGCCAGTATCTACATTATCAGCAATGCCCTTTTCTGTGGGACCCTGAAGTTTCCAGAGCCTTCAAATGGAACTGCGCTCTTTTGCTCTTAAACTGAGTACACAAAAAAAGCATTGATGCAACTTCTAGTCTTTTTGCCTTTGGTTTGCTAGCAATCTCCTGAAAGTTTGCAACTCATGTTATGTGGCATGGATCCTTTGAACTAGCTGTCCATAACACAGTTTGCCTGCGATTATGAAACAAAGATTTCAATCTGCCACTGCTCTTTCCATTCCTATATGCTCTAAGGCCATGAGTAGTTACTCCATTAAATTATATACCAGATTGTCAAACAATGGTTGTTTCCCATTTTTACCTCTGTATTAGATATGTTGGAGCAAAGGTTTTCCCTTCCTAATTAGGATATAAACAGCAGTGCTTGACGTGGACTTTGCTTCCATGTGCAGCTGCTAGGTGGACTGGAGCAGAGGACGTCTAAGCATGTGACTGCAAGAGCAAGCAAAGCAAATCTTCATCTTGAGGGCACTCACAAGGCAGGTGCGGGACAACCAGGGCATCAGGCCCAGCCAGCACAGGTTCATGAAAGGCAGGTCCTGCTTGACCAACCTGATCTCCTTCTATGACCAGGTG
>NW_008824359.1:3360207-3363949 GCF_000699105.1 Pygoscelis adeliae | reverse complement strand
CTCTTCTCCCAAGTAACTGGCGAAAGGACGAGAGGAAATGGCCTCAAGTTGCGCCAGGGGAGGTTTAGATTGGACGTGAGGAAAAATGTCTTTACTTCAAGAGTGGTTAAACATTGGACCAGGCTGCCCAGGGAAGTGGTTGAGTCCCCATCCCTGGACGTATTTAAAAGACAGGTAGATGAGGCGCTTAGGGACATGGTTTAGTGGGCATGGTGGTGTTGGGTTGACAGTTGGAGTCGATGATCTTGGAGGTCTCTTCCAACCTTAATGATTCTATGATTCTATGATTTACAGATGACATGGAGTATGGACTTCCTAACTTCTTTGAGCTAACTCAAAAAAGTGCTCATCTTAACCCCCTGAAGGACATAACCAATTTTTTTTTGTTCAACCTTCCAACAAGTACCAAATTAACATGGTAGCGACTGAAAAGACAATGAAGACTTGGCTCTGTCTTTTTTTCTACTATATGTATTTTCTTTGTCCTTTAACACCCAACTGCAAAGTGAATGTTGATAGATGATTTTTCAATTTGAATCAAGATCACTGTTAGATGTTAAAGGACAAAGGAAATAAATCATTCTGAAAAGACATAAGGAGGTGATGGTGTTTTCATCATTCAAAGCTCTTTCCAAGTTGTTGGCAAATAAAAGTCTTCCCTGATGATGGTAGTTTCATGGTCTTTATCTCTCCTTGAGGAGGAAGTGCACTTGATGGCTTCGATTTCTTGTTATCAGTAGCCTGGTGATTTTTCAGGGGAAAAAGGTCAAAAACCTTGCATAACATTAAAAAGAAAGCTGTGAATAAGAAATAAACAGTGAAGGTGCAGGGAAGAGGAATTTTATGCTCTTTGGAATTTCTGTAAGAGGAAAAAGTCCCTCATAAAACTAGGTTTTCCTTGCAAATTCAAGGAAAGCAAATCAAGTTCAGTTCCAGTCAAGCTAGGTTCTGAATTTTTTGCCACAAGGTACCTGCCAACAAACCATGCAGGTCTGTGTCATCTCCGTTTGTGACCATCTGTTGGAAAGCTGAAGGTGCTAGATGCAGTAGAGTTTTGCAATACTAGGGCATCTTCTCTGGGGCTTTGCCTCCAAGTCAGTGAAGCACTGACATTATGTCCTTCAGCCATTATAAACCATGGTAAGGAATAAGGTTTTGAATGCTGAAAAATGTGCATTAGATTTTTCTACAGGCTATTCTGTTGCTGACCTATTGAGTATTAACATTGGCAGAACAGTCTTTGGTTCATATTTTGTGTCCAGCAATGCAAAGCATTTTATCTGAGTTTTGTTACAGAAGCTGAAAATAAAAACATTTTGCACTTTAACAGAGACTTTCCTTAGCCTCCTGAAGTAGCTTTATAACATAGATCAGCACAAATTCTCCAGTTTTACAGCTGAATGATCCAAAAGTCTGGGTAACTCCAAATGTTTACACTCTCCATGATCATAAACATGTAAAGTCAATTGTGGTATCACAGATGAAAAAATCAGTCCTGTATCATACGCAGTGATCCACATTGCTTTACTATAGCATTAGTATAAGACTCCTTGTCATCCTCTTTAGCGCAGATGGTAGATCCTTTATGTTGATACTGGTCCCACTGGAGTCCCTTTAAGCTTGACAGCCAGGAAACACAGCTCCCTGTAACTTGGTTATTCTGCCTAAATGACAGACCAAATTCTGCCTAAAAGACCCTCCAATAAGGCACAGGAAAGTGGAGATGTTTAGGACTTTGCAGGGATATTTTTACCCTCTGAGGACTGTAGAGCAGACTGTGGGTTACATTTAGGTTCTGGAACAAACTCAAAAATCCTGTAATAAATGTTGCTAATAAATATAAAGAAAAGCCTGCCTTACACCAGCATATTTCCAGAAATCATGGAGTCAGCTTGCTGCCTTTTGCTTGGGGTTCATGAATATTTATTGATACCTTACCCAAAAAGCCCTGGGTTTATAGCCAAATGTATCACAGCATAAATCAAAAACCAGACAGTAAGTGAAATCTGTACAGAAAGTTTTGGTCATTAACTTTTACTGATAAACCCATTTGATACAATTATCATCTGTTGCAGGCAATGGGCAGAGACATAGTTTACCACTGCTGTTTTTTCACTCATCACCACACGTAAATCCTCACGCTCAAACATAAACTAAAGTCCTACTCTGTGCCACTGAGATGTCCTCTGCTGGTAGAAAACACGGCAGGCTGTCGTAGCCAGAACCATGCTGCTGGTTACTGACCATAATGGATTCTTCTACATATAACATCAAAGTCTTCCTCTAGATATTTAAATATAGCCAGGAAAGAGAGGTTTCCCTCTGAACTTGCACACTAGTTTGTGCCATCCAGGTTGCTATCTGTCTTACAACCACCAGCAGCATATCAGCACCTTATTTAACAGTCCTGAGGATCTGGAGTTAAAGGCTATTTGTGAGAAGATGCAATTGAACTGTAGGTCTACTATTCAAATTTATTTATTTGTCGTGTTGCCTAAGACACTACCAAAACACTAGAGATTTCTATCACCTGTATATCATAAGCATCACAAAGCAACCAATTTAAGCAATATTATTGATAGTGAGTTCAATCCAGTATTCACTCTTCCATCTGTTGCAGAATAGGCAGGTTTTGTAAAAAGATATTCCCTTTCTGTATCTCCTTTTCCTTCCAGCATATTGCACGTGTATCATCAATGCATCACCTCTCTATCTCATTAAACATCTGTGTTCAGAAGACCTCTTTTTTCCCCTGCCTCTGCTCATTAATTTCCTTCCTCCTCTTTCCCACTGTTTCTCTCTGCCATATTATTTTTTATGTCTCTGGAGTATTAGGGGATGGCTGGGGAGAGAATGTTGTTTGTAGTACAAATGATATAGTGCACAAAATCCTATTGTTCTCATATTAATAGAAGCCTGCAGCAGACCTGGCTTAATTTGTCAGCAGTCTATGTGTAATCCTGTTTTAGAGGGACATAGAAAAGATTTGGGACCAACCTGTTTAAAACCCAATTAGAGGGACATGGAGCTAGGTACAGGTTAATGACTCAAGTCAAGGATGAAAAATATACAAGTCTATGGTGCTTAAGCTCAAATATTAATAACAGACAGAAAAAGGGGAAGCATGTGATAGCAGTCAGGAGAGACTGCACTTTTTGAACTTCAACTTTATAGCTCAATGCCTTCCATGTAAATTTTTCAATGAAGGAAGGTCTTCAAGCGTGTTTAAGCAAGGCTCCTCCCTTTCTGGATGCTATAATAGCAAAAAGGCCAAACAGACCTTTAGGCAGAGAATGCTGAAAATAGATGTTGAACAAAAAAGACCAGGCTCTCATGTAATATAAATCAGCACCTTTCCACAGACATCAAAGAAGAAATAGTAACTTATACAAGCCAGAGAAGTGAGCCTATGTGAACCTCATGAGGTTTAACAAGGCCAAGTGCAAGGTCCTGCACCTGGGTCGGGGCAACCCCCGATGGGGGTTGAAGGCTGGGGGATGAAGGGATTGAGAGCAGCCCTGCCGAGAAGGACTTGGGAGTACTGGTGGATGAAAAGCTGGACATGAGCCAGCAAGGTGCGTTCGCAGCCCAGAAGGCCAATCGTATCCTGGGCTGCATCAGGAGAAGGGTGGCCAGCAGATCAAGGGAGGGGATTCTGCCCCTCTGCTCTGCTCTGCTGAGACCCCACCTGCAGTACTGCGTCCAGCTCTGGAGCCCTCAGCATAAGAAAGACACAGACCTC
>NW_008824359.1:3350166-3359761 GCF_000699105.1 Pygoscelis adeliae | reverse complement strand
TTTTTACGCTGAGGGTGGTGAAACACTGGCACAGGTTGCCCAGAGAGGTGGTGGATGCCCCATCCCTGGAAACATTCCAGGTCAGGTTGGACGGGGCTCTGAGCAACCTGATCTAGTTGAAGATGTCCCTGCCCACGGCAGGGGGGTTGGACTAGATGACCTTCAGAGGTCCCTTCCAACCCAAACTATTCTATGATTCTATGAAACCAAAGTGTTGTCTGTCTAGTTTTGGAAAGACCGTGCTGTCCATCTCCCTAAAGTGAAAAGGTTTACAGTTAAATAAAGAGCCCTAGCAAAAAATAGCAAAGGCTTGCACCTTGGTCCTTAGTCTGCACAAGCTGCAGAGTAGGCATCATCGGCAATTGTAGAAGTGAATAAATCAGGGATTCAGTTGCAGACTGCACAGTGACCATTACATCTGAAGACAGTATCACCCATGGTGGGATGATTTCACTGTAAGGTTGTTGGGGTTTTTTGGAAGGAATAATGCAATTATAAATGGCAATTTGCCATTGGCCACATTAAAGCTTTAGTAGATTAATAAGGTCCCAGGTTTGACCATCTGGATAACATTAGTGAGATCATTTTATCCAGTTACTCCCTGTACATAACCTTATTCCTTCTTTTTGAATAAAGCATGTTTTCTATGCAGTCAGTCTGAAGGTGCCATCATTGCCTAACCCCAAAAGAAAACCTTCCCTTTCTTTAGTCCATTTTGATCACCTTTCTCTGAACCATTTCTACTCCTATTATATCTTTTTTTATGATACAGTATAAAAAGGTAGAAATCAAGGTTGAGATGTAACATTGATTTATATGCAGCAATGAAAATTTTCCTAAGTATTCCCTATACTTCTATTACTAAATAGTCAACTTCATCATGTCACTGCATATTACTGACCTTCAGCAGCAGTGCCATGCAATCTCCCAATGCCATATTCATAGTCATGCAGTGAAGGTGTCCCCCTTCTTCTGACTATTATTTTTATCTCCTTCCTAAAGCATTGTGAACTGATATTAATCTAGCCACACCAGTCAAGTCTATACCTGCAGTGTTGCATAGTCATCATTACCGCAGTTAAGGTGCCACTTATTGATTCATAGGTATAAGATATTAAAGCATGCAACAGACTGAGTAGCACATGTTTTATAGACTGTTTTACACACATTAGTAGAAAGTGTTAAAGGTGGCATCCCTTGTGACACAGAACTGCCACCTCTGCCATAAGGATTGACTGGTACTTCTGTGCTATGACACAAGTCAGGGCCAGCAAGGGAGGCTGCTGATGTGCTGTGTCGATGAGTGCATTTTAAAATAGATCAGGCAATGGCGCTGCAGGCATGTGAGATTAGGTAAAGGGACAGGCTGCACTTAGGAGTGACGCTGATGGCTTTCAGTAATATTGGAAATTATTTCCTCACAAGTGTTAGCTCCCACACCCCTTGCAGAATCACTCATGTTGTTGAGGTGAAGAAAATGTTCCCGACAAGCCCATCACCAGAGACATTCAGGTGTTTCTCCTCTGGGAGGAGCAAGGGCAGAATGATTTACTGTTCTCCGCCTATCTCTAACTGCCCGAGGCACGGCACACAGGCATGTCATGCAAGGTGGGAAAGGTTATTTATATGTTTACCACTTCCCCTGCTGTCCTAAAATGTCCCCTCCTCCTGGCAAGTCATCTGTTATCTCTCAGCGTCTCTCTTAGGACAGGGTGTGACCCCAAAACCATCACAAGCAATGCTATGACTCGGTGCCATGTGCAAAGAGACAGCTTGAATTGGAAGGATTTTAGAAATTATTAAACTTGCTGCTTGAATATCCTCAGCGTGGTTGCCTCTCCGATCAGTCGGATGTCAGGCATGGCTCTTTAGAGGCTTGGGTAGATACAGCCGAGGAGGTCCTCCTTTTAGTCTTGCTGTTTTGAAAAAACACTTACATCTCTTTGTCTTCTCTTGCTCTCCTCTTCTTCTTCCCTCATTGCTCATGAGCATCTAAAAGGCAGCATAGTCACAACAGGCCCTTTCCCAGCCTTCCACTCATTTTTCAGAACATTCTTAGTTATAAGAGCAGAAACCCAAAAGTTTAAAAAAAGCCGCTACTTAAATAACCCCATTGAAAACCTGTCTAAAAGTAAGACACTTAAAAATGAGCTAAGTGGTACATTCAGACTGTGATAAGACTATTTTGAGCCTCCCCTTCTTGGATTTTTTTTTTAGCTCAAGTTCAAAGATGACAGCATAGTAGCTCCTCTGAGAAGAAGTGAAATACGTGGATGACTTTGATAAATGAAACTATGCTTTCCTATGATTAGCCTATAAGGAAAAAGAAAGCTAAATAGGACTAAATTCATCCATAGCAAAAAATAAAATAACCAGAAAGGAACAAATTCTGAGCAGGTAGTCCCTCTGTCTGCTGTTCAATGGTGAGTGAAGAGAAAAACAGAAATAACCCTCAGAGGGTTTACACCTGGGTGTGTTTAGGTGGTAGCAGTGATCAAAACACACAAGAAACCTGAGTGCTTGTCTAGAGCAGGGAAACCTGGGATTGCTGCAAATTGCTGCAACTTTCCCAAATCAATTGCTCTAAGGCAAGTCTGCAAAAAAATCAGGAAAATACTATATTGTACCTGGGCTGCAGCAACCAACCCCCCCGAATCAGGAACAGTTCTCATAGGAGAGAGAACTCTTTCATCAGGCCATACTCATAAGAGCAAAAGCCATTGTGCCTGTGCTTAATGATATTTCTAGATCTTGTAGTAATAAACATCCCAACTACCAGGGAATGCAATGACCTAAGAAACTGTGATGCTACTTATAACCTCACAAAATGAGAAGAATTACTCACCTCACAAAAGATGGCATTCCCTGCAAGCATTGCTTGTTTGGGATTATTGTCTAAGAGAAAAGATGGGACCACTGCCTTTGAGTTGCTTGCTATTCAAGCTGTGCTACCTACCTTGACAATTTTCTTAAAACCTTTGCTGTATTTGACATTTATTTTAAACCTCCAGCTCCAAGAATGGTGACAGTATGGAAATATCAAACAACTTCTGTTTTTCATGTGTTTCCCACATGCCTGGCAGAAAGTATTTCATAGCAAACAAATATTGTGTATTCCTTGAACCCCAAAAGTTCAAAAGTTTAAAAATCCTTAGGAGACCTTTTTCTTCTGTATAAACCTCATAATCTGTGATACTGTTTCATGATTTTGGGATGGTCTCCTTTGTGATTTTCGTTATCAGTACTGAGAACAGCTGTAGGGTTTAATTCTCAGACTCAAGATAGGCCAAAATAAACCATCTGAGAAGGGAAAACAAGTTGTTTGACATGTTCAGCTCAATAAAAACAAAGTCATCGGCTTCACTGTTAATTTTTAGCAGAAACATGCATCTGTGAACAATATGAGAAACAGTCAGGGGAAAAAAGACCACATGGATCTTTTTCATCTGGATCCCCAGACACGTTATCTTTGTTACAGTGCTGGGCTGCTAACACTTACACAATAAATAATGGTCCAAATTTATCCCAGGTGTAATTCAGCAGAGTTACTGAAGGAATGAATTTGCTCTGTTCAGATGTGATTACCCCCATTTATTATAAATTCTTTTGATAACTTGTTTTAAATCTTGAGTATTTCTAGCTTCCATGCCAGCAGTACTGGCAACACGCTCCATGCAACTGCAGCAGAGGTGGCAGTTTGGCTGACAGATAAAGAGACATTTAGGCACAGATACACATTGCTGCTACCTGAGGCAAGATAAAAACTGCATTTGGAAAAGAGGTCATTTTAGAGCATTTGTAAGAACTTCATAGTTTAATGTATTTGTTTAGCGTGCAATTGTTGGGAGGCCTCCAGAGGTCTCTGGGTATGCCAACCTATTCTGCTTTTTCACATAAATAAGCAAACAGAAGGTCTGCAGTGAAAAATCTTAGTTCTGACTGATGTGATGATCTTAATGTATGGACATGATGTATGCATTCCTCCTACTCTCACCCTGCAAAGTTGGAAAAACTCTCACATAGCAACTGCCTCCATGAAGCATTCAATCCCGTCACATGCTGTCATCCCCTCCACTGCAGCCCATCCAGGAGAGCTCCTGCTCCTGTGCCTAGTGCAGGACAAACGATCCTTCAGTCTCCAAGAGGTGTCTGTTTTCCCAGTTGCTTATCTTCACATATGATCCCCAAAGTCATTCAAAGGTTTGGTGAAGAACACCATTTGGCAACTATGAAATTGCTCAGGTTATTTCAGGAAACCAAACAGTTCAAAGAGCTACAGGAGAGCTTGCAGGGTCCCCTCCTTGACAAATGGCCTGAACAACAAGCCCTGTTAATACATGAATGTGAGAGAACACAGAGTGTGTGGAAAAAATGCGCAGCACTGTCTGGAGTGGGTTTGCCCAAAATTCATTATGGTGACAATGAAGATGACCATCAGTGGGACCAAACAGTAAGCAGGGAATTGCAGAGACTCCAGTGACGCAGAAGGAGTCAGCTTGAAAAGAAGTGTAGAAGAAGCCTGGGAATGTGTAATGGGGGAAGAGAGAACTTGCAGTGAGAAGAGCAACAGTCTGAACCTGGTTTGGTGCTGCCAGAAGTTGCCCTGTGTCACCACCACCCTGGCCAGGCTGGGACAAGTATCCTCTCCTGGGACACCATGGGGAGACAGCACCTGGCCAGCAAGAGACAGCCGGGGGCGGTGAGCGGGGACCCCCGGGCGCTCTGTGTGACCTTTCAGGGCATTTCACCCCAGTATGTGTGGCACCAGCACATGAACATCTGGAGCACCTACATCTACCATGGGAGGGGCGTGCAAGAGGAGACCCACACCCCTCGTATTACTCCAACTGTACTATTGAGGTTTATCTGTTGAATTAATTTATCTTGAACCTGAATGTACTGTTCAGCAACTGTCAGTTAATTACATGTCATTATAAATATATTGTTTTGAACATGATTTGAATTTAAACCACATGAATCTACTCCTTGTGAAAACCAGTAGTGTTACTTTTTCATGTCACCAGTAAAATATCTCATCGTATTTAATGGTGGCTGAGACCCTTATTTCCACTGACCCTTTGTTAGATCACATAGGGAACATAAAATATAGTGTAATAGCACTGCAGTGTAATAGCATCAACCTTACCCCTCCACTACTAACAAAACAGAACTGCAACAATTCAGTTTTAAAACTTGTAGATCACTTATCCATTTTCTGATGTGCCTCAAAAACAATTTACAGTTACCTGCCAGGTGGATCTGGAGAAAATACAGACCTAATAAGGCAAGCCATTGTATTACACCCATTATGCATTCTTCTTCTTCAACAGTAACATCTTTGATCAAATTAAACCCAATACTAAACTTAACTATTGCAAGCAGAAGCTTGCCAGCTTCCTGTTCACATCCCTTAAGCACAGCAATTTTGCAAATGGATATGGCGAGAACAAATCCCTTGAGTCTTGTTTATTTTGCCTGGTGATTGATGAGTAACCTTGGGGTACAGATATGCATCACCCTGATGGAGGCTGAGCACAAACGTTTATTGTGTTCTTTTGTAGGTAATGGGTTTCCTTTCTAAGAGGCTCAAATGCTGTTTCCTCTTACAAGCATGTTAACGTGAGGCACAGGGTGACAACAATTTTATTTTTACTGCAGAAAAGGGTAACAATCTGATTAGTGATCTGACTTCTCCTGTTTGGGCACAGCAGAAGGAAGACCTGCGTATGTGTTGATAATTTATTTAATTTTACTAGGCTGAAAAAAAAGAAAAGTCAGGACATGTTTTTCCAATTATTAATTTTTATGCTGGTTCTTGTTGTCTATCACAGCAGCCAGTTGTGCTCAAAGCTCAACTTCAGACCTGAAATCCAAAAAGTGAAGAACATTTCCTCTTTTTCTGTAATTTGCCAGTCAGTGGCTTCCTAAGCCAGACATCAAATTATTTTGTGTAGTTGTCTACAGACTTTTGTTCCCTAGAAGTATGTAACTGCTTTTGGATATTTGTTGTTTTAGAGTAGTACATGCTTTATAGTTTATATCCTGAGACTGAAACATCACCAAGCAATAATGCTTGCCATAGAAGGTATAATTATCATCTAGCCCAACCTAAACACATGTAAGGACCTGCTCAAAATCAAAGTATCTCTGGATACAGAGTTTAACAAAGATTTAATTTTGCACAGCTGTTGTACTGGCCTCTTTTCTTAAGTGATAGAGCAAAGTTTTTTAGACTCAGAGGATGAGGTCAGTCCCTACTCCAGCTATGAGTGACTATAGTCATGCACATCTACAGCTTTTTGGGCACTCACCACCTGAATTTAAGAAAAGAACCGCAAAGGTCACCTTCCACAAGCACATGCTTTAGCAGATGTTGCATCAGCAGTTACTAATTCTACAGAAAATAGGACGTTTCAGGAACGAAGCAGATTCAAGAACACCATGAAGACACTAAGACACCTGATGGGAATGTGGTTATCATTCATCCTCCCTCCACTAGAGCAGACGATAGCAGAGGTGTTCTCCTGTGCAGGCATGAGAAGGTGGAGTGGGAGGAATGCCTACCATGAAAAGATACGCCACACAGAGAAAAGTCACAACCATCTTTCTTCCCTTGGCAAGTGGACACACACCATTAACTACACAAGGACACAAAGGAATAAGAGGCTGCAGTGGCCTGAACAGCAAAACTTTACATCCCAAGTCACCTGCCTAATGCTGGATATATTTAGGTTTATGTGTGATAAATAGGCCCAGATCCATTGGCGTATAGATTGACTCCTTGTTACCCTACCACATGAGAGAAGGAAGGAAGGGAGGTGTTCACAATGTTGAGACAAAAAGGCTTGTCTCCTCCTGCAGTCAATGAGAAGAACGAGGTGGCCCCTTTCACAACTAATTCAGAGCAGTAGACTCCTATGTAGATGAGATCCTCATATCCTGAAAGATGTTGAATGAATCTCCTACTGATTGTGCCGGTTTCTCTTGACGATCATATAGGGACCTTGGACTAACAGGTATCGGTTATCACATGCTGACATCTGCAAAGTAAATATCCATATTTGATCTAACCAAATTTGACCAAATCCAGTTGGGCTACCAGTGATCATTAATGGTTTTGGACACCTTTCCAATTAATAAACCATTCACAGGAAGCTCTGACTTTTCATCTAACACACTTATGCCTTTCAAAAATCCACCAAATAGTTTCCAGTGACAACTGTATGTTTTGCAAAGTATGCATTTCAATCAACCATGATATGCACAGTATCACACAGTTATCTATATCCCCTCATTTAGTGTTTGAAACAGTGGCCTGGTTTAAATCCTAATGAAGACAGTGAAGAATATCCATTCAATTAAATAGGTTTTGACTCTTGACCAAGGAGATTATCAAAATAATCAGTACTTCCTAGTACAGTTCACGTGAAAAATGCTATTCCAGGAATCACTAATACCTCTACAAATATCTGATTGTTTTCTTTGGAGATGTCAGGCAACTATAAAGGACAACAAACTGACCATGGCATTTTTCTTCATGAAAATAATATCACCCTCAAAACCCAGTGGCTCTATTGCTAAAAACATGTGATATCTGTAAGCGTTGGATCTAACCAGTAGTGCTACAAATAAAAAGGAGATCTCCTATAACCCTGGAGATGCCTATTCCATGCTGGGAACCATGAAATTTGCTCTCTTATCTTACTCAATCTGTCTGAAAAGTCATAATTTTCACTCCAAATCTGATGTTTTAAAGATGGCTTTTGTTCCACACTGTAATGTGATGGACTGGTCTCAGACCATCGGTTACCAAATTATAAAGGCAATGTTTCCTCTTCATATCTCTTTCTCTGTCAAATCTCCTGTCAGCCCCTTTATCTAACCTGTCTAGGTCCCTTGATATAGCAAACATACTCTCCATATATCAACCACCCCATGAACATGATACTGTCCATGAACTTGCTGGGAGTGCACTGCCCCACCATCCAGATTATTAATAAAGACATTAAGCAGTATTTACCCCAGTAATTTACCTTCAGGGTTGCTGCTAAAACCAGCTGCCATTTGGACTTTGTACCACTGACCATCACTCTCCAAGCCCGGTGGTCCAGACAATATTTCACGTGCTTTATCATCCATTCATGCAGTCTTTATCTCCTGCATTTGACCATAAGTTTACCATGGGAGATTGTGCTGAAGGCCTTGCTAAATTGAAGGCAAACAACATCCACTGTTCTTCTCTTGTCTTCTCATCACAGAAGGTAATCAGTTGTTAAGCAGTATGCTCTACTGGTATTTCGAATGTTTTGTTTTATTGGTTTTTTTTGTGGAGAGAAAACAGTTTGAATAAAAGTCATAGAAATCTAAGCACCTAAATATCCATTTGACATCAATCATAAAAAACACTGCAATGTCAA
Source organism: Pygoscelis adeliae (assembly GCF_000699105.1). Lineage (NCBI taxonomy): Eukaryota > Metazoa > Chordata > Aves > Sphenisciformes > Spheniscidae > Pygoscelis > Pygoscelis adeliae. Next base: position 3,351,344 of record NW_008824359.1, on the reverse strand, counting down.
TGAAAGTACAAGCAGCATTTTCTCCTGCCTGTTGATAACACTAAAGTACATCAAATGCATACAACCCTGGTGAGAAGAGACTTTTGGTGTCCTCATTTCACTGCCTTAGAGCTGCAAGGGACACCAAGGCACTCCAGCATGGTTTCCTAGTGCTTCAAATTCTGTGTTCGCAGCTTGAAATGATGGGTAGGTGGCCCAAAAAAATGGGCAGCCTGGGTTGCAGTGCTTAAATAGTTCAGTGAACCATGGAGGACTGTGAGGTTTGCTTTGTATTTTATTTTCAGTATTGCTACTACTGAAGAAAGAGATCTTTATTGGGGTGCTGGGCACTTGGTATTAAATACTGGTGCTCTCTGGCTTGAGAGAAAATAAAGATATTTGCGGTTTTACTCCTGCACCCCTGGAATGTCATAGGATTGGATCTCCCCAGAGTCTGATTCTCTTTTTCATTTGCGCTGTCTATTTCTGTACCAGTAAATTTAACAGCACTAGGGCACAGGTGCAGGAATTCAACATCCAGGCTGTCAAAAAGATAAAAAAGCCCTTAGCTGGTTTTGGCCCAGACCAGCCTGCAGCCTCCCAAATGGTTTGTTCCCCAACAAGTTTGGGAGTCAGTTCAGACAAGGGACCTTTCCCATCAAGCGCTGGATTTTGGAGGGAAGTGAATGGCACGGCACAGCCTGGTTGTGCCAGCTGGTCTCAAGGCTCCACGCCAGCTCCTGGCACTGGCTAGTTTGCTAGTAGAGATGTAAGAGTAAATGCTTTCCCAATCAAAGCAGAAGCAAATCCAGCTTCTCCCCCATGTTGCAATTCAAATATCTTCCCTATTCCCTCTCCAAAGACGATAGGACTCCTCCACTCTCTTTGAGGAGTTGGGATATTTTTCCCAGCATCTGGGTTTCTCAGTACCTGCCCTTAATGTTTCCTCTCTGTGTCAGACAGAGGCTGCTGCCTCCACTGTCTGGCAGGGAGTGACAAGCTCAGACAATCAAAGACAAGAACAAAAATCTAACAACTTCCAGCTCAGGAACTACCTCCCCGATCCCCACAGATAAGGATGCAAGATTGAAGAGAGGTGGGGAAGGTTTATTGGGAACAGAAAACAGTGTATGAGGAATGAAGGAATGATGGTTAACCACTTATTAAGGAACTTATGAAAGCAGGATGTTTCACTACAC
>NW_008824359.1:3345405-3350149 GCF_000699105.1 Pygoscelis adeliae | reverse complement strand
CTTAATATGCACAGATCACTTCTGTCCCCCTGAACCCTCCTAAGGTGGTTGGTTTTGCTGTATTTTCTCACGCTGGGACAGGGAGATCCCATTGCTGTGACACTTGACACCTTCTCCCTTTCACACAGGGACACTCCAGCCAGGTTCTGCTGGTTTTCCCAGTCCTGGTTTCTCTTAGGGATAAATATCTCTCTCTCGGGTGTGATAAATGTAATGTGGGAGCTCTCTGGGTCCCTGAAACAAAGGATTTGCAAAACTTACAAACACCTCCAGGAACTGCAGGATGAAGGTACGTTTCTTGCTGCTCTCTCTGCTTTGTATCAAGACAGACTGCCTTTTTCACCACTTTCCTTGCTGGGAGCTGGGCAGCCCTTGTACAGGAAACCACATGCATCATCAGGCCCCCCCATATCAAAGCTCCTCTGTCGCTCTCAATGTCCTTCAGTCTCCTCTGCCTGTTCTCTGCTCTCCAGGCCTGCTACGATACTCTCAGGGGACTATGACATCCATCTCAGCGTTACTTAGTTTATTGGAGTGTATTAGATCGGTGCTTCAAGGGTTGGGAAAATTTGAAAAGATACGTACAAATAACAAGGGACATAAAAAGTGAACTGGAGCCCTCCACTGTTTTCCTTTTCTTCATCCCAGGTGGCTCTGCGTAGACTATTTATTTAGTTATAATATTAATTATGTCAGAAACCCTTGGTCAAACAGACAAGGTGATCCCAAATGAGCTCTTTACCTGGACTAGTCTAAATTAAAGCATGAAAGTCTTCTTTCTAGATTCAGAGACTTTGTCCCAAAGGAGCTCAGCTATTTCAGCTGACAGAGGATGGTCCCTGTTAATAACTATATCATCACTGATATTGACTGATTCAAAAATTGGGCCCATGCAATTTTTTATAGGCAGTGGAATTGGTGGGAGGAGAGTTTGGGTTGTAGAAGGTTATTTTACCTAAAAAGAAAGTAAATTTTGTCCTTTCTGATCTGCTGAAGTAACCTCAGCTTCCACCTAATGACTGACTCCCTGTCACAGGGGGAAGAGGAAGACCAGACAATATGACAATGCTAAGCTCAACTTGTTAAGTGAACCAAGTGAGAAACAGGCCATGTCAGGAAATGCCTGGCTTGAAAGGTCCAGAATGTAGAAATCTGCCTACCCCTAAAATACATGAAAGCTAATTTTCTTAATATTTTTGAGAAACTGGTGATCTGAAGCCCATAACAGATGAATGTGAACAGTCATGCTGATCGTCAGTGCCAGCTTGCAGATCCACACGAAGACTGGGTCAGGACTGGAAACAGCCTATTACAAAATAGGATTTTTAATCTTGCCCTAGAAATGCAATTGACTGACTTTCTTTCTAAGTGAAAAAGCAATTACCATTTTCTCCCTGCCACTAAAGCTGCTTCTGCCATCTCCCATAAGTAGAGCAGACACACATAAAGTTTATATATTGACATTGAATGCTACTGAGGGGATGGAAACTTCCAAGAAGAAGAACAAGTATGAATGGGTAGGTATCCTAGAGTTTTACGATACCTTGTGTTGCAGCCTCCAAAAATTGTCACAAAAATATAGATCACTTACTTTATAGGCAAATGACTACAAGATAACTATGTGGTCCTATTTCACTAATGTCTCTGAACATGAAAGTTGTATTGAAAAAGTTATGGGTTATTAAATGGGATAAAGTAAGTAAAAAATATCAATAGTAGTTACTAGTGATGATCATTTGTTGCACTTTCCTAAAGAGGAAGAAAAATGGCACATACAAATAACATACATACCTTAATCAATGTTTTTTCCCATGCTAAGCTATAAACCTTCTCACTGTAAATGTTCTGTACAGATATGGAAAAAAATCTTTCCTTTAGCTAATAAACTTACTTACATCAAGAAATGCAGCTACACAAAAAAAAAAAAGGCAAAAAAACCCCTAACCAGATGTATGACTATAAATTGCTTTTTATGTACAAATGGATCAGATGATTGACTGAAGATGAAATCTACATATATGTGCTGAGCCTCTAGTTTGTATTTTCTGTCACTTTGCTCTGAATTTCAAGTTATAGGACAGTTTCCTTTGTTTTCATACTTCATTACAGTCCAGTCACGGGTGGGCTTATGGGTGTCTTCTGCTTTTCCTCAGTCACTGCATCCATGTGTCTGAATTGAAAATTGAGGATGTTAGGCATGCTTGGGTTTGTGCATGTCTGTTTAATTATGCCAGATTGGGCAGCTGGTCATTTTGCAAAAAGACCAAAAGCAACACATATTATTTTATTCATTTTTGGGCCAATACCAACTCATTGATGTTTACTTATTTTTTTCATTTTAATTATGGGGCAAAAAAAATCTATTTTCTGTGCTTGGCATTAAAAAAATTGAGGTTAATTTTATAGTTTATGCAATTCTTCAAGGATTATGTCTATAAAAAATAGATTTTAGAATTCTAGTGAAAAACAGCCAATTGTAGGGGTTCCATGGCCTCCTGGAAACAACAATTTGAGTGCCAGAATGCCATGTTCCATGCTGCTGTCTAGCCAAGATGGGAATCTCACTATAGTTATTTTCAGGCTATCACTATAATCGTTATAAAGCAGTAGTAACAGACAAGGCCCTTACTATAAAATCCTGCACACAGTAGTGATAATAGAAAGGTCCTTACTATAAATTCTTGCATGACATGAGCTAGGCAGTTTATCTGATATTGGTAAAAAAAGAACTGAAAAATATCCACATCACGGGTCAGAATAAGAAGCTGGGAAACAGCATATGGATACAGGCTGCTGGAGTCAAGGAGGGTGGAAGAACTGGCTCCAAAGAGGTTAGAGTTTAAAGGAGAATGGAGATATCCTTGATATTTCCAGATAGAGCTCTTCTGAAATGAGGGCTGTTCCCCAAAGGTCTTAAATGATGGCAAGTGATCTCCTAGTTAAGCCAAGGTGGCTGGCTGGAATAAGTAAATAGCATCACATTCCTCTGAGGAGGCCCTCCAATACGTTTCTTATATATTAGGCTTCTAGGTTTAGACATGCCTGTGTCCCCCCTGTTTCCAGCACAACAGTAATAAACATTCAGCAGCATTCCCTGCATCTTACAACTTGTTTTCTAGAAGACTCTTTCAATTTCAATAACAATTTGCCTACAACTGACTGAATGGGTCACCTTCCATCCAAAATGCCATTTGTCCTAACTCTTTCTATTTCCATGCCTGCACAATTCAGTGACATTTTGTTCCATCTGTCCATCTGCTTAACACACCTGCCTTCCCTTCCTCAAGGTACAGAAGCTGATGACTATGACAAATAAAAGATTAGGCTGAAAAACAATGCAGTCTTGTTACTTCATCACACATGCTATTTTTAAAGGTAAACGTCAATGAACTTCCAACTCACTTTTTATTTCAGCAGTAATGGTCCCTGAAGATTTGCAGGGAATGAAAGTCAAAAGGAAGATACAGGAAAGCAAGTCTATTGTTTGAGCAGCCTGAAGTATCACAGCCACACATGACTTGCAAAAGAATTGAATCAGTTCTTTCATTTTCAGATCACATTATCCAATATATTACAGCCTGTTCCAAAATATCTTTGTACAGAACAAATCTTGCTCATTGTTAAGGAGGGCCAACATTTATTCAGCATAAAACAAGCATTCAGTTTTGACTGGAAAAGAAGACAAAGATATAACAAATCTATGCTATACATTGTTGGGTTTGTCATTTAAAATGAAGAGGAAAGTCATAGTTTCCAAACTGCACCGCAAGAATCTTCACAATATATATACCTTATATAAAATATGGAAGTGACTTTTTGTATGTCTGCAAAAAAAAGAGAGAGAACAGGGAGAGCAAGGGTGATTTAAGTTGTCTTTTTCTGTAGTAGCATTTCATAGTAGATTATTTTATTAGTCTATGGGCCTTTACTTCCCCAAACTTTGTTAAGTAGAGATGACAGATGTGCTCCTCCCAGTGTCAATACTTTGCCTGAGCATCCTTGAACTTAGTGAAAACATCGATATGCACAAAGGAAACCATAAAAAGTGTCTTACACACAAAAGGATCTGTGACGTGGCCATCCACTTCTTATTCAGCTTTTTATTTAATGACAGTTATTTTTCATATGAGCTGGGACAGTTCAGAAAAAAATGCCTGCAGAAGACTTCTGCAATTCTAGTTGAGTTCACTAAACTGGTCAATGACTGACCAAACTCTTTGCATTGAATCAGGTATCTGATACAGACTGTCAGACTAGGAACAACATCAAGGAACCCAAGCAGTTCCCACTTGCACAGTAGCAGTTGGGACGGCCGCAGAGCTGTTTGGAAGGAATCATAGAATCATAGAATCATTAAGGTTCGAAAAGACCTCTAAGATCATCGAGTCCAACTGTCAACCCAACACCACCATGCCCACTAAACCATGTCCCTAAGTGCCACATCTAGACGTCTTTTAAATACTTCCAGGGATGGTGACTCAACCACTTCCCTGGGCAGCCTGGTCCAATGTTTAACCACTCTTTCAGTAAAGACATTTTTCCTCACGTCCAATCTAAACCTCCCCTGGCGCAACTTGAAGCCATTTCCTCTCATCCTATCGCTTGCTACTTGGGAGAAGAGACCGACACCCACCTTGATACAACCTCCTTTCAGGTAGTTGTAGAGCTCAATAAGGTCTCCCCTCAGCCTCCTTTTCTCCAGGCTAAACAACCCCAGCTCCCTCAGCCGCTCCTCATCAGACTT
>NW_008824359.1:3330255-3344619 GCF_000699105.1 Pygoscelis adeliae | reverse complement strand
TGGTCATAGAAGGAGATCAGGTTGGTCAAGCAGGACCTGCCTTTCATGAACCTGTGCTGGCTGGGCCTGATGCCCTGGTTGTTCCGCTCATGCCTTGTGAGTGCCCTCAAGATGAACTGCTCCATATCTTCCCTGGCACCGAGGTCAGGCTGACAGGCCTGTCAGAACAGGAACAGGCATCATTTTGCGTAAACCTAGATAGAAAAGGAAGGAAAGTATTAAAACTGCTTCTTCCTACAAGATGCTTATGAACTTGCTTGTCAGTAAAAGTTTGCCTCATTTCCCTCAGTAGATGAGCCTAGGGTTCAGGAGATGTGGATTCCTCTGACCTCATTTGGGTATCTAAAGGCTAGCTGTCTAGATTGAGGATTTAGATCCTGCTGCCATTAATGAAAACAAAGAAGTAGAGTGTAATTTGTCCTACCCTGAAATAGATGCATAAAAGACTAATTGCTCTCTGGTGCCTGGCAAGCCAATCTTTGTGAAGGATCTCCAGCGAGAGATTGCACCTGCCTAAGCAGCAGTGCAGAAGGATGTCAGGCAGGATTTCCCTCTAGAAGCTTTCAAAGGCAGCTGCTGCAAGACACTGGCTACACAAGAAACGGAGATATTGACTTTCAACAGAACTGTTTCACCGTTAGTCTAAAATTTAGGTTCAGCCTGACTGCCTCAGTTTCCTGGAGAATTCTTGACCAGTTTTCAGTCCAGCTCTTCAGGAATCAAATGAGGAACCCAACATAAGAAAATTAACAAGACCTATGTTTGCTTTGTAGGAAGGGGAGGACTGTTTCATGGCAACATACAGGAGGGAATGCCAGATAGGTGGAACGTCTCCAAATTCTCTGTGGCAAAGTTATTTTGCAATGAAACTGATCTTTGGAAACTTATACACAAGTTAATTTTGGACGGGTACATCCCAGGTATTTACTCTGGGATAGGGGTACATCCAGGTTCACAGGAAATATGTCCAGAATGGTTCTGACGATCTCCCACAGCTATAGTGGAAACACAGAAAACCTAAGCCTGATCGTGGCAGATATGTGGCAGATATGGGGCTGATAAATTAAAGGAACCAACTTGGCACTTTCTGCAGTTAGTTAACAGGAGGGGCTGGAGCTCTGATTCCACAGTGAGGGCCTGCACCTCACAGAACTGCCTGTGACTGGTGAGCTGTCTGAGGAAGAAAGGAAGAAATGGACAGGCCCAGGACAAGAAAATATCATTTCAATATTATGAGGTTGACACTGGCATTCTGGTCATTCCTCTGCTCAACATCCTGCAGCGTGGGTGGCTGCCGTCCCATGGGTGGGATCGGCACGCACACTCTGCCCCGCGTGCAGCTGAATAACACTCTGTGGTGCAAGTCTGAGCGATGAAACAAGTGTTTGCTGGTCTCTGCTCAGAGGCAGCTTGTCCCTGGAGCCAAATTCTGCTCACACATAAGTCAAACGTAAAGTTTACCCACACCACTTTGGGAACAAGATCAGGCCTTTTCTATTATATACTTAATGCTCCTCCAATTGTTGCTTATGAAAGATGATAACATGCACCACCAAGAGAGCACTTTATCAAGAGTAAGGAATAGCACCAAGTGAAAGAAAAAAGTTGTTGAATTGAGCAGCCCATTGTCCCAAAGCTGTAAAATTCATCTATAAGGATCATATTCAGCAATTGCTCTGCAATTGCTGCAAGCTCTGAGGAGACAAATCTTTGTCCTTAGCTTTTGTCATCCCAATAGAGTCACAGAAGCTTAGAAATATAAGCTGGAAAAGACTTCAATAGGTGATCCAATACATCTCCCAGAGTCTTTGTTATTCAAACAAATAAAGGGTAATTTCTCCACTACAGGTTCCCTACAATTACTCTACTGCAATTACCGTTACAAAAAAGCACTTTATCAGCATGGCAGTAACTAACAAATCAAAGGCTGTGCTATTCTCTGCGCTCCTCTAAGATTTACAGCAAAATATATCCCTATCTTCATTTTGCACCATGAAGTACAGTGAAATTGTTATAACACATTGCAGTAAATCTCAGAGAGCCTTTCCATAAAACAGGTGAGAACTTCCTCTGCCCTACCAGGGCTGTGGTTAGGTGTCATGCTGGAGAGCATCCAACGCAGACGATATCAGTGAGCATTACCATTGCACTGTCCATATTCAGAAAAGGTAGAGTCATAATCCAGACTTGCAGTCTGGGCAGGAGGTGGTGTAGGACTTCTCTAACAGCAACCAAGACATGCACATATGATCACATTAGTTCTTATGTGAAAGCCGAAAATGGTCAGAAATCTTCTTTGTGCTGGGTCCCTTGTCGTGCTGCTAGATTTGACCTGTAGTGAGGCAGATAGCAGCTATATGAAAAGGGAATTTAAGGTATTACCAGTGAAGACACATGTCTGTATGTCCTTCCTCCCCTAGACAGACAGCAAAGAGCACACAATTTCTACAGCAAGTACCCCAGGGCAACACACAAGCTCCAGCAAAGCCCACAGGTTCAGGATGATTTTTTTGGTTGTGGGGTTTTTTTGGTTTAGGTTTGTGGGGTTTTTTTAACAACTTAAAAATTACCACTTGCATGGCTGAATGATGCCTTGCTTCTTATGCCAGGTCACCTCTGAGGCAGGCATTGCAATCAGGTTTTATCTGATAACATCAGAGAAGATGAGCCAGCTTACCATACATACAGTAAAGGAAAGCTGCTAATAAAGATGCCTGACCTTGGGGACAAAGTTGCTGAGATCCACAGTGGAGGGCGAAATAGCATGTGCACTGACAGTTAAGGTCCGTCATGTAATAAGCTAGTTGTGACAGCAGACTAACAGAAAAATTAATTAGCAGCAGCTGAATTCTTATATGTGACCCAGTTTCAGGAAAAAGACACTTTTGAATCTTTTGTGAAAAGTGAGACACCAGATGTAGGGGATGGTAACATGCACTCAGTTGTCTCTCAGTTTTGATTCAAAATACTGCAGGATACACCCCAATGTCCCACATTTTATAAGCACTAGAAAATATGTATTTTCTGGTGGAAAGGTCATTTTTAAAAGCAGTGTGATAAATATGAACAGGAGCTGCATTGGAAAATTATCCACAGTGGACTTCCATAATGCAAAGCTTCATTTAATCGGTGTCTTCTGCTTCCCAGTACAGTCCAGTCCATCAAAGTGTCACCTCCAGATCAAATCAAGACAAGTAAATATCACACATGGTTTACACAAGAATTTTTAAAGCTCATAATTTCTTTCACACTAAGAAGGAAAACACATTTCAGAAATGCAAGACCTATAAATGAAACACAGTTCTCTACACGGTTCACATTTAATTATTGCCAAAGATCACATCTTACATTTTTGCCAAAGTGCAATCAGAAAAGCCAAGGTGTAGCAGGAGGTACAGAGAAACATAAACCCAATTTAATTCAGTGCGTCATGTCATTCTTGGAACTGGAAATTGTTGAATTCTGCTACTAGCCCTAAAATATAGCAGCATGTTTCCTATTTCTTTGCATAAACAAGTGAATTTAAGTAATAAGGAAAGATTTCAGATCCTTGGCACTGGAAGCTGAAATATTCTACTGGTCTAGAGGTGAAGTAAATCCGGGAAAAAGAAATGTGACTGTGAAACTTTCATTCATTTCGATAAAGCCTTAATCTAACGCAGCTTCCATAACAGAAGAATAATTTTCTAAGCTCTTATTTACTTGATAGAAGACCTGTAGCTGTTCTATCATTCTTATATGAGCAGCTTCATCCAATTTTGGGGAAATAAAACAGACACTTATAAAAACAATGTTTTGTAAAATAAATGTAAAAAACAACCAAAATAAAATGGCAAATAACAAGAGGACATTGCTGATTTGTTGCTGGAAATTACTCATTTGTATCCTGTGGACACACACTGGAAGCCTGGGACTGCATAATATCAGAGCCAACCAGGGAAGAATAATTCGGTCTTGCATAAACTATTGATCTTTCACTATCTGCATTCATTTTGCAGCAGACAGAAGGGAGGATTTTTGCACTATTTCATGAAGAAAAAGAGAAATCTGCACTTGCTGATATACCGATTCAGTGATCCAGGCACAAAAAATTCAGAGACTTCACACTCCTTGCAACACTACCTGGTCCTGAGCACGGACTTCAGGTGAGGTTTCCCTCAACATTGAAAGCCCCCATGAAATCTATGAGCTTTGTTTTCCTTATTCCTAGCAAAAGTTACACCTGACTTAAGAAAAAACTTTCCAGGTGAAATTTTTGCCAAGCTGAGTACATTTCTGCACATTACTTACTAAATTTTTGTATTGATGTCAATCGAAGGACACTTTTTGATAACAAAGCTATTGGTAAATAAAAAAAAAATCCTATCCAGCTCTATATGCTATAATCAACAGTGTAATTTCCCACAGGATTGCTATACACTGGTGTTTCCATTTCTACAGTGTTTAGCAGTACCAAGACAGACTGAAAATGTTCACAAACACCTTACAGCCAATTCAGCTCGGTGCTGAGAGGGTACTTTCCCTCTCATCTCTGTAAAAACCAGCCAGAGCAGCCTTCGCTGCTTATCTACCTTCATCCCATTCCATTTCCATGGCTGAATTATATCACCAGATCCAATCACAGACAGCTAGATCATAGCATCCCTGTTTGCCTCTGCAGTTTAATAGTTCAGCATGTTTGTCCCGTGCTGTACCTTATGCCTTCAGGCATGGTGATCGTGCTCCGTGTTGCCTGTGAGCAGGATTGGGCTGGTTCACCCTGTGGGGGGGTAGCTTGTCTTTTAATGACATGCCTACCAAAAGTCCCGTGCTGTACCTTATGCCTTCAGGCATGGTGATCATGCTCCGTGTTGCCTGTGAGCAGGACCAGGCTGGTTCACCCTGGGGGGGGTAGCTTGTCTTTTAATGACATGTCTACCAAAACCACTGCTGGGAGAGGCTGGAATGAACTGGTTGGGTTTCTTAGCCTAAAGCAGACTAAAAAGGGCTCTCGGTGCTTTCTTCCACTACAGAAAGGGTGCCCAACTCTTCTCACAAGCAGACATTATAAGGGAAAGAAGCAACAGACACAAGTTGCAGCAGGAGGATTTCTGACTTTATAAAAGGAAAATAAATTCCAAGTGATTAAGCATTAACACAAGTGCCCAGAGAGACCGTGAAATCTTGGTCCTTGGAGATATTCAAAACTTGAAAGCAGGCAAATCCTTGAACAAGCTGGTCTAACTTTGAAGTTAGACCTCCTCTGAGCAGAAGGTTGAACTGGAGACCTGCAGAAATGCCTTCCAGACTGAATTATTCTGTGACTCTACTCATTATTCTCTTCCAGACCCCAGAATATAATGAAAACCCTGAATAGTGGTCCTGATCAGAGAGAGGTGCATTTAGCTTTCAGTCAAGGTCATAAAGAAACAGAAACACTCATAGGATGCTGCTTGTGTCCTGCACTGCAACAACAAAGGCTTTTTATGCTCACTCAACCTAAATCCTATCACTTCTGTACCATGAAGGACAGGACAAGCCATAACAGGAAGGTCTGGATACAATTGCAACCCTCTTGTGGCACTTTTTTAAAGACATGAAATACAAGCATAATATTCTTAACTAATGCCAGCACTGCAACACATACAGATGAGTTGCAAAGAAAGTGCAACATATTTTAATATATTTTAATATTTCCCTGGTACACCTTCCCAGCACCTATCCATTTGCAGGTCAGGCTCTTTCCTAAGCCAAAGGTTACTTATTTTTATTTCATATCTTTCAATAGAATAGTTTTCTGTTAGTTGTCTTGACATTTTTTAAACTCATGGACATTTTGCTATCTACAGTATCTTGTGTTAAATCATCCAGTGAAAGACGCCAAATAAATAAAACATAGAATAACACACCACCTCACAGAAATAGGTCTTTGTTTTGTTGAGCATTACTGGGAAAGAATTCCCATCCACAACAAGCACAACAGCTCCATCAATACTTGAACAAAAACAGTTAGACTTTTGATTAACTCGCACAATCTTTTTAGTTTCTGTTAAAAAAAAAAAAAGCCAATTAATTTCATTTCACCCAGAAGAAAGTGAAATATAACCCATGGAAATTAACACTGTAATAAAACAGTTCCAGTTTCCTAACTGCTCTGGCATAGCTGTGTCTGTCTGGAAAATGTCAGATTAGTCTGAAAACCCCAGGCCGGATGAGTGCTTAGCCTGTCTTGATCCACATGAATGCACAGCAGGTTTCATAATGCAGGCTGAAAATCTTGAACACAACCCTGAAAAAACTGGATCTGGAAGCCCCAGAATGAGTAACATTGACCATTTCTTTATCCCAGCCCACATTTTCTGCTACTTTCTGTTACTTCTTCCACAAAATTTTTTTTAGGTACTATCTCTTTCTTTATTCACAGCTCAGGTTTTCAGCTCATTTTGGAGGGAAGTTGATAGCACATGAGGCCCTCAGTTGTGCACATACACTACTTCTGCAGGACATCAGAGGAAAGGGAAGCGTTGAGGGTGAAGACCCAAACAGAAGCATGATGGTTAATGTAATTTCTTGAATGTTGAATGCCTCAGAAAATCCAGCTCAGAGAGACATCCAGGCAGTAAATGGGGAGCTGCTGATGGCAAAAAAGTTTTTTGACCCGGTCTCTCTGTCAAGCCTGTATTTGATAATGCAGGACAGCATCTTGCTCCTCTCAGGCCACCAGCCAGGAGCTCTTCCCTGGAGGTCCGCATATGGGCCCTTTCTTGAAACAAGAAGCAATGATTGTCCTAAAATGCCTTTTGCACTATCTCATGTCTCCTAGCACCTCACTTCCAGTGTCACCATCACCTCCTCCATGAGTTTAAGCAACTACTGCAAGCATCTGCTACCTCTCTGCCTGCAGATTTGTCTGACAGTCCAATACTGTTGATACCATTTTCAGCTCAAGATCATCACTTGGCACATGTTATCTGGTCTGACGGGCTCTGCTGGCTTGCAGACAAGGCTGTAAAGTATTCTTTGATGATTGCCAAAGCCCCCATCACCTTGATACACATATTGCTGCTACTACAGGCAAGTAATTTTGCATACCACACTGGCCAGCAGCCTCCATGGGTTAAACTAGGCATAAAAATTCATGAGTCAGCTGTTGCTTTTGGTCCAGCACATCTTTTCTGTCACTTCAGCAATAGACATTCCTGATCTTGGCTCATATTTAATTCTGAATATTTTGAAATATTTGCAAGGATTGCTTCTTATTAGAACTCAGCTGCTGTTATAGTATCTTTTGAAATTTTATTTCCTTTCTGGGATTTCTATTTTCTGTTGTTATTTTTTGAGGATTTGATCTCATTTCTACTGGAGTTTCTTTCTTGTCAGTGTTTAGTTCTGATTGCTTAGCCAAGTCAGACATTGAAAACCATCAAAACTGAAGACTCTTTAAAATAAAACAATGAGATAATACTGATTGGAAATAATCAAAACCAGAAAAGACTGGACTGGTAAAAAACTGAGTGTAACAAAACTGTCAAGTAAAAATATGTTTCTACCAATTTGAAATTAATTACAAAGCTGAAGTTTTTCTTTGGTAACTGCCAGTCATTTTCACAATGTGAAACAGCACACAGGCACTTCCCAACAAATAAGCATTTTTTTTCTTTCACAGTTGTGTTAGTCAGAAGTGGATTTCATACATGCTCAGGTGCAATTTGATAAATCTACTGTTGCAGCAGTGAGCTGTTGAAGAGGTAGGAGCCATGAGGCGTAATGGGCAGTATTTTACATTTATTTACACCAAAGATTTTTCAAAGGCTTTTTTGCTAAACACAGATTTTTGCCGAGCATTAACATATAATTAATGCTGCTGAAGTCAGCAGAACAACATGTTTTGCCATAAATAAAGCAAGGATTGTGAAGTAACAAAACCTCGCTGGAAGATGAAATTATTATTTCAGTTTGGTGGATGTTTCCAAAAAACAAAACAGACATATCGAAAAATATCACTCTGGAGCTGAGCACATGGTTGTGTTCCCACATATATGGATCATTTAGTCCATCCTACGCTGTTATCAGTGAATTGGTAAAAATCTCACCCATCACTAACATATCAAGACTATAATAACTTCACAGGTGTAATTGTCACTAGAGTCTTTCACCTGGGTTAGCCAAAAAGTTTATAAAATTCTAAAAAAAACCCTTGCATCCATCAGCTGAACGCAAGGAAAAAGTCCAACCTGTTGCATGTGGCCCAACCATGTTGTACCCTAATTGCACTGTTAGGAGAGGATGCAAGTAGTGCTGCCAGAGCTTAGGCTTTTTCAGTGTAAATAAAAGGCACCATGAAATTATGGATTTTGTTATATTAATGTCCTCAAGGTCTGCAGAAAGAGACTGGATCTGTCATAGCAGAGATGTTATATTAATGAGCCACGCAGAGAGGAACCGTTTATGCTCTGAGTATTTCCTGTTACACGTGGAAATTAATGTGGCTGGAGACAGCGTGGGCAGGACACAGAGAAGTGACAGAACTGTGTCCTTCAGGGAACTTGGAAACCTGAGATTAAATGTGGGTTGCAGGAGAAGTGAGTAAGGTGATAACCAAGGGGAATTATCTCCTGCAATTGGACGTTAAGCAGCATGAATGAATCTGGATTGAATAAGTGTGAATGGTGCTTTTTATTTTACTAAAATCACCCTGTCTTTTGACTATGAGTGAACAGGTAGGAGGATGATTATACTGCGACAAATATGCACATAGAAAATAGGGTATTTCAAGCACAGCACAGATCTAGAATCATAGAATCATAGAATCATAGAATCACTAAGGTTGGAAAAGACCTCTAAGATCATCGAGTCCAACCTTCAACCCAACACCACCATGCCCACTAAACCATGTCCCTAATCTATGCGCAAGAATGACTGATAATTGATGAATTTTCATTCTTAATTAGAATTAAATAATGCTGATGCTTTTTGAAGATGCTAGCAGCAGAGCAAAGCCAGAGGCATCCCTCTACATTAAATGGAGAGTTTCCTCCTGCAAGCAGGAATCAGTGAAGGCAAAAACATAATGAAAGAGCTGAAGCTGGAAGAATCGTGCGCTTGACTCGTAAAGCTCCAACTTCAAGGACTGCTAAGTCTCCTAGCACTGCAGGATCATGCCCTCCATGTCTGCCTGGAGGCTGCAATGCATGCAGAGTTTTCAAAAAGAGAAATTTTTACACTTGGTTAGGCTTCTGGGAAAAAGAGAGTGGTCTATGAGCACTTCAAGCAGGAGGAAAAAAATACGATGGTGGTCTCGCTCTCAGTTTGCAGTGGCTGCCCTTGGGTGTCTGTGAACAGCAGACACGATTGCCTCTCAGGATAAACGGTGCACTGAAAGCCACAGGGGCTGCTACTCCATTGCAAGGCTGTCTTCTGTGCAGGTACACCTCATCTCAACAAAGCATGCCTGCTTTTGTTCTCAAACTATTTTATTTCAGATAGTTGTGATGTTTGTGGTACTGACAGTCACCTGTTTGCTCTTGCTCACCCGTGCAGGTCTCTCTCTGCCACTGAGGCGCCTACTGATTTCACTATACTGTTCTCAGTTTTCTTTCTGGAAAAATAATACCTGCCCTGGAGTAGTTGTTCTGTTACGTGAACACATGTAAAACCTTGATTTCTAAACAAAGCCAGGGGAGCTTTAGAGTCTGATGTCCACAGATGAGTGTATTAAGGTTATCTTTTCTGTTGTTTTCCCTTTATGTACCAACTTTCTTAGGGAAGAAGTGCACTCACTACTCAGTGTTTCTCTTTTGCTCTCCCTTTGCATTTATTTATTAACAGCCAAAACGAACAAGGTCCTACTGTCTCAGGGTGTCATCACTACTGACAGTAAGAAGAAACAGCGCTGTTGGGGATGACATGATCACACCTTCTGAAAGAATAATCCTTACATATGACATATTTTCTCTCTCTTTTTTCTGAAGTGCATTGTTAACTAATAAAAGAACTGTGATTCTACTATTTCTAAATATAATAACATGCATGGGTCCAAAAAATGAATGTAATTTCAAACATACCAAAGTTTGTTTGTTTTAGGGTGCAGGGAGTGGGTGGACTTTGGAAATAGGAGACAGTAGAATTGAAGGGAATTGTTCAACCAAGAGGGTCCTCACCTATGTTATCTGCTTTAAAACAAGAGAAAAAAATCAATTTTCACACAAGCTGTAATTATGTGGCAGAACTCATTGTCTCTTCTGCAAACCCAGACCAACCATTCACCCAAATCAGGTGCTTTGGGTAGAGTTTAAGTAACCACAGCTGTACAGAAAAGATGCTTCTGCAGATGTATTCTCCCAGGGAAATATCTGAGCCACTATGACCATGGCTATTAAAAGAATTGAAGAGCTAGTATCAAGAGTTTTCCTTATATGATATTCTTAAGGACAGAGTTGATTATGATACTTAAATATGATTCTTGATTAATGGATATAAGACTATGAATTCTTCATACACAGAGATTCAGAAAATTAAACACCTCAGCATAGGCTTATAGGACTGTAACCATGGATGATGTGGGGAAGAGAGCAAAAAAGAGGGGGGTGCATAACCGTGCTGCCCCCTAAACACCCATGTGATAAATGACCAGAAAGAGAGACATTTGCACAGTCCTACCTCTGTTAATCTCGGTGGCTACCAAAGGTAGCTGTGCATGCATGGGAAGTTTGATATACCCAAACACAATTTGCATTTTCTCTTATCAGGGAAGAAGCATCACTCTGGGTGGGTCAAAGCTTCCTGAAAGCTTTCTCAGCTGTGACACAGCTATTCATACCAAGCAAAAGATGCTACTCAGCCCATGACTGCATTCTTTCATCTTCACAGACAAGGTAGACTTGGGAAGCTGAAATCCTGATTCTGTACATGATGAAATAATCTTAACCATTTCTTGACCATAATAGACTTAAATTTATGACTATCACACAAAATGCAAAATGGAGCAATATGTTCAGGAAAGTCTGCTATTATACGAGAGCAGGTGCGAAAAAGCAATTTTGGACAACCAATTCCTATGTGGATGCTTAAATCCTGACTTATTTGTCTGTCTGTGACTGTGATATAAAAAACCAACTCCATCCCAATTCCACAGGCAGTGGAAATCATCTCAAAAGTGGATATTTCAGCACAAGTTTCAGGCACATGTAACACAGTGGGAGACACTAATCATGATGTAAGTCCAGGCAAGAAGCTGGAAATTATTTCAAAAACATTTCTTCCATTGTAAATTAGCAGGAAGCATTTTAAATCATCACACCCGACATTGTATTGTCAAAATATGCAAAGTGCAGCAATAAAAGTGATAAGAGAAAGCAGTCTTTGAATTTCTAGCACATTAAATGTAATACAGTGTAAAGCCCCAGGAAATAATGCATTTCAATTTTTCTTGATGAAAATAAGAGTATTTCCTTCTTAAGTATGGAAAATTGTAAAAATACACATTACTTCAAAAAGTTGGCTATAATCCCCACCTTTGCTAGAAAACAGATCTGAGAGTTAAGATACAAGGAAGTGTGCCAGAAAATTTTTATTTAAAATTACTTCTTAATTCAAATGATAGCACTTGACACTCACTTTGGCTCTGTTCTCAGGGTCAGCAAAGCTTGTTCTGGCTGACCATAATATGTATGGGAGAAAGGGTCTCTGGCCATGAAATGAATTTTCTTTCAAGACAGAGAGGTGATTTTAAAGCCCTCCTCACCAGTCTTATTCTCAAACATGGAGCTGGGATGAGGAGTCAGAAAACTGCACGCAGAAACAAGATGTTGTACTTGATCAGAGAGAAGTGCACAGTTTTGTGAGTCCCAGAGCATGAACGCTATCACCAATTTTGCAGCACGCTGGACTCCACTTGTGTGGTCCCATAATTGTGGGAATATGAAAAATAAGCTATCTTTATTACTTATGTACTTTCTGGCTCCTAGAACAAGGGAATTAAGAATTATAACACTTTTGACAAGCACAAACAACTAAGGTGAGAAACATTGGAAAATGAAGTTATCATAGAATAAGATATTTTGGTGCAAGAGACCAGACCTCTGGAGGTCTCTAGTCCAACCTCGTGCTCGAAGAAAGACCATCACCAGCTCTAGATCAGGTCAGCTATGGCTTTGTCTGGCCAGTTCTTGAAAATCTCCAAGGGTGGGGATGTCAACACCAGTCTGAGTGATCTGTCCCAGTGTTACTCCATCCTCTCAGAGAAAGTCTTTTTCCTGATATGCAATTTGAACAACCCAAGCCACTGCCTGTGGCTCCCATGTCATGTTAAATCATGTGCTGCTACCAAGAAAAGATGGATGGATATACGATGAAGAGTTTACCTTCATCATATTGGCAAATGTCACTCAATTAGTTATAGGCTGTTATTAAGGTAATCCTTAGGCCTCCTCTTTACCTGCCTCACCATTCATTAACAAGACTCATGTCCTGCCATTTTTGAGCTGTATGTTGTTCAGTTAAATAGTAATTTCCTCGTGGTATCCACATTCTGAAAAGGAATGAAGATACAGGTATTAGGCCCTTCTGAAATGAGAGTCATTATAATTCATTTCTAGTTCCAATTGTTCAGATTCGTCGTAGCAAAAGCAAAAAAAATACACTAGTGCATTAATAATAATGTGTATCTGGTGTTATTTGACAGACTGTATAACTTGGATGCTGAGCAGCAGTATAAAAGCATCTGGACAAGGAATGAAAATGCAAGTAAGTGCCTCATTGCCTTGATTCATTGCAATGTGAAAAAAATCCATTTAGTGTGCAGTGAACTTCACTCTTACCTATGGAGAACTTACTCTGTAAGGAAAAAAATTGTTGAACTAGGGTTAAAATTCTCACCGGAGCAAGGTGTGTTACTGCTATGCTGGCTCTGTGCAATCCAAACAGCCCCCTATGTGAGGTCCACCCTCCCTCTTCTTACAGGATCCAGCTCTCGTAGTAATTACAATGGTCCAAGGCCTGGTCTTGTTCTATTTACTACCGTAGAGAAAGCCTGTATGCCTTTTGGAAGGTCAATAAGACCTAGATTCATCCCACATAACTTTAGATCACTGAGTTAAGGATGTTGTTTCCTCATCGCTTTAAATCCCTCTATCATCAATGGAGAGAGACACACCAGTTCTCACTTTGAAGGTCTGTCATTCGACACAGGAAGTCTTTGATGACTGTGACGTCATCATGCTCATCAGAAATGCCCCTAACTTGGGCCTTTCTTTTTTAGCACTTCGGAAAAATCTGTTCCTTACTCTCTCTTGTTCCTTACTCCTGTGCTCCTCTCTGAAATGTCAGTAATAGCTCACTGAAAGCTGTTAGACAGTCATATCATCATAGCAAACGCAAGTTCAGGGGATCAGGTCCTGACTCACATCACTGCATTGCAACTCACAGGTTTCTAATCTGAATCGAGAGAATACAGCCCAATACAGCCTGAACCCAAGAAAATTACTCTTGAATAATTGATTTTTTCATAAGGAAAGTTTTTGAGATGTTGTTAGTTTTCTAGTATGTAATTCATCTCCCTAACATTTCTTCTGATTTATGTTTTATTTTTTTGTAAAGAAATTATTACTATGACCATCAGAACAATTCATAATTTAATCCCCCAGACTCATATAAAATTTTGAATGGAATCCAGTGGAAAGATATCACATTTACACATTCACAGTGTCTATTTCTAATTGGGTTCACAACTTAAAAAAAAAATACCCTTCTTTGGGGAACGTGGGTTTGTAGAGAGAATAGAAACTCTTTTAATTCATTGTCATCTATATTTGATATGGTCTATAGTAATACCAATCCAAAATTAAACAATGTTCCCTGGTTATTCAGCCCTCAGACACTCCTGCTTCAAATGAAAATCATGCTCCTGAAGAAACCTGTATTGAAAACTTAACAATTTTCAGCATCCTTTTCAACCTTCAAGGCACATGGAGGACAGGGAGGTGATTCGAGACAGCCAGCATGGCTTCACCAAGGGCAAGTCCTGTCTGACCAACCTAGTGGCCTTCTATGATGGGGTGACTACAGCAGTGGACATGGGAAGGGCTACAGATGTCATCTATCTGGACTTCTGTAAGGCCTTTGACACGGTCCCCCACAACATCCTTCTCTCTAAACTGGACAGGGATGGATTTGAAGAGTGGACTGTTTGGTGGGTGAGGAATTGGTTAGGTGGTCGCATCCAGAGGGTGGTGGTCAACGGCTCAATGTCCAGATGAAGATTGGTGATGAGTGGCATCTTACAGGGGTCTGTATTGGGACCAGCACCGTTTAATATCTTCCTCAATGCCACAGACAGTGGGATCAAGGGCACCCTCAGCAAGTTTGCAGATGACACCAAGCTGAGTG
>NW_008824359.1:3282655-3329952 GCF_000699105.1 Pygoscelis adeliae | reverse complement strand
GTCCAGAGGAGGGCCCCAAAAATGATCAGGGGGATGGAACACCTCTCCTCTGAAGAAAGGCTGAGAGAGTTGGGGTTGTTCAGCCTAGAGAAGAGAAGGCTTCGGGGAGACCTTCTTGCAGCCTATCAGTACTTAAAGGGGGCTTATAAACAGATGGCAGCAAACTTTTTAGCAGGGCCTGTTTCGACAGGACAAGGGGGAATGGCTTTAAACTAAAGGGGGGTAGATTGAGACCAGCTCTAAGGAAGACATTTTTTACGCTGAGGGTGGTGAAACACTGGCACAGGTTGCCCAGAGAGGTGGTGGATGCCCCATTCCTGGAAACATTCCAGGCCAGGTTGGACGGGGGTCTGAGCAACCTGATCTAGTTGCAGATGTCCCTGCCCACGGCAGGGGGGTTGGACTAGATGACCTTTAGAGGTCCCTTCCAACCCAAACTATTCTATGATTCTATGAAAAGAAGAAAGAATCCATGTCCAGAAGGGAAGAATGGTTTTCATAGTTTGAAAAATAATTTTAATGGAAAGTTTCATTAAAACAAAAAAAAAGTTTGATTTCCCCCCCTCCAGTGTGAAAAAGGGGGGGCAGAGGGATGGGGGCATCAGTTAGCCATTCCATTTCTGTATGCATATATATAAATATATGTGTGTGTATACACATATTCTATGTCGTACAACTTTATGTTAAGAAAGTTCATTCATCCTTCAGGCTTGCTTGGTATTTACCCTTTTTTACTGAGAATAAAAACAACAAAAAAAGCATCTTGGTAATGTAAGATGTAAGGCAGGCTTTTCAACATGTCCTTGTCTACAGGGAGAAGGGACAGCACCTGGACTGGCCTGAGCACACATTTCATGACAAATAATGGAGTTCCTCAATCTTTTTCTTTTTTCTCCTGAGAAATTATTAAGGGGGAAAAAAAAGAAAAGCAATCCCCCAGACATATTTGTTACTTGGCTTTGTCCAAAAATTATTGTGTTCGGCGAAGTGCCTGAGGATATTCAAAATTCACATAGCATTGCTGAGAGGAGACAGGTGACATGAGTCGTTACATTTGCAAGGACTATCATCTGCCCTTGGATGACTTCAGTAAAGTCACCTCATCGCTCTGTGCCTCAGTTTTCTCTGTTGTTGAAGGGGATGACTCAGGGCTGATCTGTGTATTGCACTCTTTGAACTACTGTTCAGTTCAGTCTCCTCTTCCCTCATTGCATTACCACACAAGATTCAAGAGAGAAGGCCTGAGAAGATCTCCAAAGAAGTTTCTCTACCAGGAAATCTAAGTTTTGCCATAACAAAATTTTGAGCTTATAAGAAAATAGTGCTCTACCCTTGAATGATTCAAAACCTTCCTTTAATATAATCAGGGAAAACTTCAAGGCCTTAGTAGTGCACAACAGTCCTCATCACTTTTATTTAAGGACATTAAAAGTTCAGGTCATAAAAGGTGATGGTGGGAAGACTGTTATTAGCTCCCTTTTATTCTTCAGAATAAAGTAATCTGTGTCAAGAGGCACACAGTGACACTGGAAAGATGTCATGTAATGGAAATATGTCATCAAAAGATGATGAATGCATGTAATTAAGTGCAGGAGTACACACCCGAGATTATGTAAATCTACAGATAAAGGCATCAGAGTGCTCAGGTTCAAATGTACCCTTCTGTCTAGCCTCACCCTGTGCTATTTCAAACGTCATGAGGATGCCAAATGAAAATCTAATTCCAAATGTGCACAGAATATAAATGTAAAAAAGAGCTGTCTTCATAGTATAATGTTATTTCTCACAGTTAAGAGCCTGGCTTGGCAATCCCCATCTTTTCAATAAATCGGCGAGGTACTTAACTTTACCCACATGCTTAAGACCTACTGAATAGTTCATTCCTAAATATTTTGTCAGATGGCACCCTAGAGAAGGCTGGTCTGTCTGGAGGGCAACCAGAACTGTTCAGTACATCTCCCCTCTGAGAGACAAATCTCTACTGTCTTCCCATTAAAATGAATGTCTAAACCTAACTATGTGCCTTCCTTGTATGTGGCACATCCATCAAGCTGACAAATGATAAAAATATAAACAGATGAATCCTGCTGCCATGCTCAGCAATGAGAGAGACCTGCAGTATTCAATTAGCTAGTCCATTTCCCCAGCCTGAGCAAAACTGCTTTGCAAGATCCTTGCTACCGTTTTTCCCAGTTTGGTTCTCTTAAGGCCAGACTAACTTTAGCCTTTCTAAGATGATGTTTGCTAATCTGAAATCAATGGAACATCGTACTGAAGACTGATGACATTTCTGCACGAGTTTTACCCTTTTGGCTTTTCTAAAACGTTAGAAAAATGAGCTGTCCACAAAGAAAATATAGAGAAATAGAGAAATGTTTCAAGCTATGAACACAAGTCAAGACAAAGCTATTGGGACTTATGAGTGTAAACAACAGTTTTGGTGCTGAGTTAGACAGAGGTGGAAGTATGAGTCTCCTGGTGTAAGAGCCAGAGGTGACAGCACACAGAGAAGAGTTCCCTTTAAAGTCAATGGGACTCTTGTTACTACTCCCCGAGTGTGAAGCAGCCAGAATTTGAGTCCCAGTAGTATAAAAATTCAGCTCTGTCTCTCGTGTTGAACCAGACTTTACTCTGCAACTGTCCAACCAGCCTTCTTTTGTCAGATGATTGAGTAAAGTAATATACCAGCAGACTGAGAGTGGCAGACTCATTGTCAAATGTAACAGCAAAGGCCCAGCATGCTCCCTTATGATATTAAAGGCAATTTTTTCTTTTCCCCACCACCCTAGAAGAGCTCTCAATATCTAAACCGAAGCTTGAGCAGTCATAGTGCAAGTTGTCCTTTCACAGTGGAGTTGTCTAATCAGATCATAGGCCAGAATAAAGCCCTTTATGCTACTTAACATATATATGACACAGAAGTAAAGTATGGCTTTCTACAACCAGTTTTGAGATGCTGTTGGTGGCAGAAGATGAGTGTGAGGACCATGGGACATTCTGCTTATGTGCCACCACAAGGGCCTTTTGAGGGCCAGTTCCACCAGGCTACTTCAGAATTGTCCTTTTGGTTCAGGACTACCTGAACAGGACTACCTCTTCTCCCAAGAATTAATTGATTCATTTGTCCTTTCTTTTAATTGTCCAGGAAGTAAAAATGAAAACAAATTTTACAAGGTGACACAAAAATACAAGTGGAGGTAAAGCCTCTGCTGTAAAAAGCTTATCATTAATTTGACAACATAGAAACAAGTAGGGAAAAGTAATGTATGCCTAGCACTAAAGGGACACACATCATATTGTTTGTAGCACCGCTGTCACATTTATGGCAATAAGCAGTGATGTCCAAATCAGGATTATGATTTCATTTTGCAGTCAAGCAAACAGGCAGGATATAGAAAAATTCCTCTGTAATACAGAAATCTCTGCAGTAATAACAAGAAACACCGAAAAATAGAGTCCATGCATACTTCTGGTAATATAAACGTTCACTTTCACAGAAACTACTTTGCAAACATGGAGAGAATAATTGTTTCCATTTTTTAACGGCAGCTCTTAGACTCAGTGTTGGTTTTGTGAGTTCTTTTGTAAGTAATATGTTGCTAACCACAGAAACACATTTATTCAGCACTTGCTGTTCTTGCAGTACTTTTACAGTACTTCTTCAGAATTCCAAAGCAGACACAAATGCCACATCTATACCAGTAAATTAACCTGGCCAGGTTCCTTTCTCTGCCCCCAAGGTCTAGCAATATAGCACAACTCAGCTGCATGCTGCTAGACTCTCTTCCTCTATTATACAGGGTGGCCTCACCCATATCATCCATAGGGAATATACCTTGGCCCATGATATCTTCCAAAGCGTGCCTGGACATTGTGGCAATGTTAACACAATTAATTAGTATAGACAACCACATACTGGAGCTTGCACTCAAAATTTGTCTTTGTTTAGTTACCACTGTAGACATAACTCAATAAACCTCCCAAGCTTAGCCTGAGGGCTAATTTGGGCAAATGACCGTTCTGCATGCACAGCTCCATTCTTAATTTAGAAGATAAAGACTTTAATAGTATGGATGTGGCCAGATTGATCTGAGAGTAGACAACAATGGCCATGGCACTGGTGTTTTTTGAAAATGTAGCCTGGGAGCAGCGGACAAGGGTCTCGGAGTGAGCTGCACTCCTGAAGCTCCCTGCCATGGGGCTGACATCAGAGCAGAAAAGCACACACTTTATTTTCTTCTTTTTCTTCTCCACCCACTTTATTTTCTTCTTTTTCCTCTCCATGTGCTAGGTGATTACATGGGAGAATTTTACAACTGTCAAGTAAATAATGCCTTATTAAATGAAGTATTACACGTGCTACAAGTGCAGTTAACATTTAACCTTGCAACACAAGAACTATCTTCTGGCTGCTGTCTTCAAACTTTTCCTTCTGCAGCCCATTCCCCCCTCTACAAGTTTCATGCAGTTTTGTTGCAAATTCGAAGTCCAAATTACTAAAGTATTCAAAGAAAGTGAAGGTGAAGAAGAAGGTCTTTCCTCTCTTATCCTCAATAGTTATGGCTCTGCCAGTCCTCTACATATCTTCCTCTTCTATGGCCTGTCTGAAATCTAACGTCTAGCACTGACTCAACAGGTCTAAAGCAAACCGTCCTGTGCAGCTGTTGCTGAGGCCGCGTAAGCCTATGGAGTGCTGCTTTCTGTGAATACGGCTGGCACTAACTTAGAGGTGCCTGATCCAGTTTGTTGTGTTGTAATATCATAATTAACTGAAGAAACAAAGGCAGCCCAATTTTAGAGGGCGCTGAGTTACAATGAGATCTTACATGGTCTAGAAAGACAAACATAGGGTTGGTGAACCAGGAGCAACTGCAAAATCAGTCATACTCCATAAGACATGAAGCAACTCAGGTGAGAGTTAGGAGCCTGATTTTTGCCTCTCAATGACTTTTTTTTGTCCGTGATTTCAGTGGCAACAGGTTGACACCCCAGTTAGCTCACTAAGGCAGTGCTTTGAAAAGGCAGAGTTAATTCTTGTTCATGATTAAGATTTCTGATGATAATTAAGCTTTATGCATATATTTATATATGGAAATCAATATTTGCATAAACAAGGAAAGTGAAGATTAGTCTACACCTTATTGGTACCTAGTTGTTATTCTTTATATGAGTCAGAAAAATATTGTATTGCTGTGTTTACTTGAAAAACACCAGCGCAGCTTTTCTTTTTTCTTGCATGCGCTGGTGCCAGTTACATGATTAAGTCACTCTCTAATAATTTTTGTATCAGCAGCCACTATTACGTTGTACTAAACTTTCTCGTCAGTAATGCAGATTTATGTGTCTGGGGTAAATAAGCAGAATGGCTGAAAATGGAGGTGTGCCCTCCAAAAAGATATATTGTACTTTTACCACGTCCCTCAATTCAGAGATCAATACATACATTATTAACCAGTTTATTGCGAAAGATTCATGGTGTTCATTTATTTTTTATCAAACGTGTTACCCTTAGGGCTAGACAAATTTACTGTATCCTTCAGGTACTAATTTTGCCCTTTTCATAAGTAGAAAAGTTCCAACAAATTGGTTTTTTGTATCAGAATCTTAAAGAAAAGGAAACCTTCTCTTTATTTCCTCTGACACATTGGTGGTTTTGTTATAATCTTTAAATATCAGCTTGGTGGAGCTTATCCAGATTACAAGGATGTGATTCTTCACTGACTTTCTACTATTGTGCCTAATCCACTGACGTGCCAGATCACATTGGGAGCTGCACGTGATAAGGGAGGATCATATTCTGATGTCCTTCTCTCAAAAAAGGCATAGGTCCCTGAGCTTAAAGCACTGAGAATTCAGAAAAAACACTCTGGAAGTCCCACTGTATGTTTTCCCTGTTGTTATGCTGTGGTGGAGGCACAGCACAGAGTAAGAGTGGCCATCAGTCAGATCCCAGAGGGGTTTGCCTTCCCCTTGGCAGGGCTAAGCAAAAAGGGGACATCCACGTCCCTCCTGGTGAAGCTGTTCGACTGAATTTATTTGTTATACCAAAAGGAGCAAGCCAAAAATACCGCTGCTGGGGACTGGGATGCTCACACAGGAGCAAGCTGGAAGGGCAGGTTGTGTTGCTGTTCTCTGCTTCCTTGGGATCCCTGGGAGCCAGAAAAGTACAGCTACCCTGAAGAAATGAGTGTCGGGTCCGGGGAGTTGGTGTTTTCCAAGATCCTGTGAGCCTGACTGTCTGCCTACTGTTTATCACTGCTGTCAAAAGGATATAGCTTTTGGAGAAAGGTGAAACTTGCTACTGTGACACCCTCACATTGCTGACAACAGATGAGACAGCTGCACTGTGAGATTAAAAGAAAAGCAGATCCTTTCATATCTGATGTTCTGCTCTAGCTTGAAACCACGGAGAGAGTGGGTGTATTTTTATTTTTCTATTCTTCCTTTGAGGTGTCTCCTTGCTTTTTTTTCTGCTTCACTTTCATTGCAACTGCAATGCAAATAGGTTTGCTAACGTGACAGAATTGTTCTATAATCATTACAAAATCCAGGTGCTTGTGCTGGTAGAAACTGGTGCAGCAAGATACATTTGTGCCCTTTTGGCTATGTTTACCAAACCTCAAAGATTATCCACCTGAGGGGTAAGGCCAAGACACAAGGTTTGAATGTACGTCCTCCAAAAACTGAGCTTATAACTTTTTGCTCAGCTTCCCATGTAACTCAAAATTCTTTTATTTAACCGACAATCACAGTCATGTAACTCAGCAAACCTGGCTGCATTCTAGAAGTTGCATGGAATAAAACACCAAACAATGCACCAATGTATTATTTTCCTTTCCTATTGAACCAAATTAACTTGAACAGCACCTTCTTTTTTTTCTCCTTTTTTTTTTATTGTCATTAAGCAAGCTGCTGACACACCTAGTGCAATTAAATTACTGCTAAAATTCAGGAATTCAAAGAAAAGTCTCTTGCCATCCAGCATGTCTAAATGAAGCTTTCACTCCAAGCCATGGGGTTATTCTTTGTGTCTTCTGCTCCTGTAGGAGCAGTGGAGCAGATAAACCTACGCATAAATGGCTCATGAGAAAAAAAAATCTTTAAAATCTGTGCACACCTATCTTCTAAACCTTCATTTATAAAAGCAACCTGAGACAAGAATTAGTCACAGTGACTCAGCTAATGGGTGTCCGTGAATTCAAATTCCATAGCTGTTCTTGAATTCATCCTTTTTCTGCTATTCAGGTATTCATAAACCCTAGCAAAACAGGAGTCTGGCACAGTCATCCTTGTTAAATCTGCAGCATATTGGGCCATACACAAGGCCCTCTGAAAAATACTTGTCCCTCTGAATGGACAAACAGGAGTCCAGTGTGCATTAATGCAAGGGACAAGCAGGATTTGGGAATGTTCTTGCCTGGAACACAGGCACCAGAGCTAGGATACACTACCCAGGCTGCCAGACTGAGTAGGGTTGTTGCAGAGTGTGACCAGAGATGTCAGCCTCTGAAATCCAGGCTGCAAGGACAAGGCAGCCTGCGTCAGCATCTCGGGGACCTGCATCTGACCTGCATTCAGCTGCCGCACCTGCGTACTAACTGCGTACGAGGGCAGATCTCCAAATCTAATGCTGAATTGCTCTTACAAGGGGACTCCCCTCTCTAGGCTATCATCTTGTAGTTCATCTGACGTCCCTTTACTCTTAGGTAGGCATCCCTGACCAGAGTACAGTGGGCATGGGCGTGTTCAGCATCTGTAAATTCTCTGGTGGTTTTCTCCCATGCAATACAACTTCGCCCATGCTTTTCTCTGCTGCTGTCAATATATACAATTTCCCCATAAATATGACTAAAGTTCCTTAAATTGTGTTCTTCAAGCCCCCTTTCAGCAAACTTTGTGCTAGAATGAAGGCTAGTGGTTAAAAAAAAAGCTAATTTGTGTGGCCACCTCCAGTCAGGCTGTCTCCCCTTATTCCAATCTGTAGCTGCACAGTATGGGGGCAAAGACCATTCCAGAGACCTCTGTGTCCACACTTCTGCAACAAGGTGGCTGCGAAACATGGCATGTACCCATGCCCTACACATGTTTTGTTCACGGTCTTGGCTATGAGCCTGCTGGTAGGTGGGCACAGAGCTCACACCATGACCAGGAAGAGCCAGAAGCAGGGCAGCTGCTGGTGGCCAAAGTTGTAGCTCATCCAACCTTCTTTAAGGTACAGTATGTGTACAAGCTCCTGCCTTCTGAAAAGTTCTCTGATTTGGCTTAGATCCACACTTGGTCTCAAGCTTGGGTGTCGTGTGAATGACAGGAGAGGGTGGACTTGAAAAGATGCACTTAACAGTCCATGACAGCTACTATTCAAAATAAAGTACCTGTCCCAACCCCTACTTTTCACTTTTACTTTCTCTTCATGGACTGTCTTCACCTGAGGGAATATTTCTGACTAGGAGATGTTTGTTTGCTTTGCTACCTACTGATCTGTAACAGCAAGTATTTGCTAACTTCCAGGCTTGCGCTGCACAGCTTGTTTTCCAATAAGACAGCCTGCATGGAGCTGAACGCAGCCATCAATAGATAAACAGATTTGCAAGTGCAAACAGAGGGCAGGCAGAAGCCATTGCATTTACATAATTAAGTACACCACTTAATGAATTCCCACTAGACCGTGGTGTGGAAGGGTGATTATGAACAGGGCTGGGGAACGATGTGCTTCAGACGCCAATGGGGATTCAGCAAAGGGCCAGCAATTAAAGTTCGGTAGCTGACTTACCGCCAGCTTGCTTGAACCTGGGTAATGATGTCTGTTTATGTAGAGTTTGGGATTTTTTACTGATCTTCAGTGTGAATGCTCATCCAATCCAACCCCACCTTCTAAAAATTAATATCTAAAAAGAATAAAAAAAAAAGTGGAAAAAAAAGATACTGTTTTCAAAGCAAAGGCCTGAGAATTGGAAGGAATCTGCACTTTCCCTTTCCTTCAGAAAAGTGTGTCAAGTCCTGAAGAGTGTGGAGAACTGTTTTGAAAATGTCATCATAGCCTACTAATCCCTCAAAAGTCATCAGGCAAAAAGAGAATATTGTTTCCAAAAATAATAAACTAGAAGATAATTGGGACATGGGAGCTTTAACATATGATTCTTCACATACAGTCCATGAAGAACACCACACCATGAGTACTGGTAACTAGACTTAAAAATTTAGCAATTTTTTAATAAGAAGCAGTGATTTCTTTTGGGGAGGGAAATTGAAAGGAAATAGCCATTTCAACCCCATATCTTTATTTCTAAACAGGTATTAAAATACAGCTAGGAGCAAAACTCTGTTTGCCTGAAGTTAGCAGCAAATGCTCCTACAGTGGATCTTATCATGACAGACAGAGATTTGATGCGATCTAAAATGCCCAGCACACTTCACAGGGAACACTGATTAGATGATTTTTACATTAATAAGGCCAGCCTGATTCAAAGCTTGACATATTAAGTTATAAATGCTTATGGAATAAACCTCAAATAATATTTTTTTTCCTGCTCTACTAAATAAAACAACACAGAAACAGAATATTTCAGCTCACAGCAGGACAGGCTGAGCTGTCTTTTTTGCCGGTTAGCACCAGACTTTTAAACAAGAGGAAGTGATTTTTTATCTCAAGCAACCAGTTGATCCCCTTTCTCTATCAAAATGTATTATCTGCCTGTCACTAAAGAGTGTCTCCCAATTACAGCGAGTGGAGACTCTGTCAATATAGATATACTCTTCTCAGCATATATATTTTTTAAACCACTTTGCCAGGAAGTGAAAGGAAATCCTGAGCTCCCAGGGGCAATGTAGAAGCCAAAGCCTCAGTGAACTCTTTAAATTCAATGTCTATCACTGAACAGTCTGCAAAGCACCCATGTTTTGAAGCTCACGGTGCAAACACGATGGGTCTTCCCAAATCTGTGTATCCAGACTGAACTTTAATGGATCCTTTACGTATCCTTTTAGCAAGTCATGAAAGCACAGCTTCCAGTCGTAGATATTGGATTTCAGTTTAGGGAGCAGTTTAGCCAGGAACTGATGCTCCTCAGGAAATTGTTTTCTTCAACCAATAAAGGACATTATAATTTATCAGATTCCTATGAGGTAATGGCAAGGGAGCATTTTGTAATGATTCAGCAATGAAAGATTAACTCTGATTATATTGCTGTTTTAGTGCCAATCCCTGGGTTGTCAAAACCACTTTTGATTCTTCTGACACGAAGTGACACCAGCTACTCATTATGTAAGAGTTACATCCAAACCCTGAGCCTGAAATGAATGAGGACTTATAAATAATGTATCAATAAGGTAAATTATGCAAGAAATCATTCCAGAAAGTGTCTGAACTCATCAACAGATTAGATAACAAAGAGGACTTTTTTCTACTAACTTAAATAAGCAAATTGAAATGGGATTTCTTCAACAGCTTCCTCAGCACTTTCTTAGCAGCTGCTTGGGGTTCCTGGGCAATTTCTTTAAAACCAGGACTTGCAAAGTCTATCATAAACCCAGCAAATCCCCATTTAATTTTTTTTTCTCATGCAATATAATTTAAGGCACTCTCTTACTCTTTTGGCCGCTGGGCCAGCTGGCATTGTGGGGGCATCAGTCTTTCTTCCATTCTTCCCTTCTGCATTGAGGGGCTTGCACAGGAGACATGAGAGCATCTCTAAAGCACCACAGTCCTAACAAGCACAAGGTTGGAGGCTCATGCACTAGCTTCTGTGCCTCTTGCTCTCTGAAGTGGTGGGCAGGCACCCAGGGCAACAGTGTGCAGACTGCAGTGTTGAGAGGGACTCTTCAGTGATCTTCTTGTTTCTGGTGTCAAGCGTCATTACATCATCATTACAGAGGATCTCATCTCTAAAGGCCTTTTTAGAGATATTTAAGCATCTTGTAGGTTTGTAACCCTATCTCCCTTTTGCATTTAGAAAGAACAATCATTCTTGCTGCCCTCTATTAGAGGAGAAATCCGGTACCCATCTCTGCAAACCATTCTGCACAGTTAGCTCATAATCCTTTTCAAGTTAGACAGTTTAAAATCCTCAGTAAAGATTATTTCCAGGTCTTAATTAATATTTTTCATTTAAACATTTAAATGACTTCTGTAAAACAAATACACCTATTGTTATTACAACCCCAAAGAGAGGTTGGAAGTTTGGGTGTGTTTCTCCTTAGTCTACTGCCAGAAAGACTCTAGTTGACAGCTGACACTGAGAAGCTTCTGTCCTAAATTAGCAGTAGGTACCCAAATCCCTCTGCAGCTTAGTGGCGTAACACCCCACATACTCCTGTGAGTCCCAGAGATTTGAGTGAGGGATGCTGCATGATGCCAGGACGGACCAGTGCCTCCACTTCTGACTGCTCTTCCTGTGGGAATTAAATTTCCATGGCTTCCTAGACACCCCAAGGTCACTCTGGATGCTAGGCAGGCTTTAAGAGAAAAGACTGAATTTGTTTGATCACAGTACAGATTAATAAAATGATGAATATATTTAGGGATAGATGAGCAGATTAACCTACTTGTAAGCAAAGGTGTAGTTCCTCTGTGCCATCCCTGACATCTATTTTAGGATGAGAAAAATCATCCTCTGGAGATACATATTTCTCTGTACTGACTCTACAGAGAGTCCCAGGTGAGTAGCTCAGACTTTGACAATGAACTTTTAGATGAATAAGACAGGTGAGATGAACCTCATCCAAGAGGACAGGATGATTGTTCATGTGACTAACAGCTGACAATGATGATGAAAAAAAAAACCCACATTTTGGCCCAACATCTGATTTCAGTAGCCTGCAGCTGGTATGCAAGGTAGCCTTTTCCTAAATATTCAAGCGGTAAGGTGTTGTCATAGGTTTCGCATTACAAATGTATGGCTGAGCTGTGCTAGTAACATATAATCATATTTCTTTCACAACGTGCAGTGCTCTCAGCTGTATGCACTGACACTATTAAAGCTACTAGTATAACGGATTGCAACAGGGGATACATTTGTGTTAAATGGCCTGTAGTAATTGTGCCACTGAATTGAGCTAATAATCATCAGACTGTACCACAATATCTTGGAAGAACATCTTCCCAGCTTATCTAATACTATAAAAATTAGATTCTTAGGCTTACTGAAGGCAGATTTCTCCTCATCTGTGAACTTTATTTGGGTGGGATTGATGTCCTCATTCACTATTTCCAACTCATCTTTGGAAGCCTGCTGCAGGATCGAGTGAGCAATGTAGCACAACCAAACTCCATCGCACAGCTTTTCAAGACAAGTATCTGCAGCTATTACAGAGGTAGTGTCAAACAAAATCTAGACTCTAAATCTTTTCTCAAACTTAGCTTATGCAATATAATTCCAATGACCCTAATACAGACACACCTGATTAACAACAGCAGAAACAAGTAGAAAAACAGATGTCATACATAAAGAATCAATTTTTTTCATCTGTGCTATAAATTTCATTTAATATAGCTGGATATCAGCAGTGATTCACAAGACTGAGCCTGGCCTCAGTTTCTCAGTTCCCTTTAGACCATAGCAGAGGGGACTTGACAGCTTAGTCCAGAATTATTCTTTGTAAAATTACTCCATTGGAATTTTCCGGATTTTTCTCTACAGGAGCCATCTGAAAATGTTGTGTTCAGTGACTCCATTGCAAGGTGCTTGTTCAGAAAAATATTGCACTCATTTGTAAAAATGCACTGTTTATTTTTGCTGAGAGCGAGTTGCCCTTATAAAGAAATTTACAGTCTGATGGGTATTTCTTTTGTGTGAGAAGATTTGGGAGCGAGACATTAGAATTGCTTCCAGTGTATGAACTCCACAGTTCTGAATATCAGTTTGTTTCACAATGGAAAAACTGATAGACTGATAAGTTTAACTACTTCTTTTTTTTCCTTTTTTAATAGAACACCTTTTAATAACAGTTCTTTATCCAGAAACTTTAAATGGAAATGGTAAACATTTTCCTGATTTAAGAGAGTCATACAGCCTGGGTCTGAGAAGAGGAACACACAAATGAAGACCCAGCTCAGCATCCTTTCTTTTTGCAGCGTCTCCAGCCTGGCACGTGTTCAGTGTTGGTATTGCTGCCTCGGCTATGTTACCTAAGTTGATTAACCCATCCTTGTTCAGAGGGGTGTATATATTTTCCAGCCATATCCACCCACTGTTCCTCCATCTTACCGTTTTCTCTTGTTAATTCTTTTTGCAGCAAAAATGACTCTAAGTCAGGAACATGAGCTGTGGATGCTGTAAGGATGTGGAGCTTCGTTCTTCATGTCTGCATAGCAATAGAGCAGTGCTTCGGATCTGAACCTCGTAACCTCAAATGTGTGCAGAGAACAGATGCAGAGATCTGAGACAATTGTAATGGCTTACGTGCAGAGCAAATCCACAGGGAGACGATTCCCCCATATTTTCACCGCAGTGTATAGATATGACAGTATTTAGTTTTCTGTTAACCTCCTTTTCTAATTATTTCCTCTCTTCTCTGCTACAAGAAAAAAAAATCTTTGCTGTTGGAGGCAAACAAATAAAATGATTGCAGCTGTGTTTTCAAACTGTAAGTCTAGCACAATCAACTCCCATGGGAGTTAGTTGTCCACTGTAAATATTAATTGATTAATCCAGGTGCAAGCAGCTAAAATAAAAAACTTATGTAATTGCTTCTCCAATTCTGTTGTTGTTGATGTCAGTAAAACCAAGTCTAAGAGACTGTGAAAATTCATCATACATAGCTGCATTTTTTTAAAAAAAACTTGTGAGACTATGAGAAATTATCAGGTGAAAAGGTATTTGCCAGAAAAACAGAGTCTTAAAACAGGTTAACCGACAAATGCACACGCGCGCACGCACGCACACACACACTCACACACACTTCTTTATGCGTTACAAATAAAAAATGCCCTTCCAGGGTTTCAGCTATTTCCTGTGTTTGATATCTGGGCAGGGGAAATGGAAGCATTTGTTCCAGTTGAACAGCAGGAAACAAACTGAATTTATCAGCAAAGGAGAAGCATGAGCTTAGCTGAACATTAAATTTCCTTTCCTTGATGTCAGGGAGCTACACGGTCTATTGCCAGACTATGCCAGTTGGCCTCCAGGCCAGAACGGGTCCTCATTTATTAATAGCAGAAAAATGTGGTTGCATTCTCCGAGAACTGTGTTTTGCTCCCATATCAGGCAGCTCCGTGCCATTTCTCCTATCTTTCCACATTCACTGTGGAGAAGGAGCGCACCAGACGCCAGCTGCCTCCTCCCAGCACCACTAACTTGCTCCGTAACTCTTCTTGTACCCCGGAACA
Organism: Pygoscelis adeliae; assembly: GCF_000699105.1. Lineage (NCBI taxonomy): Eukaryota > Metazoa > Chordata > Aves > Sphenisciformes > Spheniscidae > Pygoscelis > Pygoscelis adeliae. The sequence goes on along the minus strand of NW_008824359.1, from coordinate 3,315,629 downwards.
AGGCCTTCAGGTTGCTTTAACTCTGTTTTTTTGCTGATGAAATAGCACAGATGTAGCTTGTAACAGGCAAAAGAACTGTCTCTAAACCTCAACTCTCTATCAGATTGTGCTCCCCATTCGGCATGTAACTTAAATCCCCTCACAAATGGTTTTGGTAATAGCACAGGATAGCTCACCGGATTAAAGATGAGTCACTGCAGGCAGACTGTTCCCAGCACCTGCCTGTGCTGTAACACTGACTTCAGGTCAGTGTACGTGGCTTAGCTCCCCACGTCGCACAGCCACCCAGCCCCAAGCCTCTCCCAACCACAACGTGCATGGAGCTGAAGCAGACCCTCAGGGAAGGACACTGGTGTGACATGGGCGAGGGCACTGCACAACGGGGAAGGAATAGCATTGCTTGTTCATGTTGATTTGCGCCATTTAGCAAGAGCCATACCACAACTTGGCCTTGAGTTACCGATGGACACCAGCTTGTGGGTCTGGCACCACGATGGGCAGTTTCAGTGGCTTGTCATTTCCTAAGCCTTGCCAAAAAAGAGCTCTTTATTGAGTAAAACATCTATATATGAGAATAATTGCTTAATCACACCCTCAACTAGGAAAACAGCATTGTTTGATGACTTTAAGCAACTGGTAAAAAGGTCAAGCTTTACTTTTGCCTGAATGCTGCTTAGATCAGAAATCACTGAGGCACAAATACTCTAAGGCATTGAACCACTTGGGTCCAGCTGACATCAGTGGGAGTTCAGGAACCACAAAATCAGGCTAAATACTCCCATTCAAGTAAGAGAAAGGAGAAAAGAAGAAAAAAAAAAAAAAGGAAGAAGAAAGTGAGGTAATGTACAGTCATTACAGTCACAAAACCAGCAATGGTCCTTGTCACAAACAGAACAAGCCTTACAGACATGGACTATGTTTCTGCTGCTAAATAAATCAGGAGGCAAAACAGCTGACCTCAACCACAAGGAAACTTCATAGCTCTGTGCCCCCTGAGGTGGCCTGAATATTCATTTGTTATTCTTTTCTGTGTATATTCCAGCTCAAAGTATGTGAGGACTGTTGCATCCCATGAGGTTATTGTTTTGTTAGCATGAAACTCAGGATAGGCATTGCAAGTTGTGGCATTGGCTTGAGGACATGTCGGGGACAGCCAAGGAGACAAAGCATCCAGGGGTAGCTTTGGAGGACAGTGTAGAAAGGCAGGAACCAAACCCAGTTTGATCTTGAACATATAGCCCAACAGGGTGTTTTCCCTGATGTGTGTTATTCCCCCAGCCATGCCTAGGCTTTGTCTGGCATGGGATAAAACTGTGCCAGGGCAGTTACGTAGCATGAAAAATCAGTGGTACAAGGCCCTAGCTCATACCTTGCCCTGATTTTCTAACCATTGTAGTTGTATCCACAGCGAAGAAGCAAGAAGATCTAAAGTAGAAGAGGAGTCACCATGTAAAGAACCCAGTCCACAAAGGGAAACAATTTGGACGAGGGGCAGAGCAAGAGGCAGCTGAAGCAGTGAACTCCATCTGGGTGGGAAGATCAACGTGTGATTCTCCCAATCTGAAGATAAGGTAGAAACAAAACATGCAAGAGGAGAAAAGGAGATGTGTGAAACACAAGACAGAAGCATTGGGTGAGATGGGGACAATGGGGTAATGGAAGCCAAGGAAAATGAAATGTTTTGGCCAAACAAGTGAGTAAATTAAAAAAAAAAAAAAAAGATACTAAGAACAGAAATCAGAATTTCTATCCCAAATCACCTGTTTTTCCGATTTTGCTTTAAAATAGCACTGTGTTTACTCTTCTCTTCCCTCCCCCCTGCCCACCAATGTCATCAGTCACACTATCTTCCCTTCCACCTCCTTTGGCCAGGAAATTGAAAAAGTCATTGATGTGAGGATCTCTGTTTTTCTGCCATGAGTAGAAGAGTGTTCAGCATCTCTCATTCAGCAATATGTTTTCTCTACAGATCCTATGTTCAAAGATTTAGTTAACGCAGGATACAGTTATTAAAGGGTAAAGTAACTATACATGAGGAATGTTCCATAGTTACAGATGCATCTGGTAAATTCTCCATCTGGTCTAACAATGTTGTTCAGTACCGGGTTTTTTTTCTTTTTTTTGCTTTTTTTAACTGAAAAATCGAATTGTCAGGAAGCTGCCTTTCCTCCATTTTAGATACCATACATCAATCCATTAAAAATTACAAGCTAAGGAGATACAGAGGAGGCGGACACCACAGTAAAGCATTTGTCAAATGATGCACCTGCTTCCTGGCAGATTCTCAAACCCAGAGGGTGCAAGAGTAGACAAATCTAAACAATAATTTCCTTCCCCCACATTAGATGTGTGCTAGTGCCGAAAAAGATCCTAAATACTGCATTAGCAGGAGAAAGGTCTATTTATTCTGTTAGAAAAATGTAGACATGGAACAACTGAGGTCACAAAGGGTTTGGACAAGGGGTTTGTGACTGTGAGTGGTCACATCATCCCTTTCCAAAGGCTAACCCTAACCTGACGGTGTGGAAAAGTAAGATCATGGTGCACGCTTACTTCCAGGTCTAGTTTTATATCTAATGAAGTTGCAACCCACAGTCTTACCTCAGCCGCTTTTCAGTACCCAGAGTTGAAGCTTACTGTCCCCAGTGACCTTCAGGCTAAACTTACCATGTGAGAGCATCCAAATCTGTTACAGCCAGTGTAAATGATTTAAGCAGAGAGACCTCTGTGAACCTGGCTCATCTAGACGTTGATAGGACAGGAAACAATAGCACACGGTGCTCTGACCATGGCATCTGGGAGAGATGAGCAGCTGGGGTCTGAAAGCAGAATTCTCTTACACCAACATAACTGGAGCATCAGAGAACAGGCCTATGGGCCAAAGGATAAGGAGGTGCAAGTGAAAACATCAGGCTCGCATGTTACTCCAAAAGCAATCTAGAGGTAAAAGAAGATCCCCAGTAACAGGATCTATAAACATATCTAGGACAAGGGGTATAAACCTATCTAGGACAAGGGGGTTTGCTTTTAATGTTGCCTCCAGCCAACCAGCATCACTTCTCTTATCTCTGCCCAATTCTCTTACCTCTGCCCTAAAACTTAGCCAGGGCCATGTCAGAGCCAAGACACTAGAAAACCTGAAGATGTGTCCCATCTTAGGCAGAGCAGTGTCATCAGACTAGCTAGGATACTGCAGGATGTGAAACCATTTTCAGAAATGTAACCAGGAACATTGCAAAATTTAGCAAATCTATCATGGTGAAATACTGACACTCATGTACCTGCCTTCAAAAGATAGGAATGAGGATAATGGTAGCAGGAGAAAGGTATACAGTAATGAGACAGACCGAAGACATCTGATTTGGTCAAAACCAGAATTCTTTTGGGTTCAATATTTTGAAGGGGGTGACAGAGTTTGATTTGCACAGAGATTAAGATACACTTAGTATGAGCAACTAGAAATGGAGTCATTAAGGGAGATCTTCACAGGTAAGGTTTGGACCTTCCTATGCAGGAACCTTCCCATTTGCTCTTCTGATAGCTCCTTAGCCAAAAGCTCCCTTCCTATATCACAAGACAGATCAAAGGCATGCATCCCTTGCTCCTAACCTATGAGGAGCATGGGGATGAATTCTTCATTCCTAACCAATGAAGAAGTTGACTAATACTTGAAATCCATTGGGGTACAAGTGCTATTGGCGTTGGTGGAAGGTTTTTCACAGAACAGGTCCAGAGAAAGCCATTGTCTTCTGATGCTTGAGAAGGTATGGATCTGCAAACAAGTATTTTTCACTAAACTGAAAACCTGGTCCAAGGTCTAACACAGCAATGAAGGAATTTTCACACTGTTCTCTACAGGACTTTTAGCACATGCTGTGTTTGTGACAAATACACCATTTTGGAAGGCTGTACATGGCAGAAAAGTGTATTTCTGCTGGAACCCCTCAAACCCTGCAGAAACTGGGTGGGTGGATGGATGGAACTGAAACAAAGAGTTATCTTTCATTCACAAAACCATCAATACAGCTGACACTTCAGAACAGACTGTCAGAGTCTGTGAAAATGTACTTGGCTATCCATGTGCAAAAGTGACTAAGTACTCGCCATTTAGCTGTCGCCTACACAAGAGTATAGCAACTATAATCTCTCATGTACGGTACCTTTCAACAGCTCCAAGAAACAGACAAACATCTATTGTATAGGCAGGGACTGGAAATAAAGGGTAGGGATATGACTGGTACTCATACATTTCAGTACCTAAGCAACCACGTTAACCATAAGGCTGCTGCTAAGCAATGGGGGATTTGTTCAAATAACCTTTGTTCCAAAACCAAGACAGTTCCAGAATTTTATATTCTTTGCCTCTTCTTTGTGTACAAGAATCTTTGACTTGGTTGTGATAAAAGACTGACCAGAAATATGAGAAATCAATTTCATTCACAAAAAATAAAATCCTATGTTTTATTGTTTATCTGTTCCAAAAAAAATAGAACATGCAGAAAGCAAGAGTCCTGCCTGAAGTCAGGATATTCACCTGGGAAGTAGGATATCCAGATATAATCCCTACCTGGGAGATTTTAGAGGATGGATTTGAACTGGTTTCTATGTGACCAGTGCTCAGCCACTGGCAAGGTACAGTTATCAATCACTAAGCAAATAAATATCTTGCTGGCTCAAAGTGGAGCAGCTCCAAACAGAGAAATTGCCTCCATAAGCAAGTGTCTGCCCTGGTTCAATTCTCTGCTGCAAATCAGGTAGAATTCATACATTTGTCACTTCCTAATCAGGGAGCTGTATCCTCATCTGCTGAAGCATTGCTGCTCTCATCTCCCAAACCAGAGAGAGCAGAGAGTCTCCCCGGTCCTCAACGTGCAATGCCATGGGAGTGGGCTCCATCCCCATCTGCCCCATCCACAACCTGGAGAGCCCGGAGAGCAGTTCGGAACAGCAGACACTTCATGTGTAGGAATTAGGATTTGTGAACATGTGTCGTGCTTTAACCTCAGCTGGCAACTAAGCCCCACACAGCCACTCGCTCACGCCCCCCCAGTGGGATTGGGGAGAGAATCAGAAGGGGAAGAGTGAGAAAACTCATGCGTTGAGATAAAGACAGTTTAATAGGTAAAGCAAAAGCCACACATGCAAGCAAAGCAAAACAAGGAATTCATTCACTACTTCCCATCGGCAGGCAGGTCTTCAGCCATCTCCAGGAAAGCAGGGCTCCATCACACATAACGGTTACTTGGGAAGACAAATGCCATCACTCTGAACATCCCCCCCCTTCCTCCTTCTTCCCCCAGCTTTATATGATGAGCATGACGTCCCATGGTATGGAATATCCCTTTGGTCAGTTGGGGTCAGCTGTCCTGGCTGTGCCCCCTCCCAGCTTCTTGTGCACCTCCAGCCTGCTCAGTCGGTAGAGCATGGGAAGCTGAAAAGTCCTTGACTAGTGTAAGCACTGCTCAGCAACAACTGAAATATCGGTGTGTTACCAACATTGTTCTCACCCTAAATCCAAAACACAGCACTGTACCAGCTACTAGGAAGGAAATTAACTCTATCCCTGCCAAAACCAGGATTACATGTCCGGTCCATTCTGCATCAGCTGCTCCTGATGACAATGCACATAGAGTTGATGGAAGCATGGGCAGCTCGGGGCAAAGCTGGAGCAAAGCAGCCAGTTAAATCAATCTCTCTCCAGTCAGGCTTGCTCTCACTATATGTTGGTAACGCTAGCGGCTGATCTATCATTCAGCCCTGTCTGTTGGCATAGGTGTTGGCTGTATTTGTTTCATGAGATCATACTTTTTTTATAATTTGACCATTCAAAAAAAAATAAAACCATTTAAATAAACAAATAAATAATTTGGCACAGGCTCTCCACTGCCCTGCACCCTCAGCCTGTCTTTGACAACTACACAAAGCAGATGTGAAGTGGCACCACTTGAGAGGTAGAGGATGGGGAGGATCATAGCCTGATCCTGAGCAACGGAGGCTGGCACATTTCCACTGAAATCGATGTGCAGCTCCAACGACAGAGACCATGTCAGCTTCTGTAAGTTGAGGGTCTGCTCGCAGCCCTAATAGCCAAACTGCTCTGCACATTTCTTACCTGAACATGCCCATCTCTAGTGCACTCGTTACCCTTAGTGCCTAGAAGCAAGGGACAGGCTCGCACAGCATCATCTTCTCACACAGATATACCTTCTGGTGACACAGCAAAGAGAAGCAAGGTAGATTTGCTCTTGGCAGATGGAAAAAGACACCTGACAGGTGCTTTCTCATCTCCATCTTTGGCAATTCTGGTCATCTCTATTGCTCCTTACACTCTGTAGATGTTCCTCTCTGAATGTAGTATTGAACAGCCACCTCAGGTGACATTAAATCTCGGGTGACAGCTGACCCCACTCAGGCCACTGTGAATAATGAACACAGCGCAGATAGCACCTGTCAAAAAGAAAGACCTTATGAGTGTCTCATTGACTGCTCTTCACTTCTGCTCACCGTTAACAGCTTCAAGGGCAGAGACCCCATCGATCCCTTTCCCACATGCATAGACAGGCCAGCTACCAGGCTGGAGCTGCTTTGCAGCAGCAAGGGGTCCTCAGTGACAGGCACATCCCATCATATGAAGTCCACAAAGGAATACATCACACATTGAATCTACCCAAGCATTAGCTACCACAAAGTGATACGTTTGGTTTTATCCTCTCGAGCTGATGGTGGTAGTTTTAGCAGGTAGAGGAAGTTTTAGCTCTCACCAGAGCCTGTAACAGCAAGGTCTCCACAGAGACATGGTGTGAGCCTCGAGTCCCCTCTCGACAACCTGGCCCACCCAAGCTTGGAGTTTAAGGAGTCATTGAGACAATAAAACAACAATAGCTGAAAAACTACTAAAATTCTCCTAACAGCATACACCAAGAAGGTAAATTCCCCAGCAGCTAACTGGTCTGTCCTAAAAAACATTTTGCTGCTGTAGCACCATTTCTAGCTATTTGTAACTTGGAGCTGCAGACCACACTAGGCATGGCTGGCCAGGGCACTAGCGGGAGGGATGCTGCAAAGGGATGCAGGCAGCAATAACATCAGCCACATCCCGTCATAACAGTCTGGTATCTGGGCTGCCATGCAATCGCACTGCCTACATGCTCATCAGCAAGGCCAGGACCCTTCTGTGTTGCTAAATACTTCATGAAACCCAAAAGAAAAGACAACCTTTGCTTCATAGCTCCTGCTTCACCACCAGTGGTTGCCCCAGAGGGTTTCAAACACAGCAGCACCAGCACCAGGGAGCGGGGGGCTGCCCACAGTCAAGTCCAAAGGTTCAAACAATCCTTCAAGTTCATCCTCTCCACCTGGAAATGGGCTGATTCTTGATGGTTCAAGCAGGGAGCGGTTCTCTGTGACTTTAGGAGCTCACTGTATCATATTAATGAAGGAAAAAGGAAGGGAATATCTTTATCAGGAATTAAAATACCCTGTGCAAGGAGAAGATATGTGATACAGGAGGGCTTTCTAATATCACTGATGAAGGGTTAATCAAATCCAATAGATGGATCTCAACCCTCGGGAATTTCAAACTGCAAACACAAGCATATTTTTTATAGTTGAGGCAATTAGAAACAGTTTACAGGGATATGTGATGAGCTCTCTCCTAGTTACAGGCCTTAAGTTGGGTTCAATTCTGGAATCTCGGCTCACAGAAACCATGGCAGATCTTGGATTTATAGTCATTTATACTGGTTAATCTTCCAACCTTACACGTCTTACTAAAAGCTATGCTCTATTTCATCCATAACCTATTGGATTCAGCACAGGAATTCCTGGATGAAAGTCTATGGCCTGTGTTGTCAGACTGGATGAACGTAATAAACTTTTCTAGCCTTAAAATATCTGTGGGGCAGTTAGTGTAAGTCTGCATGGTTTTACTAAAGTCACTGGAATTATATATAGCTGAAAAGATGTCTCTTTTTTAATTTCTTCAGCAGTTCAAACCAGCATGATAAAACTGGTATAAGCAGGGAGTGAGCCAGCCCATTTGCATCCTGTGGGGCTACTGAGGAGCAACCTTTTCTGATCCAGATGGTAATTCAGCCCATTTTAGAAGCAGAAGGATTTTTTCTTTCCCACTTTGATTCAGAATTTGTCAGTCATTGTGGGGAGGACAAGGCTGTGAGGCAGGTGCTTAGAGAACTGTATTAAATTATGCACAGCAGAAAATCTGCAAAATGTACTTCAAGAGCTGGAAACTTACCATGTGTAACTGAAAAATGCGGAGAGACAGAATCCTAATTTTCAGATTAACTATTTCATCAATTAAAACTGCATTTGCAATCCTTTCTTATTTGTCTTCTAATCTGCGACTACTGCTAATACAAAGCCATCACCATAACAGAAACCAAAGTGGATATTTGATGCCATGTGCATATGGAAACCTAAGGTTTTTTGCAAGCATAGTAGTTCCAGCTAATTAGTTTTTTAATGTATTTGCATTAGTTTGTGGAATTCCATAGTTCCTATTAAGTACAGACAGGTAATCAAATGAGAAAATTAAGCAAGTCCTGCTGCGTGCTGTGTGTTTACAAAGTTGAGAGAGCAAGGTTTATAGTTAAGATAATGTGGTAGCTAGAACAAAACATGTCCTGCTGATCCACGTGATTCTCAACACATTTTGCAAATGTACTTCAGTCCCCAAATCCCTCATGACTCCAGCTACCTCCTGAGGGTGCCTTCCAGCTCTGTATCATCCAACCTTTGTTGTTGCTGTGCTAAGCTGTGGTATATTTTGCTTAAATCCAGGCTAAATTTTTCAGGACTTCAACTGAGGAGCTGTGAGCTGAGGCAGTCCAGTGGCACTGGACAAGCTCCTTGCAAAGGAGAAGAAGTATGATGCAAAAAGCAGGTCTGCAAAGGCTGCGAGAGAAGTGGGACTGAAAGTAGTGCCAACGGTACAAACCTGCAACCTTGAAAAAGCCACTCAGCCCTGCCTTGCTGTCTGCATCCAAACTCAATTACATCAATATTTCTGCATGCATTTAGAGTCCTGCCACTGAAATTGTACCCAGAATTGCATCCGTCCCCTCAGCACTGAGCACTTCTGCCCCTCATCCGTGCTACAGCCCCTTGTCTGAGTGATGGAGCCATGCTTCCCCTATTGCACGTACATCTGCAGTATTTCTTTCCCAATACAGCCCTTTCCTCAAGGAGGGGAGCAATGAAAGCAGAACATGTAGTCAGGGTTAGGGAAGACTTCCAATATTCATTTGCAACTGGTTTACGGCCCATTTGTACCTTCCGGCAGGCACTGAGGTGTAAATCCCAGCTTGTGAAGTCTCCCAGATGCCCACCAAGCCAGACACCAACCAGCAAAAAGCGCAGCTCTGACAGTAAATCCTGTGAGGCTTCGCACGTGCTGACAGTCCAGGCGGGGCTTTAAGCCAGGCTTCAGTGCCAGACCAGGGCTGCTCCCAGTCGTCTCCCCACCGGCAGCAGCTCCCAGCCTCCCATGCAGAAGAGGTGAGAAGCAGCCCCCAGGGTACAGGGTGCCACCATCACTCTGCAGATCAAACCCAAGAGGGTGGGAGGAGCGAGGGAGAGCTACAGCCAGCTCCTGCTCCTGGTAACTGAACGTGGCATCACCCGAAACACTGACCCTCTGCTAACTCATCAGAGTTAGCTGCCTCCTGGTTGCTTGTGAAGTGCTTTTTCTGGCACTTTATTAGGGCACAGAGTTTTAGTCCCATTTTAAGGAATTATTACTTCATTCTAACATGATCTTTTCAGTCTGAATTTGTATATGTCTCCCTTTAAATTGATTAACTTTTTGTTTAACTTTCGATTTTGATTAACTTCTTTTGAACCTTTTGCATATCCTGAACTCCATATGCAGAGCCCCCATGTCTTTGAAATTAACATTACATATTCTACCACTTTAAAAGATACATGCTTTCTGGCTACAAGCTAGAAATACTGAAACTCTGACTTTATGCCTTTTAAAAAAAAAAATAAAAAGTATAGTGCCTGGAATAGTTATTTTAGGGCTATATATCTAAGAAATTGTTTGCAGCTCCAACACAGTGAGGTTTGTTAAGGTTTGGCAGGAGTGGGGGAAGGCTGGGGTTGAATTATTGTCAGAAAATCTGTGAGAACTGAGTCAAAAAAGAATTAGACACTTTCATAAATCTAACCATTTTATTTGGTACATTTGGGAATTTTTATTGTCATTATTGTGGTGGGCAAAGTATAGAGTACATGGTCTTTTTAAATTCCAGAACAGAATCAGATGAGCTGCTTCCTTATAAGCAAGTAAATCACATGCTACATTATTTGAATTACGCAAAAACCCACAGGCTCCTGCTGAGATTAAGCCCTTATTTACAGACAAGCAGCAAGAGATAATACCCATTCTTAAGAATTTATGCTCTACATGAGCAAAATGTTAAAGGCTATCAACAGTGAAACTATTCCCTTTTTTCATACAGAAAGCTATGGCAGAGGGAGCTGAGGGGGTCTGATTTCAATTCCCTCTCACTGAAGTTCATCCATATCTTTAAAAGCATCCAGTTCTATATGACCTCATCAGAAGTCATCTGGGGTGCCCTTAGGCGGACTGGGGGATAATCCCCTGTCCTGGACATTATGGAAATGCAGTTGCTGCACCTCTCAGTGCCCCAGCTGAGGTGGGAGCCCTGGTAAACACCAGCTGCAGATGGGAATTGTCAGGACTCACTCACTAGGGTCCAGAAAGTATACTGAGATCATGTATGCATAGGAGCTGCAGAAGCAGAGATACCGTCCTTCTCTAATCACATTTCTTTATTCATCCAGGCTGGCCTATTTGTTCATTCTTTTTCTCAGTAACTCCCTACTTGCTTCACAGAAATTCCAAGGGCAGCCTCAGATCACCAAGGGCCTGATTTCTGAAGTTATTTCACTACTTACCATGGGATCCATAGCTTTAGAAACCTACGTTAGAAGTCTCTAAACCTCATCTAGTCATGAAAGCTCTCTTTATTGTCGGTACAGAGAAGTGGGCATCGTTCCTTGATGATTCATATGGTCTGTTTCTCACCTCATCTATTTTGCAATCAGACAAATCTTACTCTAAAAGCGGTGATTTCTCTCCTGTCATCATTAACAGGGTCTAGGCATTTGGTCAGACAGAGATATCCATAATTACGCAAAAAATTCCCACCTGCAAAACTTGGAAAGAATGTGCCTTAAGGATTTCAAGACCTGCAGCTGACATCAAAATGTACCAATATACCTTTTAAAATCCAGACCGTGATGACCAAAGGCTCCCCTCTGCCCCTCTCTGGTCTCCCCTAAGCTGTATACATTTCAGAGATCAAGACATCATGACAAAACCAGCTCCCTTTCCAGCTTTTCTACCAGTCACGGCAGAGGGCTTCTGGGTCAGCTCAGCAAGCTGCCTGGCTCTAAAGCTGACTTTGAACCCACCGAGCCCCCAGCCAGAGACTCCCCCTGAGCCTGAGCTGAAAGCAGATCTGGAGAGCAGCAGGGTCTTCCATTTCTCTGCTGGAGCTGCCACATCAAACCTGTGCACGATCACACTCATCGAGCAGTGAAAAAGCTGCAGAAAGCCTCTTTCTTTATCGTGTTGCCTTCTTTGGTCATGTTTCTCCCATGCGTTTGGAGGCAAGTACAAGAAATATTGCACAGAGACTGTTCAGGGGCTGAATGGCTGAAGGTTTCCGTGGGACTGACACTCCCAGCCCAGGCAAAGCTTGTATGCAGGGCTTGTTGACAAGGACAGATGCAGCCGGCTGCTCTGTAGCTCTGAAACAGGCAGGGGAAAAAAATTATCTTTGCATTTTTTATGCCTAATTTAATGGAGCAACCTTCTGCTCTGCTCCTCTGGAAGTCAATGATACATCCATGGTATCACTGGATCAGCAACAGCTGTTATGAAAGTGAACTTCTATGCTATTTTTAAGAGCTGAATCAGCTGCTTTGCTATTTCATTCCAAATGTCAAGAGCAAATTATCCTGGAGCAATAATCTCAAGAGCACCAGTCCCCACATGCATTTCACAGAAACTAGAGGTTCAAAACAAGTTGGAAAGGAGGGTCAGGATCCCCAGATAAAACAATAAAAGCCCATCAATATCAGTAAAGGGTAGAGTACTATTCCTAGGACTAAAATCCCAGAGGGCCAAATTGCTAGGATTATAGAAGTGCAGGACTTAGTAACAGAGCAGTATGAAATTATACTCCCTTCTAGATGTAATTATTGGACTCATTTGCATAATTTGCCTAGTAGTCACCCAGTTACAATCTGCAACGACAGAAGTGTCTCTCCTACTCCAAGGCCAGGTTTCCACAGCAAGAATGGGCAAAAGAGGTATCACATCCAGTGTCACTCCATCTTCCACCCTTTTCAGTATGTATGGATATCTCAGAACCAGCTTGCAGACCAGCCTGCCTGTCTGAGCATGCCTGAGAAAGCTTTCTTCAAGACAGCTGCTCGTAGTCTTGGAAGCTCCAGAGGGTACACTCCAGCAATGCCTCCAGCCATCATTACAAATTTATTGTCTACACAATCAGCAGAACTGCCTGGCGTGCAAGTTCAATCCTAACCCCATTGAATAGGTTACTATCTTCTTGCAGGATCATGAGAATATTAAGGCCTCAAGGAAACGGAAGCACCATCACTAATTTGTGGGTCAGGAATAAAACCCTTCCCTTCCAAAAACACCACATGCCTCAATCTCTCTTCTGCTTTCAGCAGTACTACGTAAGTACTCATAACAAGGGGAAAGGCAGCACGCATACAAGGTGATCGATTACCTCCTTTCCCTCCTGCTCAGCAAATCTTACACTCATGCACCCAAAGGGATTAAAAGGCAGGAAACCCAGATACTATCAAAGCTGTAAGCTCCATGCAGAAATATCCAGCCATCCCATACAAATGCCATATGGTTTCAAACTTTCAACTTCAAGAAAAAAATGTCAGGGAACCTACAGGAATTGCTGCCTGCATTACTGAAATATTCACTCTCAAAGCAGGATAATCATGAAGAAAGCAAGAAAAACAGCAACTCGGACATTCCGCCTAAGAGAAAACAAAGACATCTTTGTATGATCCCCCTCTCACATGCAAAAGCAGTAAATGCACTGATTCGATAAGCACAGGTGGTTTTCACATGCCTGGCAGATATCACATGCCAATGAAAGCAAATTATATCATGCAATTTGAGGCACATCTATATTAAAGGCTGGAAAATAAACTAGAAACACTCGAACACAAAAAGAGGTTTAGACATACAGAGCTTGACTGGGTTTATTTCAGCCTGCTGAGAACAAGAGTAAATTAGCCTCACTGAGCTCCAGGATGCCACTGCTGGATTGCTATTCCTCCCTGAGATGGTTCATCAAAAGCTGTGCTAGGGACTTTTTCACTGCCAGCATAGGTAACTATATACTGCCTGATCTCATGTATAGCACGTAAAATAATAGCTGCTGCCGCCTGTCCCTGCTCCCAGAGTGTTAATAGCTTTGTCAGCCATAGGAGCTTTTCTCCTCAGCATCTTATCTGGCTTAATCAAGCAGGTAGTGCCCTTTCCTTACATTGAAAGAAATCAGCATGGTTGTAGTGTTGGCAGCTGCACCTGACCTCATCTCAGAGATGGGCAACGTGAATGCTTATGGTTTCTACTTGGTAGAGCCATGTCCCACCAGTATTCAGAAAAGAACTGCCTCCAGAAAAACACTAGTTTGTTCTTAACTTCCTAGCAACTGTTTGGAGTGCAGTTGCTTGCACTGGTCACCCAGTTTTCCTTTGGAAATATATTTTAACAGAGGGAAGCGTCAGTCCATGAGCATCCTTTCTTGGAACAGTCAGAGGGTCTGGGGAGGATAGACAGAAAAATACTGATGCTTTCTGAGAATTTAAGAGATCATTATCTAACCCTAATGTGCTGCAGATATCATGTAGCATGAGAATGTAATAATTTAAACCAGTAGTAAATATGTTTTAATATACTCTAATGCAAGTGAAATACATAATATATGTGATGATGCAAATGCTTATGACAGAGAATTCAGGTTTCTTCCTCACTGCTATGTTTCAGACTATTGTAATAGCAGAGGCAAGCAGAGAAATCATCTTGGTACAAAGCCTATAGGGCCACGACTCATACCCGCTTATCCAGGGCTAATCTGGCCTTCAGTGCAAGCCCTGGGAGCCTTGCAGCCATAACAGCAGCCCTGTCCTGGTCACCCACCACCGCAGGAGGGGACCCTCTGGGACCTCACCAGGGAAAGACACTCCTGTTCTTCCTACCACCTCCTTCCCCTGCACAGAGGAGAAGTGAGTTTCATCCTAGTGGGATGAAACCTGGAGCAAGAGGTCAGGAGACAGTGAGTGAAGTCCAGCGACAGCAGGGAGACAACAAGCGCTGCAGTGAATTATGTGGTCTCTTTTGAATAGCATTACCCAATTCCTAAACACCTGAATGCCAGGTAAGCCTGCTGCAGGTCTGGATGTACATCTGGGTTGCCCAGAGTGAAGAGTCTGAAGTCCTTGTTTAAACTGGGACTAAAATAATAACGAGTTTTCAGAGCTATGAGCCTGAGGTAGGAGAGCAGATGATGAGGAAGCGAAGAAGGGCTGATTTGGTGAAGGCTTGAAGGAGGCTGAATGTCCCAGATCAGTAACCGTGAGTACAGGCAGAAGAAGGATTAACAATTAGCGCCATCTGATGCAACAAGCTGTGTCAGGACAGGTGCTTCTGCATTCATTCACTGCAGTATTTTCTGTACCCAAAATCTACAGTTGTGTGTCCTGGATAAACTCCTGCTGGGTGGTTCAGGGGACAGTCACAGCAGGATGCTCCCCGAACGCACCGGGACTGGTTGGCCACTGTAAATGTGTAGATATACAACTAGGGAGGTATTCATCTTCCTACCACTCCAATATGGACTTTGCCATTAATCTCCAATGTGTCTCGGTACCTGAGTCATAAAGCGAGGATCAGATTTCTTTTTTTTTTCATGTTTCCTTTACCTGGGTGATTTTGATTAGAAGATTTTCAGAATGATGGTTGCCTTACTTTAAGTGTTCACACAACATCTAGCAACGTAAGGTTGTGGTTTCAGCAGGCAGCTCTCAGCTGACAGTAATGCAGAAAAATCACAATAAACCAGAAGGAAGAAATAAGATCAATTTTAGGATGTGCAACTACAGCTCTAATATAGAAAAATTGGTTGAAAGCAAACTCAGTTTCTTTACTGAACTGAAAAATAGAATAAATGGCAGGCTTGGAAAAAATTAAGAAAATATCTTTAAAGAAGTACTTTCATTGTCTGATCCTTTTTTTTTTTTTTTTAAGTACTAGTAGCGGAAAACTGTGCAATCTTTTAAAAACAGAGTTATGTACACCCAAAACAGTGACTGTCCTGTAAGAAAATTAAAATTATGCATCTCATTCTACAGCAGGGAAGAAATAAAGAATGATAGTATTTGTAATGATGATGGATTTTAAAAAGAAAATTATGAATCAACTCTACTAAGATACATTTAAGAAATTTTCCTTCTTGCAAATAACCGTCAAGAATTCTAACTTAAACAGAGACACTCCTAACTTTTGCCAATTCATTTTGAAGTCAGAGTCACAGTATGATTTTCACTGTAAAAAAAGAAATACATTGATTTCAAATAACTAATTTTTCCAGAGTCAATGAAATTCTTCAAATATATCAGCACAAAGAAAACAAAAGAAAAAACGGTGATAAAAATGAATCAACTGAATCAAAAAAGTTATTAGCAGCAACTTTCATTGTCCAAAGGGGTAAAACATAGTTCCCTTAGTTGAATATTCTGGCCAGCATTGGAGATAGGAGTCATAGTCATTAGGCCAGGCAGCGATAACAACAATATTAACAGATAACTCATCTTTATGACAATTCACTCTGTGCCTCGAGAAAAGTCTGTTATGATTCTCCTCTCTGCGATTCAGTGTTGGCATCAGCACTTCAATGGCTGGTTTCCAAAGGACACATAAACCACCTCAATTCAAGAAAAAAAGTCTCTCCAGCAATTTTGCTTGCACAAAATAAATGCAAGATCCTTTCCCACTGTCCATTAACAGATGATTTCTGGAGGAACAGCGGGAGCTGAATGTTTGCAGGCCTCGCAGGATGGCCCCGGAGGTCACCGTCTGGGCTGCTGGAAAGCAATAACAAACCAGAGGGCAAACTCTGCTCAGGTTGCAGTGGGTAAAGTGGTCTCAACTTTCATACGGCAGCATGCATTGGAGCAGATTCGAGGGAGATGTCAGATCAAAGGATTCAGCCTGAAATAAATAAAAATTACCCAAGGCTTTTCTCCTCTGTAAAATGGCAATTCAAAGCTTGCCTCAGTGAAAATGACTTTTGCTCTCCGTTATTTGACTGGATTTGAACTGGTAGGTTTTATGCAGAGTTTGTATTTAAGATCTGTAGCGCTACTTATGGAAGCAGGGAACGTTTCTAGGCTAATGGGGGCACATACAATACTTGATATAGAAAGTATCTACGTATAGCAATTATAGGAAATACTACAGGTCCATTTCTTCCTGATGGAGACGTTAATATGAACCGTTAAGCAACACATTGATTTAATGTTAGCAGAGAGTTCTCATTTTCAGTATTGCTGTAGGATTTTGGAACAAAGAATTGCTAAGAGATATCACTGCACAGAAAGATTATTATAAGGTGCTTTTAACACAAACTTCTGTCAGAAATGATGTTTAACATGAGACACATCACATCACATATATTCCTTTACATCAATTTCACCTGTCTGCTGCTTCTATGCTAATTCCAAGATATTATGCATATAAAGCACACTTTTTAAATGAACTCCCTTGTTTGTGATTGCTGTGCACAGATTCATGGAGGACATTACAAATAACTGGTGCCTGTGTGGTTCTTTTGGTAGTCAATTTTTAAAGCACTGTGTTATTGAGTTATAAATTCTCCCATAACAGAAACTGTAGGTTCTGAAAGGTTTCCTATGGGACGCTTTTAGCTTTTGCCTGATTAAGTTAATAAATAAGGTAGGTAATAGTCAAATAAGGTAAGTAGTAGTCAAGAGGAGAATGCATTTGAGTGGAATTATTGCACTAATAGTGCCTTCATTGAACTGCAAAGATCCGTTAGATGTTACAGGCTCCATTCATGCTTTCACATACCAGCGTAACCTCCTCCCAGCCTGGTAGTCTCCAGCCACAGCCTGTGTCCCCATCTCCTGCTTCAGTATCTGACCAAAGACACACGAGGGTGGAGAGCAACAAAATAAGTTCTTTGGAAGGAGAAGATGTCTGGCTTTCTCTGGGCAGCAAGATTGGTATTTACCTGGCTGATAATGCCACTGTCCTGAATGGTCCTGCAAGTGATTAAGAAGGACGTGGCTGGGTGAGCACCACAGCTCGTGACTGTCCACGTGTCCCAGTGCTCTCAATAGCCTCAGGAGGAGAGCAGGTCCGATGCTCCAAATCAGCCCTGGAAATATTGCATCCCAAGGCATCACTTTTAGTGCATTTGCAGGATCTTTGTATTTAAAAGCACAAAAATTGGCTGCTGCCATAGATCAGGAAAATGCTCATGCTGTCACCCTGTCAGGACCCCCTTTTGGTCACATCCACACTGAGGTGGGCTCACGGGCTGCTGTTCTGGCTTGAGAGAGCCCAGCGTGACATCCTCCCCACTCCCCTCGCTCTGCTGAGGACTGAAATGAGCGTTTGGCCCCAGGAACAGGGTAAGCCTGAGCACAGTTGCCGCTGTAGTGTGGGTTTTGCACTGCCGCCCAGGCTGCACAGCCCACCCTGTGAGCCATGAGACACAAGAAGTGCCACCGCCACTGGGATTCTCGGGTGCCTGATAAGGACTGAGGCCTCACTGGTTTCTCTGAATCACTTGGGGTGAAAGCATGTTGTCTGAGAAAGTCAAGCCATTTCAATTTTCTTCTAATATGAAATATTCCCATTTTATATTTATTTGAAATTTCTTTCAGATGTTTCCAAACCAAGAAAATCCAAAGTCATGCTAAGTGCAAATGAAACTTTTGCTGCAAATCAAACAAAAAAGTTCTCATCAAACCTCATATCATTTTAACTTTTTTCAATTTATTGATTTTTTTACAGAAAGACATCTATTCACTCCTTATATTTTTGTTGGGTTTTGTTGCTAAAAACCCCAAATATCACAATTCCAATTTGCAGATTCTGATTCAACATGTACAGGAGGGAAAAAAAATATCATTTACACCAAGTAATGATAGATCAAATCTATACTTTGTCAGAATATATATTTTAATCTTTTAAACCTTTAAGTCAATTCACTTTTTTGGTTTCAAAAGTATTAATTCCATGCAAGAATGAGTGCTTGGAACCATGGCTGTGGTATTGCTTCTAAGACAACTCAATATATGACGTGGGCGTTCACCTTGTGATGTGCAATCAAAAATAGATGCCAGGAGCCAGATTATGAGCCCAGCCACCGTGGAGCAAAGCTGAAACCAAAAGGAAGGACCTGCTGAGTGACTGGGGTTGGAATCTCCCACTCACTTTACTTCAGGGTTTTTTCACCAGGCGCACTGTTTCCATTTAGCAGTTGATTGGCATTTGCTGACAGCTTTGCTGGAACAGATCAACAGAAACAGGTGAGATTTCTGAGGAAAGGTGAGAGACAAGTTAAATTAAGAATAATGCCTGTAAGAACAATGAAAATCTTTCATCTTCCCTCATTGAATAAATTTTTTAAGATGTTAATGTATCTTCTCCAATGAAGTGTAAGTTTCAAGAAAATTAGGTATTATAAGACGGAGATTTAAAATAGTATCTCTGTGTTAATATTATCATTGTTCAAACTGAAAATTCTGCAATAGGCTCATTTGATAAATAAATCAAACAACTATGTTAAAACATGAGCACAAATACTCAGGATATACTAATTTTCACTTCCACTTTCCAAGTCTATTACACACGTGCCGAGTTATTCGACCTCAGTGGAATCTGTCAAGAAGTGTGCATTTTGTCCTTACCCTCTGCATTAGAGAAGTGCTAAAAGTCATGAGCAGAGACAAGGCGTGCGTGGTGCGGTACAGTACAGAGAGTATGAAACTGTCTGAACTTCGAAGAGCCACAACTCATTGAGAAACGACATAGCAAATGAGATGATACAAACCTTGTCTGACTTTGACACCTCCATAGCAGTCATCTCTCTGACTAAGTTAAAGCCCTTAATTCAGGCAGATGGATGCTTCAAAAGCGCCTTCCCACATTTATAGAAAGGTACGCACGAGCATGTGTCTGAGCGAGTGTTTTCTCTGCAAATTCTGCACATTTCTCCTCCCCAACTAATCCCTTAATGAAACCTTAATATATATAAATTAATCTTGGCTAGGTGTTGTTTGAGATAACAGCTGGACAATACGATCCATTTCTATGGCACCACAAAAGATTGGCTTACTTAGAAGAAAATTGTATCCTTATTATCTTTGTCAGCTGACAGGTCTAAGGAGCTGCTTCTACAAAGAAAGTGCTTCAGTGACATGTTTAAGGGTCATGAGCAAGGTCTGGTGAAGGAAACTTTTGCTATCACAGCCTTTAGTGCATAAGACCTTGTGCTCAATAGTCAGTAGATTGCTATCTTCATATCAATTTGACCCTGCTCAACAATATTTAATTCACTTTCAAATCAGAAAACAGAATCTAATTTATATGAAAATAAACACTGTTATCACCTTAGCTTATGTTGGAGCCAGCCATGGACACAAAATTGCACTGAATTGTTATTATTAGATATAATTGATAGATATGGGATCAAAACAGTTACTTATTTGGGAACTTCCTGGTCAGTGATGTCTCTGCTTACCATATTAATATCCTAACGTAAGTCTTAGCAGCACAGATTTCATACTTCTGGTCTGAACTTGGCACACATTCATTCTATTGCAGAAATACAGCGAAAGACATTTGACTTCCTAGATCAGCGGATAAGGACCTGGAAGGTCAGTGTATTGGGCTATGTATTTATTGGATCAGCAATTCTGCAAAGTCATCTTAAGAAATGCAGAGAAACACTTCTGTCTTACTTGGCTTGATGCCTTGCTATTCACAAAAACTGAATTCATGACCCTTTCATTTAAAGGCTTTTACTTCCTGCATGAATTTTAAATCAATCCTGTTGCCTCTGAGCACTGCACATTTAATTCTAACATCTCTTCTTGAATTTGCTTCAAATTTCTCAAAGTCAACACTGCCTATACAAGCAACATCTTTCTACCTCAGTTTCTGAAAGTAATAGAAACACACTGTCTAGGATGGGTTTCTCTTGCGTGTTTACAGAAATCACTTTGGAGTTTGCCAGCCTTTCCTACACTGCACAATGTCTCAATTCACCATATCCCAAGGCTTTTAACATTACCATGCAGGAGTAGGATGCTTTTAATCAGTAACAAATCCAATCAAGTTGGAAATTGTTGTAGCATGTGGCTTTGAACAGTAACAATACTAATACACACAGGTCAGGACTGAACTTCTAGAGAGAGAAAAGGGTAAATTGAGGATAAGTGATGAGGAGAAGGAGGCAACTTACAAGGTATATTCAAACAGAGGTTCTTGCTGTCTATCTCAACATGGGAGATGTCACCTCCTGGAGATGTCCATCTCTTTGTTTTTGAAAAGCTTGTAAGCCTTGTCTAGACTAGATGCCTGATTTTAGACAGCTAAACTTAGCTGGGATGATCCCCACCCTTAACAAAGGGTAGTATTTTGTACAACGGAGACATGGAAACAGGAGGGATTGATCATGTGTTTGTCTATATTTAGAAACAGACTAAACATACCACCTTAGGTGCAATAGCAGTTGGCATGTGTACAGACAAGGAAGAAGATTAATAAAATGTTATCATCTGGTATTTAGCAGTTTTCAGCAAGGACAGTGTTCAATATTTGGATGAGGTAATGAATAGTCCTAGAGTTTATAAAAGAAAACAGGGCTTTCTTGATTGATCCATCTATCCATCCACTAGTCAACTCAGGTGAGCTCCGTCAGTCCACAGGTTGATGAAGCTGGAGGTGACTGGAATTCACCCACTGTGATGCAAAAATTTGGGATATAAAAGATCATGCTTCAGCACCTCAGCTCTAGCTATAAGGAGTTAAGAAGAGTATAAAGCATGACTGATTATCACCAAACTTACTTACTTCAGAATTCTTTATGAGCAATTGTTGGAGACAGGATGTTGGCTTTGGACAGACCATGAGCTATTCCCAGAGTAAATGCTCCAGAGTGAAAATAAATGTTGAGCTTCACAGCAGCATTTTTCATCTTGAAAGTGTTTAAACATCACATCTAAATTTGCTTTACTTGAAATCAATGACAAAGGTCTTGCTGTGTTCTGTTGGAGCAGAACAGGGACCGTCGTCTGATAGATCTCCAAATTTCTCTGCAAAGTAAGCCAAAGCTGTTTCCCAGTTCTGAAATAAATGTTACTGAGCTTCAGAGTATGTGAGGCTCTAATCACAGAAGACCATTGAACTTATTTGATTTATTGACGGATTTAGGAAGTGACTTGATCATTTGATGTAGACACACCTGAAGAAGTTACATAGCTGGTAAAGGGGAAGTTCTGCATTTTTGCTGAAAAAAAACATAGAAAGATCAAGTGACTGAAAGATTAAGCTAGAGAAGTTTCACCTTGAAATCAGATGCTATTTCCCAGCATTGATAGTGATTAGACATTGGATCACATTACGAGAAAATGTGATGAATTTACCAGTCTGGTTTCATCCCACCTCACTTTAGGCATTGAAATGAGACACCTCATAGGGAAGCAGTTGTCCTCAGCTCTGTGTCAATGGGGTCACAGAAGTACTTCTAGAGAGCAACTCACACTTGAAGCAGCCTGAGCCATCCTCTATAAGTGCCTTTCATTGGTTGTAAAGAGAGCTCAGGTCTGAGATCATGCAGGCAACTACGCTGTTAATTTGGAGGTCTTACTTAGGCTGGGACAAAACCAATTCAGTACCAACGCTGAATGTTGTCATGCAGCACAACTATAATTCTATCCAAAAATATTATTTAATGAGTGTCTGGTAAAAATACATGCTTGTGGGTGGAGGGGAGCAGAGAGAAAGCCAGATGACTGTGGTCCTTCCTGGAGAGGTGTGTCTATGGTCAGTCACTTACTTTCTCAGCATGTCCTGAGAAGAACAAAATTGCCCTTGATATCTCAGTAATATTTCTGCCTCTCCATTGATGTCCTGAGTACACTGAAATACAACATTTCTGGGCCTCAGCCTGTTGTTTGCAGGAGTAAGGAATGTTTTCCCTCATAGAAGAGTTGACTCGAGACACACAGTTATTTTTCTCCCCTTCTTTGATGCATCACAAATTTATCCCTGCAGGACAGAGAATATTGTTACTCATGTTCAAACCAATGCTGAGATTTGGGAAAGAAATGTCCTTTGTGCCAGATTGGGAGAAACCTTGGGAAACTTTTGCTTTTTTCTGCAACATGGGTTGGATTAGCAGAGCATCTTCTCCTGATGATTCTGCAAGAGCTTTGAGCACAGTCTTTCCTTTCCTGCTTAGAGAAGTTTTTTCTCCTGAGTTCTGATATGCTTAATCTTCTCCTTGTACTGGGGAGATTTTAGACTGCAACATAGGCCTTCAAGGCAGAGGTGAGCTTTATGAGCTCACCTGTAGAGAAACAAAGCTTTGCTCAGCTCACTGTATGGTGAGCTATCACTGTATGGTTGGCTAATTCAGGGTTTTGTATAAAACAAAAACTTCAGAGTCCTGTGCTCAGACTTCAGTCTTATTCATATGGACAGGCAGTTATCTGTATTAATAAGCAGTAATGTGGTGGGTTGACCTTGGGTGGACACCAGGTGCCCACCAAGCTGCTCTATCACTCCCCCCGCTCAACTGGACAGGGGGGAGAAAAATGTTATGAAAGGCTCATGGGTCAAGATAAGGACAGGGAAATGACTCAGTAATTACCGTCACGGGCAAAACAGACTTGACTCAGGGAAATTAATTTAATTTATTACTGATCAAACCAAAGTAAGGAAATGAGAAATAAAATCCAAATCTTAAAACACCTTCCCCCCACCCCTCCCTTCTTCCCAGGCTCAACTTCACTCCTGATTTCTCTACCTCCTCTCCCTGAGCAGCACAGGGGGACAGGGAATGGGGTTGCAGTCAGTTCATCACATGTCTCTGCCGATCATGCCTCCTCACACTCTTCCCCTGCTCCACCGTGGGGTCCCTCCCACAGGACACAGTCCTCCACAAAATTTTCCAGCATGAGTCCTTCCCATGGGCTGCAGTTCTTCATGAACTGCTCCAGCGTGGGTCCCCCATGGGGTCACAAGTCCTGCCAGCAAACCTGCTCCAACATGGGCTCGTCTCTCCACGGGTCCACAGGTCCTGCCAGGAACCTCCTCCAGCACGGGCTCTCCTCAGAGTCCCAGCCTCATTTGGGTGCATCCACCTGCTCTGGCGTGGGGTCCTCCAGGGGCTGCAGGTGGATATTTGCTCCACCGTTAACCTCCATGGGCTGCAGGGGCACAGCCTGCCTCACCATGGTCTTCACTACAGGCTGCAGGGGAATCTCTGCTCCAGTGGCCAGAGCACCTCCTCCCCCTCCTTCTTCACTGACCTTGGTGTCTGCAGAGTTGTTTCTCTCATACTGAGGACATGTTTTTCAGTCCTCTCTCTTCTGACTGCTGCTGGTCTTGCGCAGGTTTGGGGTTTTTTTCCCCCTTTTTAAATACGTTATCCCAGAGGCGCTACCACCATCGCTGACTGGCTCAGCTTTGGACAGCGGCAGGTCCATCTTGGAGCCAGCTGGCATTGGCTCTGTTGGACATAGGGGAAGCTTCTAGCAGCTTCTCACAGAAGCCACCCCTGTAGCCCCTCCGCTACCAAAACCTTGACATGCAAACCCAATACAAGTAATAACATATGAGGGGAGGCATATAGTAATTTCTTCTGTACTGAAAGAGTGATAACCTCCATCAAAGCAAATAACAGATCCAAAAGGGACCAGTTATTAATGTGTCAGAAGAACACAGAAGAAAAATTGGATTAGTTCCCATTCACAGTCTGCTTCTGCAAATTCAAGCTATATGCATGCAGATCATAAAAACCCAACTATCCTGTTTATAACCTCAGTTCCCTTCCTTCTGGTTGTCTGGCTTCTGAACTCACTGCCTCATATTTACCTTTTTTTAGGAGATTTCCCAGCATACTGTCCTGGCAAATGACCTCAGGTCAGCTATGAAATAGTGGTTTTGCATGAGATTCTCATTTACTTTTACTGGCCTCCAAGTTAAATATCTAGTCTCAGCAAGTAACCCTCCATGTTGAGAAGACAATGGGAAGACCTAGCTTACAACCTTACCTTAGGTGACGTTAATAATCCCTCTGCCAGTGCCTCCCTCTCCATCAGCTATAGAGGCAGCCTAGCTTCGACCAGTTGACTTTCACATAGCTGAAGTTAGGTTACGCTAATCCTAATGTTTTGTCACTCAAGGGTTTATAAATCTTCTTCACAAACAGCCTGTACATGGGACAGTTTGTATCTTTTTCTCACTTTGCAAGCAAAGTGTGATTAGTCACCTTTGAACACCACATGGCCAATGAGACTTGAAACCCACCAGAGAAATACCAAAAGTCCTTATGGTCCTATCAAAACTGTACTCAGGAAGCCTTTTAAAGAAGCAAAAAGTAAAGCCTGCTTGTATAGTGCCTGTGCAGATTAGGGAACATGATGTGGTATTGCGGATACTTTAATACCCCATGAGTATTTTAATAATTTCAGTAAATAAAACCAAATCAAGATCTGGATAACTTAGATTCCAGGGTTCATCCTTAGCCTCAGACATCCAAAAATATTGTGACTTTTTGGTAGTTCCTTTAAAAATTAAGAAGCAGAAGAAGAAGAAAGTTCTACCAGAAAGGTAAAGTTGCAAAATCACCTAAAAATCCTAAAGTCAGTGAGAATAGGAACAGGCCAGAAGAAAGGGAGAAAAATAAAGCAAGCAGCAAAGGAGAACTTGCTCGTTGTGTCTTTTACAGTGCTATCATTTTCACAGTAGAATGAAACCTTTAGAAACTGTGTCTTTCTATTATGCCTCAACAGGGAAGTTAAAAAGCATTTTTATTAGCAATATATCTCAGTGGTGCACTCAAGGAGCCACTAAAAGCTCCTTTGAACAGTAAAAAGGTGAAGTTAAGCACCAAGTGCAAAATGTTTCCTGCAATACAAGGTTTTTCTACAAACTAACCCAAAGCCAAGCTCTAAAGTTCCCTCATGCCAATTCACGCACACACACACACAAAGGATTAGGGGACCAACTACCATCACTGTCTCTAGATCCTTTATTAAGTGATACAAATTAGTGGCTTCCCCACTGCCACCTAATTAACTTTTTGGAATACTTTTTGGAATAGGATCTGTACATTAGTCCCAGTGTAACGTTGCCAGTTTGGATATGAGCTGTTTTCCGTGCCCCTACACTAAAGAAAACAAGCTAGGAAACAGATATGCTGAGATCTGTCTTCACTTTGGTATTGGAGAAGAGTAAAATTATAGCCCCAGTAGGGCTAGAGGTATTTTTAACATTGACTTAAGTGGAGCTAGGATTTCATGAACAGAAAGACACTTATCAAACTCTTTCTTCTTGAAATGGAAGTATCATGCCTTCATGCCTAAGGATGGTAGGCATCCATATGCATCCTCATGCCTAAGGATGGAGGCCTGGGTAGAGGTGCCACACAGGAAAGCAAGGCAAAAAGAGGAGTTCATAACTAAGACTTTACCTCCACAGTCCAAGGAAGAAAATATGAATTTCAGCTGTGGAAACTTTACAGATAAAAGCAGCCATTCAAATGCAATCTTCATTACATAGATATGATACACTTGAAGGAAGCAGCACAGTATGGCACAAAAGACCCATAACTTCATTTTCTGCACTAACAATTTACTCTTGTGTCATGTTATGCGCCTAACAACTGATGAGATAATGAACAAATGCTAATACAAAAATTCATCAGGAAAGTAAGATACTTGCACTAGCTACTGCAAGAGCTTAGGATATCTGTGGTGTTATTTCTGGAAGATGACCTCTCTACTTTGAGTCACACTTCTTCCATTTTCTGCAGTGCTGAAGGACTGAATAGTCTGAAGCAATGGTGGAGCAGGTTTCCATTCATCTAGATTCTTCACATCACTCTTGTCTTCTGCTAATTCTTTCTGTTTCTCTTTCATATGGAAAGGCACACCAAGGACAAAACAAAACTAAGTTAACTGCCAAATTCACTTGATACAAGAGTGTAGCTTTCTGAGTCTTCATTCCTCAAGAAATGCAACTGTCATTGCATTTGTTGTCACAGTGTGACAGTCTCACCACTTACGTCCATAAATTCACGCAGTTTGGTGGAGGTTTGCAAGTAAAGGATTACTATTTCAATTCACTGGGCTACCTTTTAGAAAAAAAGATTCTTTCTCTTGAAAGCTACATGCATTTTATAGGTTAAGAAATGCATTTTTAAGCAAATTATATTTTAGTGTAAATTTATTATAATTCATTGTGTTCTTGTTTGTAAGGCATTTATTTAATACTTTAATCTTAATGTATTAAGATTTAAGCATGTTACTTAACATGCTTAAAATATTGACAAGCTCCATGACCTAGTTCCATTTATAGGATGTAATGCGATAATTCTAAAGCAGGAATCAGCAGAGAATATTTCATCTTGTTTCAAATAAGCAACTGAAAATAGGTATTATAAGAAGCGGGACCAGATAAGCATGGTAACAGGCAGGTGATTGGTACCAGAAAGGATGAGCAGCTGGAAAAACTACATAACTGCAGCCAGTTCAAGCTTTCTAGAGACTTGCAGCAACTGAAAGCCTGTTCCTGAATATCACACGTGCTCTAAAACAAACCTCTGCTTTAGAAACATCCCTGCCTGTGCTGGGGATTAATCCTGAAAATGGATTAGCTGACATGAGGATTTGAATATAGGGATTTAGGGTCTCTGAGAATTTGTGGAAATAATGCAATTAAGTCCAAGCACTCCTATGATCACTGGAAAGCTCAAGGCAGATGCTCATTTTGGAAAACTTGCAGATGAAGGAAAAAGCTTAGGATAGCTAGGCTGGGAAAAAAGACTGACGCTGCTACTTAGGTGTCTATAGGCAGGTGTCTACTAGCATTGGAAGTGCCTAAGCAACTTTTATCATCGGCACAGACCTCAGCTCCATTGCTTAAACATAGCTGCCTAGCACCATTTGAGAGATGTATGGGTGTCCAAGACATGCCCACAGGTCTGCCAGATATGTGAAAGGACAGACAGGAAACTGAAGCCTGTCTGGAGACTTTGCTCTTGCCCTCAGTACTGGTGTGTGGGCAGTTGAGACAAGTCTCTAGCACAGCTGCAGGCACTCGTATGTAGGTGCCTATTAATCCATCCAGCCTTTGGCAATCAAAAGCTTAGGGACTTTTCAGAAGGCAAGTCACCCTATGTGCATGAGGAGGGGATGAACTGGAGGTGCCTCTTTTCACTGACTGCAGAAATGAAATGTCCACTCAGGTGCGACGGGATCTATGGCAGATCTGAGTCCTTCTGGACCAGGAGCTGAACTAGGGCATTTCAACTAGTAATAGACACCATGTAACCAACATAACCAAGCCTTATGTGTGTAGCCCTCAAACTATCGAATTTAAGTGAGTCGGATCTCTCTCCTGGAGTTCAATGAGATTAGCCATACTCAACAGACCAGGTGTTCATTTCATTTTATATCAGTCGGATTCCTTGTTATTCACTCAAGCCCTGATAAACCAAGCAGAGCCTGTCCCCTACTCCATTTATGATGAGAATGGGTTCACTCTCTCCATGTAATATTAACCAGTGCTATTAAATACCACAGCACTACTAAATTTTATGACTTCCACAGTCAGGTGGTCATCTCCCAGCTGCCTATTTAGACTGAGATCCAGATCAGTCTGGTTCCCAATCTGTACCTAGGAAGGTACCTGTTTGGCCCAGGCTAGAAGTATATCAGGGACCATTTGAACAATTCAGCAGTACAGACCATCACACTCCATTGCCCAGGATTGTGCCCTGAAGCCTTTCAATTTTCTGGTATAGATATGCCCTTGAGTCCTGGTTGTGATCTACACCAGTCCCACATGCTCATAGTTTTGCCCCCTACTCAAAAGCCTTACCTTAGAGTCTCTGGCAAGTACTGAAGGAGAATAAATGTATTTCCTCTCTTTTTAAATATTTTGCTGTAAAAGAAAATAAAGTTGTAAAGCTGTCATAGCTTGCTGAAGAAGCATGCCAATAGCTGGCTTATTTTCAGCAAAACTCACTTCCTGGTATTCAATTAAAAAAAGAAAATTACTGCATTTCAAATGCACTCTATTTTAGAATTTCATAAGCAGCCTCAAATTCTGTGGCAGTCATGAAATTTGCTTTTCTTTTTCAGATATTCCAGTATATACCATTCCACAATAAATTCATTAGGTATTTTTTTCCATATCCTGTCCAAGTGACTTCCATTGTGCAGCTGAGCTTTATCTATCCATAATCTGGAAATGCTCTTTCATCCAAAACACTTAAACATGTGTATAATTTTAAATACTGAGGAATGTTCAGTGATTTCAGTAGGATTCTTTATATGCTTAAAATTATGTGTGTGCTGAAACACTTTGCTGAAAATAGCATCAAATCTCCATCACCAGTATTCGTTTGCCTGTGACCATAATTCCGTATTTTACCATGGGCTATATTTTACGTCTTCTCACACTTCAAATCAGTTTATCTCCAGCCTGCTATTCACAATCTTTGTCACATTATAAAAACCTGCTACCATCCCACTTGAGAAAGCATGCCTGCCATTTCTTAGTGTTATTAAGCATTATTAAGTATTATTTGGGCCAGGAAACTGATTTAAAAGCAACAATTCTTTACCTTTTCTATATTAGTCTCCTATTAGTTCTGTATATCACTCATAAATGAAACTCAAGTCTGGCATGAATAAATAAGCAACATTTTCTCAGTCTCTTGTTCTTGGGCAACAATTTTTTGAGTAACACAGCCCCAACTACTTATCTATTGTGTCACAACTTGTAGCTGTCTTAATTTGCAGCAAAGCTGTGAAGCTCACGTAGACTCTTTCATACAAATATGACTTCCTCACAAAGATTTTCTATGGTTGTGACCCATCCTCTCCGAGTTTTCACATTCAGATAGGAGGTTAAAAACAAGCCTGAAAAATTCTCAACCACAACATGATGAAATATTTCTCTCTGAAGATATACCTACCAGAAGTACAACTGCAAAAGCAAACCATAGTTTGTTAAAACAACTGTAGTGTCAGATATTTCATGAAACAAACATTATGAAGGCAGGATCTCATCCAATGTGTTTTTACAATCTATGTTAATGGAAAAACACCATTTTATTTTTGATGTTTCATTTTGTCTGTAAATTTTTTACCTAATTTGTTTACTATCACAGAATCATAGAATGCCTGAGGTTGGAAGGGAACTGTGGAAGTCATCTGGTCCAACCACCCTGCTCAAGCAGGGACACCTAGAGATAGTTGCCCAAGACCACATCCAGATGAGTTCTGAATATCTCCAAGGGTGGAGAGTCCACAACCTCTCTGGCCCAACAGGCCCAGTCCACAACAGGCCAACCTGTTCCAGTGCTTGGCCACCCTCACAGTAAAGAAGTGTTTCCTGATGTTCAGATGGCACCTCCTGCGTTTCAGTTTGTGCCCATTGCCTCTGGTCCTGTCACTGCACTGCTGAAAACAGCATGGATTCATCCTCTTTGCAACCTCACTTCAGCTACTTCTACACATTGATGAGAGCCTCCCTGAACCTTCTTTTCTACAGGTCAAACAGTTCCAGCTCTCTCAGCCTTTCCTCATAGGACAGATGTTCCAATCCCTTCATCATCTTTGTGGCTCTTCGTTGGACTCTTTCCAGTATGTCCATGTCTCTCATGTACTGAGGAGCCCAGAACTGGACACAGCACTCCAGGTGTGGCCTCACCAGTGCTGAATAAAGGGGAAAAAATCACCTCCTTTGACCTGCTGGCAATATTTTGCCTAAGGAAGACTTTTTTGCTGCAAGAAAAAAGTCCTGGCTCATTGCTGGCTCATGGTCAATTTGGTGTCCACCAGGACCCCCAGGTCCTTTTCTGCCAACTGCTTTCCAGATAGGTGTCTCACAACATATATTAGTGCATGGTGTTGTTCCTCCCCAGGTGCAGAACTTTGAACTTCTCCTTGTTGAACTTCATGAGGTTCCTGTCAGCCCATTTCTCCAGCCTACTGAGGTCCCTCTGGATAGCAGCATGCATGACCCTCTGGTGTATCAGCCATTCCTCCCAGTTTTGTGTCATCTGCAAACTTGCTGAGAGTATACTCTGGCCCATCATCCAGATCATTGATGAAGAAGTTAAACAGGACTGGACCCAGTATTGACCTCTGGAGTACACCACTAGTTACTGACCTCCAAGTAGACTTTGTTCCACTAATCACCAGTCTCTGGGCCCAGCCATTCAACCAGTTTGCAGTCCACCTTACTGTCTGCTCTCATCCACCTGATACATCAGCATCTTGTCTATGAGGATCTTACTATGTCTGGCAGGTTAAATTATGGAAGTGAAGAAAATGGGAAAGAAAGTTTTATGTGTAAAGAACTGGTCGCATAGCTCAACTGGTGAGAATGGAATATCACCTCATTCTATTAACATCGGTAAAATTACTCCTGGATTTCATGGGGAAGAATCAGGTTTTCAAAACTAACCAGTTACTTTGGATACTTGAGTCTGCTGGAGGTCCTAATGTCAAAAAAAAATTGAAACATTTTGCTAGTCTACCTTGGCTCTTTTATTCATTGCATTTTATTATGTGGAATCTCAGATTCATTATAATTATTTAATTACATTTAATTAAATACTACACCATCCTATCTGAGACCCCCATAGTCAGGAATGACTCAAATATCATCTCCACAGTATGAGCTTATCAAAGTTCAAAGCTGATCTTGGTGATCCAAATATGTGAAAATTCAAGCTGTGTTCACATTCATAACTGTTGTAACAAGAAGTTAGCATTGGAGTGCCATTTCTGCAATCCATTCCTATCAATATTGTAATAAATAAAATAAAACATTATTTCTTTCTCAGACAAGCTAAATTTTGAGCTACATGATGAGCTTTTTTTTTTACTTAACTGCATGAATTATTTACTTGGAGTAATATAACAGCCTCTGGTCTCCTGCTTATTTGATGATTTTTCTAATTATTTTTCCTAAAACTTTTGTAGCATAATTTTCTTTTCCTTCCCTGGCATTTCTTTCTCAGGGGCTCAAAAGATCCAGCAACAATTTGAATAAAAATCTTTATTAATTATTTTAAGCATTAAATAATTTTGCTCAGCTCTGATACAGCACTGCCATTTAAGAATCTCAAAGTCTTTAGAAATTGTATCATCTCAGTTTAATTTACAGGCAAATGGAGACAAAAAGCAATAAAGTAACTGGACTCACACTAACCAGGAGGTCTGTGACAAAGTCAGCAATGGCACCCAGGTCTGCTATATTTCATTGCACAGACACTTTCACTAAGCCTTTCACTTTTTGTAAATTCCCAGGGAATAGTGGATGGCCCCTAAGGACTTCAGCTATGTTATTACGACAGCCCTGCTTAGCTGTGTTGGTCTCAGGAGAGAAGCTTTTGTGTTCTGTGCACTTTCCTACAGCTGGTACGAGGACTGTGGATAGTTCGGAGGGCGCATTTTTCAGGAGCAGTTTTCATTTTTCAGAGAGAGGACAGTACTTGTGAGAGATGCTACCTCAAAAAGCCTGGCAGATAGGTGGAAATGAATACAATTTGAGATTAAGACAAGTTAGGTGGCCTTTAAAGGCACTCAGAATCATGCAAGGACATATAAGACGCCATAACTGGTGAAAGGACGAGAGGAAATGGCCTCAAGTTGCGCCAGGGGAGGTTTAGATTGGATGTGAGGAAAATTTTCTTTACTGAAAGAGTGGTTAAACATTGGACCAGGCTGCCCAGGGAAGTGGTTGATTCACCATCCCTGGAAGTATTTAAAAGACGGGTAGATGAGGCGCTTAGGGACATGGTTTAGTGGGCATGGTGGTGTTGGGTTGGCGGTTGGACTCGATGATCTTGGAGGTCTCTTCCAACCTTAATGATCCTATGATTCTAAGACACCAACCAATGCATAGCTGGCATATGTGGCACAAGACAAGACCTACAGGTAAGCCTTCTCCTTCTGGAACAACACATGGGGACAGATAGGATACGTTAGGGCATTCTAAATGACACAAGACACCTGTGTTAGACATCTGTACCACAGCCCCAGTCGCTGGTTACCTAAATCTCTCTAGGCTCTGCTGACTGCACTGACTAGCTCTCCACTGACTACAGCATAGCTAAGATACCAAGACCCTATATACACCTCTATATAAGTAGCTAAATTTAGGTGTTAAACTTCAAAATGTTTAACTTCTGTTTAAATTTATAACTGAATCCCACCTATAAAGTCAATGAGAGCTGCCCCTCTGTACTTGTATCTCAGATTCAGTGAAGAACATAGAACCTCATATACAAATCATTTCACTTGGCATGCCAACTGCATTTGCAAAAGGTCTGTATGTGACTTCTCTAGAGAAAGGGGTTTTTTTGGCAATGATCATGGAACTAGAATCTTAGAATCATTTAGGTTGGAAAAGACCTTTAAGATCATCAAGTCCAACCGTTAACCTAGCACTGCCAAGTTCACCACTAAACCATGTCCCTAAGCACCACATCTACACGTTTTTTAAATTCTGCCAGGGATGGTGAATCCACCACTTCCCTGGGCAGCCTGGTCCAATGTTTAACCACTCTTTCAGTAAAGACATTTT